>NW_022196058.1:1117894-1649108 GCF_008641045.1 Pistacia vera
AAAAAAAAAAAAAAAAAAAAAAAGAGTGGGATCTATTCGTCAATCATCATTGGACTGAAAAAAACTCATTTTTTTTAAATTTATAATTACAAAATTATCCCTATATTAAAACATATAGATATATTGTTTTTCTTTTCGTACGAATTATCGAAAGTCATTCTAATCTTTATGGTAATTGTTTGTAATGTATAGTTGTATTGTGTTCATAGATTAATAATTTGTAAGGCTTGTTTTTGGTAGGGATGTAAATACCTTAGGCCCAGGCTGGGCTTGTCTGGGCTGGACCTGGGTTATTATTACATATCCAAGCTCGGGCCTAAGGAAAAGCTCAGGTTTTACAAACCCGAGCTAGGCCCGGGTAAGTCACACCTAGGCTTCAGGCGTGGTTTTGGTTGATATAATTACTTGATTAGGAGGGTTTTGGAAATTTTACTTTATAGGTGAGGCTATAGAATTTTATATGGGGTTATTAAATGATTTTGCATTATAAAAGATAGCTGAATGATGATTGATTTAGCTCTTTAAAGCTTTCTAGGGTTGGTTTGTAATTTTATAGGGGTTTTTAATAATTATATGTTAGGGGTTATCATAATTTTATTAAACTCTTATTGTATACCTGGCCTGAGCCCGAGCCCCAGCTAGGTCCAAGCCTTCCATACCAAAACCAGAGCCTAGCCTGAGTATTTTCTAGGCCCACGCTCGGGTACTACATATACTCGAGTCGGGCCAAGTTTCTTTTACATTCCTTCTTAGGGATGGGCGCGGGCCGGGGACCCCATGCCCCATCCCTATCCCCGTAACCCACTCCCACGACCGTCCCTGTGGGCGGGGATTTTTGTCATGACCATCCCCAGCCCGTGGGGATGGAATCACTCCCATCCTCGTCCTTGCTCGGCCCGATGAACGGGGCTTCACGAGGAATTCCTCCCAGCGAGAATTTATCCCCTGAACGGGGATTTTTGCCCCGTATAGATCAAAATTTTCCGTAACAATAATATTTAATTATTTTAATTGCGAAAAACTAGCACGTTGATAGATATTATGTTTGACAATTTGATTGTTTAATTTCAGTAGTTAATTCATTAAAAATGCAGAATTTAAGGTAAGAAAATATAAAGTCAATAATTTTTTGTAAAATTTAAATTAAGATTTAAAAAGCAATACATAACTACCACCATAAACTAAATTGATTATTACTAAGTTAGTAACACATTTTCTATATAGTATTAAATAGAGGAATTCAGATTCCACATTCTGATGCTTTATGTTGCTGAGGCATTGCAATGTTCCACTGAAATAGTCTCATCTCCTAAAATTCATAAAATAAATACATGAAAGAAAATTTCGCTGAAAATTGATATGAATAGTTGAATATGGTAAATAACAACAATTTCTTGACAAAAATTGGAACATGCTCATGGATTTTAAAGCAATAAAATATAAACATCCTTCAGGCTGCAACTATGCGTCTATGCCATTCACAGTTCAAAAAGCTTATAAACCATATATTTCCAATTTCTTAACAACTTGTTAAAGTTAAATGTTATCCAATTTCTGAACAGTTGGTTACAAAATATACAACCTAAGAAAGGAGATTCCCCTTAAACATTAGAACCTTGGACAGGCCCACGGCATAATAATAATAATAAATAAATAAAACACAACCAGGGGCACAAGTAAAAAAAGGGCCTTAGTGCTCCATCAATCACGTGAATAGTGCCTATACAAAAAACTAACCAAGCCACCACCAATGAAGGGATGCTTGTAGTAAAAAACAAAGGTGAAAGTAATTCAAAGTGAACATAACGACAACTATATACCCATTGTTGCCTACCAAGTACACCACAAAGAGAAATATCCACATGATTGCTGCCGCCTACCAAAACCCTTGCTACTACCGATATACAAAATCCAGCTACCATACAAATTAAGCTGCTACAATGCAAAAACATTTTAATTCAAAATTTACAACCACATTATGTGTATACCCTTTGAACATCTAACCCTTCTAATAAAAAACAATGAACTTTTAGCAAAAAAGAAAAAAGTTGTGAATAAGAAATCTTTACCTAACCTGAACTGTTACTGATATGTACAACACCTGCATCACTGTCATCAAACATCCACCACTGTAAGGTCCTTTTAAAAAAATAAATAATATTATTTACATATCATAAAAATGACTTATTTTGTATAATAAACAAGATTTTTCTCTTCAATAGCCCCAACAATTACTTTCTTTTGTTTACCGACTACAGTTTGGTGCCCTCTATAAGTTATATACGTGAACACAATAAGCAATAAAAAAGATACCCATACCATAACCATGAAAATCTTTAATTAATTGTAAGAGAAGAGTCATTTTTTGTTTACATATCATAAAAATGACTAAAGTAGGAAAAAAAAGATAATTAATTACAAACGTATAATACGTCATCATCCACATCGCTGTCATCATAAATTGTCGAACAACATTCTTGAGCTGACATAACAATATAAAAAATTTACATTAGAGACTAACATATGTCAACAATTTTTTCTTGTTAATTGATCAAGAAATTTAAAAAATTGATTTGAGTATCTTTTCTATCAGCTCGTAACCAATTCTGAGAACACATCAATGCCTCTATCGTATTAGAATGAAGTCTATTGCGATGTGGACTCACTACATTGCCGCCAATGCTGAATGCGGACTCAAAAGCAACTGTAGAGACATGAATGGCAAGGACACCTCGAGTAATACTTTGTAGGATAGGATATGTAGACCCATTTAATCTCCACCAACTCAATATATCAAAATCAGAAGTCCTGGGCAGAATTGTGTCCTTCAAGTAATAGTCCAACTCTGCCTTCCCTCGGCGAATACTAATTTCTTTTTCCATAAACATATCAAAACCAGCCATATATCCTTCAACACCTTTACTAGTACCAACAATAGTGTGCGAGAAAGGTGTATTGAAAGAGGGTTGATGTTGATAACTTTCTTGCCTTTGTTGGTACTGAAGAAACACATCAGAATATAAGTTTCGAATCCTCATAATTTCATCTTATGCATCATCTCCATAGATCAAAGGAAAGAAATATTCTAATAACTTCAACTTATATCTAGGATCTAAAACTATTGCAACCCCCATAACACCATGAATGATGTTCCAATACTTGCTAAACTTTTCATCCATCTTTGTTGCCATCTGCCTTATCACATCATTTTCAGATCTCAACCAAGAAGACAACTGAATTCTAATCTCACAGATTTTTGGAAAATAAATATTGGCTATGGGATATGTTGTTCCGGAGAATAAGAGTGTTGTATCGTAAAATATTTTTAACTTTCCCGAAATTTCTTTAGCCAACAGCCATTCTTACTCGGTTGGCAAACATCTAAAATTTGGCTCACGAGGTTTTAAACGGCTAAATAATCCTTTGTAAATGAAAACCGTTTCAAACATCAAATAGGTGGAGTTCCACTGAGTCCTACAATCAAGAACAAGCTTCTTTGTACATCGAATGCCTGAATGAGTTGCCATTTCATCAAAACGTTGTTATCTCTTAGGCGATGCCGTCCAATAAGCAACACTATCACAGATCTTTATTATTGCTTTTGCAATCACTGATAGGCCATCTTGAACAATTAAATTCAAAATATGCGCACAACAAGGCATATGAAACAAATCACCATGTAGCATAAGCGATGAGCGTTCAAGCTCTCCCAAGATATCCTGAACTACTGCATCATTAGTGGAGCAGTTATCTACTGTCAATGTGGACAACTTCTCATCAATTTTCCACTCAAACAAACTATCCATCAAGGATGCGGACAACACATCTTTGGTATGTGGGCAAGGCACATATAAGAACCTACAAATAAATTAAACAAAATGCATATATTAATAATAATATAGCTACACAATATGTATGAGGAAATAAGAATAATAAAACATAAACATGTAATACCTTAGAAGTTGACTTTGTAAGACCCAATTGTTATCGATAAAATGTGCTGTCATGGTCATATACCCTTTGTTCTGATTTGTTGTAGTCCACAAATCAGTGGTGATAGCAATTCTTCCCAAATTATTTTTTAACATTTCCATAGACTTCTCCTTCTCAACTTTATAAATATTCATAATATCCTTCTTGATGGTCCTTCTAGAGACAACCGTAAACAAGGGTTGCATAATGCTACAGAATTTTCTAAACCCCACATGATCAACCATGGCAAGAGGGTACTCATGTAGAATAATCATATTTGCCATTTCGTTTCTTGCCGCCTCTTGATCAAAATCGTAAGTGCTTAATGTCCTCTTAGCATCTTCTCTCTGGCTCACCACAACCAACTTTTGTGATACATCTCCATACTTTCTTCGTGGACGGACTTTATAGTGATCATGGAAATGTCATGTTCCATTTTTAGAACCACCAACAAGTTATTTATGGCAGTAGTTACACTCTGCCTTGTCCTTACCATCAAATTTGACCTTTTGAAAATGAAGCCAGACAACTGACTTAGTCCTTCCACTTCCAGGAACACGATTTTCTTCAGTTGAAATTCGAACGAGACTTGAATGAGGTCTGTGGTTAGAAAGTGTTTCTTCAGAATCGCCACTTCCTTCAGGTGGAGATTGCATTTGGACACTTTGAACAGTTGTAGATTGCCTTCAGGGATTGATAATCGAAACTTTCTTGGATGAGTCAGAATATTGATGTATGTCCTCTTGAAAGCTCTTTCTTTTGCCATGTAAATGGTATGGATTTGACATGGTCAAATCTAGAACAGTCCTACAGCCACAAAACATAGTTAATTTCCTCAAAACACCAAACAACAAAAGTCAATTAGAATCGTATTAAAAGACTTCCTGCCATGGCCCCAAACAACCCTCAAGTCGCCAAAAATCTCCCATTGAACAGCTGCCCACAAACTTGACCCTACAAGCTCCCAAAACCCCCCGAAACCCCACCAAGACAGCTCACAAAAACCCAAAAACTCCCCAAGACCCCTAAAAAGTAAAAACCCCACCAAGACAGCTCACGAATGCCCCACAAACTCTCGAAGACCCCCAAATACCCCACCAAGACATCTCACGAAAATCCTTAGAAACAACCAACCCACCGTGAGACAACTCGCCCACAACTAAAAAAGCCTCCAAAGGCATCACACAAACGAGCATATATAAGATTCTTTCTAGGAGAGAATACTATTGGAGCTACCTTATAACATCTTTTTTCAAAGAAACATTACTAATAAGAATGATTGTTTTACCTCGTACAAGAGATTAAGAGTTAGAGAGTTGAAATTGAGAGTGTGAAGGCTGGAGAGTGGAGAGGATGCTTGACTCTTGAGTAGGGATGAGCGTAAGACGTGAGCCACACTACCACAGGCCCGCAAAATCGTGGTTTATAGGTTTAGGGACTTCAGCGACAAGACTCTTGAGTCTTGACCTGAGACTTGAAAATGTGATACTGTAATTGGCTGATTGCGAATTGAGCCCTAAACCAATTAAAATTCTTCTTTTATCTTTCCTTAATTCTTTAAAAATTAAAACGCTGCGTTTTGTCTCTTCCCTAATTTCTTTTTCCTTTTTAATCAAGGTCAAACAGTTTGACTCAAACTATAAAAAGTTAAAAAAGAATTTAAGATGTTACTTTTTACACTTACAAAGTTACACATATAACAGTAACACATGTCACACATCCCATAAAATAAATTAAAGGATTGATAAAAAAATTAATTTAATAAATACACAAACACAATACACAATGTTAAAATTTAAATTGATGGCTATCACTCATCACTTCTCTGGTTTACAATGAATGAATTTTTCTTATTGTTTGTTATCACTTATTACAAGAGGAAAGTATATTTATATACTAGGTTTAAATTACTAAAATCTATTGTTACAAGGACTTCTATTCTTAAGCCCAAACCCAATAAGGAATTAATAACTCAAAAGAAATCATTCAATGGTTATACATAGAAAAAACCCAAACTGCCTACAAGCTTGGGGGCACTGCCCCCGTGACCCTCGCCTGCTCACCAGGGAGCGGGACCCCCAATTGTGTCTACGTTGCCCATTTTTGTTTGGTCAGAAAAGTCCTTTGAATATTCTTGTCTTCATTTTAGTGATCAGTCATGGCATTTTGGAACATGAATACAGAAGAGAGGAAGAGGATAGACTCATTACATTAAAAAAAAAGATATGGGACTGCCCCCCATACATAAATAGTTCAAGTAATTGAGTCTGAGAGTCAAATGAATCAAAAATTTCATGTTTGGTTCGGGAAGGGATTATGGAAATTTTGAGATGAATGGAACAATAATCTCGTTTATTTTGGGGCCATGTATTATTATTTTGTGAAATTCAAAAAGTAATAATACATATATTTACTTATTAGACATTTAGACTCTCTCGTTTAAATTATTTTTCTATAAATTTAATACAAACATTAGACAATTTTATAAAAGTAATTATCATAAATTTAAATACATTACTTAAAATCATGATTTAAACTCTAACTTTATCTACAATCTCGTAAAGGGAACAAAAAAAAAAACATAAAATTCTCAAAAAAGCAGGGCGAGGCTCCACAGGGCCAAGGCGGGGATTGCACTTCAAAAAAGCAGGGTGGGGCTCCACAGGGCTAGGGCGGGGATTGCATTATCCCCTCCCCTGGATGCGGGGATTTTACTAAGGACCACCCCTGACCCTATCCTTGATTTTTTCAGGGATTCCCCAGCCCATTCGGGCCGGGTTGGGGCGGATCCCCCTGCGGGGCCGGGGCAAACGCCCATCTATATACCTCTTTTTGGTTTTCTTAGTTTTAATTTTTTATTCTTGAACATTTATTTTGAATATCTAAATTTGTGTTTAAAAATAATCATACTGTGGGGCAATAGCATGGGTGAAGGTAAATAAATTTTTATTATTTTAGAAGGAAAAATGGAATAAATGATGTTCATAGAATTTATAAGTGGAGCATCTTAAGAAGTAAGGTTTCTTTAGTTTCAAAAGAAGGGGCACTCAAAAGAAACTCTTCTTGTCTGATCTTTGTCCAAACTTGTCCCATTAGATTGTAATTAAATAGCCAATTAATTCCTTAGGATTGTATTGGATATGATCAGAATAAATAAATCATTGGTTTGTATTGCGTATAGTATTAGCTTATATTAGAATCATCAGTTATACATAGCAAAAGCAAATAAAAACCAAATCTACAGAATACTTTAATTAAAACAACTTTTAAAGGAAACAATTTAGATTAATATTTATATTTAAATTAATAAATACTCGGTAGTATATTGTTTACATAGATAGATAAATAAATATATTTTACTATTCATAATTTAATATATGTATATACTAAATGAGAAATCAATTAGATATTTAAATATATTTCTGTTTATATCATAAATAAGAAATATATCTGTGTTAGGTGCATCATTGCATTGAATTAAACTTACATTTATTCTTCTATTAAAATTCTTTCACTTTATATTTAATTAAATTTTTCAAAAGGGCATTTTCAATTTTTGTACATTTTCTGTTTCAAAAACTTACTAAAAGAGATTGAAGCTACAAAACGTTAAAAAATGGTTGCGCCTAATAGGTCAATTACTATTAGACTTAGGTGGGTTTTTTTTATTGTGACCTGAAAATACAAGTTTGATCAATATGTTTATGTTTTTGTTATGTGCCTTTAGTTTATGCACCCAAGTAATTTGTTTTCTGAGTATTTAATTTCACTTTGGATGGGTCAATTACCTCTGGTAAGAAGTCAGTTAGTCACAGATTTTTCAGCAATTTGAGTGGCACGAGCCTTTATCTTAGGAAAATTGTTGTTAGAATTGGCTATATAAAGATGATGAATAAAGAACAGAGAACACACAATCTAACACTAATTTCAATAATTACTTTTTCCATTTACAACATGGAGGTTTCAGGGTCCCTCGAAAGATCCTGACACAATTGTTCTTCTAGTTTTATTCAACATTTTTTCCAACTTTACTAAATTCCAGCAAATGAGCGAGTTACATCTGTAAGAAATTATTCAACATTACGCAGCGGAATAACAATTAAAATTTTTGATAATTCCTTTTTCCCACGAATCCGGGTAATTGATAATGTTTACATGTTAAAACAATATATACAAAAAAATCCATTCAAGGATTTAATAAAACATACCAACGTAGTCGGTTCCTCCTTTATTAGATTTCTTCGCTTTTCAATTCGAGATCGGAATAGCATGAACGGTATCCACACAAGGAGATGTCGAACCGATCAAGGAACAACTTTATTGCTAGATTGAGTATGAAAAATTGGCTAGGAAACCTTATGGTCGGTTAGGGTTTTGAAATAAAATTTAAGCACAAAATTTCTCTCTCACTAAAGGTGGCGCACAAACCAAGATTTTATAGTCACAGTTAACCCTATTCCAACTTGGAATAAGATTCCATTATATTCCAATTTGGAATAGGTTTTACCCGTGTCCATTTTGGAATAGAATTAATTGGTTTTATTTTATTTTATTTAACATTATTATTGCAATTTTGCTTATTCTATTTCATGAAGAAATAAAAATCGGCTACAACCGACAAAATTACCAAAACACATTTTTTCTTGCGAAAAGACCCAAATACCCCTTTTGGAAGGGTTGTTCAACGCTATGATAGCCTTACCGTATTATTTTTGTTCTTAGTCAAAATAATACTTAGGATATAGACGTTATTAGAATGACCACAATATGTGCTCATAGGATTCTTACAATCAAGATTTTAAACACTTGATTCCCTTGTTACGATTCTACTATCCTAAGGACATATATCATAACATATAATTAAATACGAATTACATGATATAATAAAATTATCTTTATTAATTATCAAACATGATACAAAAGAGTCAAATTACAACAAATGGATTGGCTCTAAGGCTGGTACTGTAAGAATAAAGATAGGCCGACAAACACTTCTCTCACAAATGCTGATATGGCAGCTTGTAATTAGTCAGCTCTTATTTGGGCAGGCAAGACCTATTGTTGGGCAAATATGACCATTGCGAGTTGACCAATTATGAGCTGACATGTCGCGTTTGTGAGAGAAAGTTAGTGAGAAGGGTTTATGACTATAGTATTACTGGTTCTTATCCTTGCTTGTTTGGTATTTTAATAATAAAGATAGATGAACAAACACTTCTTATAAACTTCTCTCACAAATGCTGATGTGGCAACTTGCAATTGGTCATCTCGTATTTGGGCAGGTAGGACCCATTATTGGGCAGGTGAGACCCATTACGATTTGATCAATTACGAGTTGATATATCGCATTTGTGAGAGAAAGTTAGTAAGAAGGGTTTGTGAGTATAGTATTACTAGGTACTTTAATAATGGGTCTTGAAATTGGCAACATCTTTTCTCTCTGTATAGCTCTTTCGCTGTCTTTGATGAGAGATATGAGCGAATTTCATTATTTTTCTCTTTTTAATTTTTTTTTTAAATCTCTGATTTAGTTCAGATGTAAAGAAGAAAAGGTAGAAACAATGACGACTCTTCTTTTAGCCAATTTGAAGCGTTCGTATGTGAAGAGTTTCAATTGATCAAATAATAATAAAAAATTTATACCTGTACCCTTTCACATTCAGTTAGACAAAAACAATGAATCAAATCATCAAAAACAGTGAAACATTTAGTATAAATGTGAAGAGTTTCTCTTCATCTAATAATAATCAAACATTTAATACAAAATAACCTAAACCAATAACATGTAGAAACTTGTAGCAATTATAGAGTCCTATGTGGCATTCAAATAGTCAGTGCTTCAGGATTATATATATATATATATAGATAGATATATAGATTAGATTAATCCTAGGTTGGTTAGTTTATAACTTAGACATGACATGTTTAATATTACTAATTAAATATTGATTAAATGTTACGATTGATAACCTATGAAGTGAACTAGTGTTATGATTAATTACTGATAGGGATTAATGATTAAACATAAAGTGTAATCTGGATTAATCGAGATTCGGTAACATTAATCAAGAAATGTTATTCATAAATAGTAATTGAAGCAAGATTTTGTTAGCAACCTATTCACCCGCCCTCTAGGTTATGTTGCGCTATTGTTGTGACTATTTTGTACACTAGCAAGTGTATTAGTCGACAAGTAATAAAAATGGTGAGTGAAGTATCATATCCCACAAGGACTGAATTTAACCAAACAAATATAATGACTAATCTCAATTGTTATTTGAGATAACGACATTGCTGATATGAAATTTTAATTAAAAACTGATTTTGCTAAAAATAAAAACAAATAATTAACTCAAACAAAGATCACTTATGCAATGACAATGTTAAGGGTTCGATTCTACCTAAACCGATGTTGACAACTAGGTAACATAAAAATCAGATTCAGAAATTGTTTGATCTAAAGATGGCTAAATCGCTCAATTTAATCCAATTGCGAAATTTGTTAACAATTAAGTTCCGCTCTCGCTTAAAACCTAAAATGGCCACATAAATCTCATAAAACTCTCTTGAGTATCCTATTCAATTTTTTATCTATGTTGTTGTAGAGATCTTATTAGACTTCACCTCCCGGTTCATCATCACATCAACAAATCAATTGAATCACAATGAGACCCTAATTAATAGATTACTAATCAAACTTCACTATCCAGTTCATCATTAAAAAAGAATCCTACTTAATTAAAGACACATCAGATCCAAAAGCATTAAAGAAATAACACAAAATCTTATAGAACAATAAATGTTTTGAATACTTTTATAACATTGAAAATCAAGTCAACATGGTTCGGTAGAATTTGCCCTTTGACAATTAAAACTACTCCATACTCAAAGTAAACACAATCCGAATCAGTTTTGAAATCATCATTACAAAAATTCCAAACTGAAATTAGAAAGAAGACAAAGTAATGGAAAAATGAAATTAGACTCTTGAAGAATTCGTTTCTTGAAGGTTTGATCACTTGAAGAATTCCATGCCAACTTCTCTCGAACGAATGGTGCCCCCAAAAACCTCTCCTTCGATATCCTCTTCTCCCTTAATCTCTTTTTCCAAAACCCTAGCCTCCTCCAATATTGGTAAGGACCTCTATTTTTAGTATTAAAGTCATGAGGATATTATGGTAAAAAGCCACACTTTAATTAAAAACACAGTGTTTGTCTTCCATGCACTTATGCAACTTTTGGCTCAATTTTTAACCATTTTCTAAGTTGAACTGGATTACAATCAAAACATGAAAGTTATATTTATAACGCCACCAAAAGTAGGTCAATTAGAGTTATGTAACTCAGGTTGCTGCCAATTTAGTGAAGCATGTTCTGGTAGAAAAGTTTTCAATCATAAAATTCATGGATGTTGTGGCGAAGAAAAGTCTTGCTGCGGTGGTCATTCAAAACTAGGCCAAAAGCAAAATACGAAAGTTGTATATCTGCTTCTTAGCTTACCATAGCTTCTAGAATCAGGTCATTCCGGGTTGTAGAACTCAAGTTATTTTGATTTTACTCAAAGCTGACATTTCGCCCTGCAAAGAAAAAAACTTCCAATTACATGCATTTCATGGCCAAAACGAAAGGAAATTTATGCAAATTTTACCGAAACTTAGAATAATATCAAGGTAGAAAACAGGATTATCAGCTACTATAATAAGTTTCTAAACTTTTGCATGTGCACTCAGGTGTGGCCAAGCTGGCTTCAAATATCAAGGTCACGCTAATACTGTCTAAATTGTAACTAAAAATATGCTTGAGAAGACTATTTTGTAAAAATGCCAGTTTCGATTGTTTCCAAAATTTCGTTTCATTACATAGAGATTAACGATTCTAAAATTTTTGGCAGCGCCGATTCATTTCAAATGGGATATAACAATCCTAACACGAGCCCATTCCAGGACTGTTAATGATTGCATCTCCAGCTTATTATATCATATTGATTATTGCAATTTTTAACATGATCATCAAAGGAACAATAAAACTTTATTAGCAACTTCCATTTCCTTACTTAAATAGAGGCACCACTAATACTTGTAAAACTAGGCTGAAATTTACTCTATTTAACGTCACACAAATAGAGTACATATCACACAATAATATTATTTCATAATAACAGTAAGTATAGGAGATGATTGTCATTATAATTAGGTACTTCTTTGGATAACATAAATCTATAACAACAAATAGCTTGATATTAAATTCCCAGAATCTACTTCCAAAGCCTCATAAACAAATTGAATGATTTGAAGGTATGTCTATGTCTTCTCAATCATTAATGGAAGATAAGTACCACCCGCATGTAATTTTCCGTTATCATACATTGTGTTATGTGAAAAATCTAGAGCAGATAAATCCTCAATTGGCATGTAAATATCTTGCGATATAGATCCCATAATCAAAGCTGAAGATCATGCAACTTACCGTTTAATCGAATTTGAGTTTATCTCCAACTTAACCTCGAAAGGGTACCGTATAAACCCAATTATAATCTATTTTGGGAAAGATTAGAGAGAGAGAGAAAGAGAACTTAGAAAAGAGAAAATTAATCAAATAACTCTTTGTAAATCAGATCGTTGACACCATACATTCAATAACATAACAGTGGATGTAAGCCTTGCATTACGAGCAGTCGAATAACTTTAAAAATTCTATTTTGTTCTTTGATATTTTATGCTTATTATAGCACATTCTATCATCATATTATTTCATTGTTGATCCATCAGGATTACGCACACATTCTACGTGATTCTAACATTGTCAATCACGTACCTTTGGTTGGTGTAAATGTTTACATCAATATTTTGGAGCTAGAAGGAGGACCCTCGGAAAAGCTCGTAGTGTTTTTCTAGTAGATCAAGTTCTGTTCCCCGAGAATATGACAATATCAATCATGGCTTGCACAACTAGATCAAAGAGTAGGACTAGAATCAATCGCGTCGACAACATTAACATCGACAATTTAAAAGCCATCAATGAGGAAGTTCAAATTCCTCTGTCAACAAATCCGGTAGTTCCATCGAATCCAGACGTGGCGAGGACTTCAACTGCTCCCCAACCAATCCATAAGGCGATAGTGGTCGAGACATTACAATAGAAGATGACCACCTTACAAGAGGTAATACCAAGACATCAGGCCCCTAATAAGCATAACATCACTTAGGGAGGGAGAGATGATTTGCCTTGGTCACCTCGCATCGCAACACCAATTGAGAGTTTTGGTTTGATTAGCGAGCGTAACCCTAGGCGAAGGCGAGATCAAAATCCTTTAAGGTGCCATGGCAAGGCGCTAGACAAAGATCGACGTGGAAATAAAAGCTACGACAGGAAGACACCCACAAGCAATACGAGGGTCGTACCTTATGCTAGAAAAGGGCAACCCCCAAAGAGATGCCTATAACTAGCGCGACAATCATATCTCATGCTAGGAAAGGGTTAACTCTTAATCCTCGACATACCCCACGTACAACCCAAGCTACCACAATATAACAATCTTGTGCAATGACGTCGAACTCTATAGTGTTTATTGTAGTAGGTAGCGGTGGCTTGTGACTCCAGAGATAAAGAGACAACTAGACAATAGTGGCAGTTGTGGGTGGTTTTGGTATCATAGAGTGAAGCTAATTTGGTATCAAATTTATCTCCCATCGATATTAAATCGTGCTTGAGAAGTTGAATTGGAATTGAGCAAGGAAATAATGAGATTTTAGTTGCAGAGAGTAAAAGAGGTTTCCGTCTCTCCACCATTGATGATTCCCCATTCCTCAATTCGTAAACCCTAAATAGTTATTTGAAACGTAAAATAACCAAATAGTCCCCATATTTTCCTAAACTTTTAGTTGAGTCCCAGTTCCTAAATCG
Organism: Pistacia vera; assembly: GCF_008641045.1. NCBI lineage: Eukaryota > Viridiplantae > Streptophyta > Magnoliopsida > Sapindales > Anacardiaceae > Pistacia > Pistacia vera. The sequence continues at coordinate 1,131,770 of NW_022196058.1, forward strand.
ATTCTAACCCATGTACCCTGATCTCGGTTCTGGTTCCTGTTCTACCTAGATTTCTTGGACACCCCTACCATTCAGGACATACAAGTTCAGAATTAATTATTTGAAGAATGATTGATTACACATGAGATTTTGGGCGTGAAATTGGGAGGAGTATGTGTAAAAAAAATGATGGGAAATGATAAGTGAAGAAGATTTAGAATAGGGGTAAAAAGTTTCCAAAATTCATATGATAAGCTAATGATAAGCCTTACTTACGAATGGAATTAGAAAGGGGTTAATATAAGCAACCCTTTAAAAGGGTGTTTTAGTAAGCTTTCCTTAACTGGACGAGCCGACTTGGATCGTCATGGAGTTGAGCCGAATCAAGCCGCCACGCCTTAAACCATTTTGGGCCACCAAGTACATTGACGTCACCATTACCTGAACTGATGATGTCATGAAATCTTAAGAGGCTTTGGAGATAGCCACGTGGTTGAATTATTGATATACAAAAAGAGCCAACTTCTATTAAATTTTGTGTATTTGACGCGCTTGATGATACGCGTAAATCGTATCATTGTTATTATAAATTTGTTTATAAATTTTTTCCCATTCACCAATCACTATTCTCATGTAAAGGTTTGAATAAAATTAAATAAAATAAAAAAAAGTCATATTTATTTGCACTATAGTTGTCAAATCGCATATCATATTATATCATGTGATAAAAACCTAATTTTTTGAATCATGTATTACGTATCGTATGGTAAGATACGTCTTTTAAAAAAAAAAACAAAAAAAATTAAAATTTTTCTAAAATTTAATATCATCCCCAAGATTAATTAACGAATTTTATGATATTATTGGCTTTAAATTATGATATTACATAATCAAAATTAAACATAAAATTAAGAATTTATATAATTTCCTCTCAATCATTCATATCATTTCAAAGATCAATGTTAATATCTATATCTCCTTGTATTATTATTGTCATGTAAAATGGGTGCTTTATCTTCACTTTCTCCATGCAAAATGAGTAAATTTGGACGGGTTTTAGTAAACTGGTTTGTGTGACTAGGATCTTACCCGATTTTTTTTTGGGCCCTTGGCCTAAATTAATAATCGTATCAATATTTTTAATAATACAAACTAATACTTATCATATTGTAGGATACATATCAACGTATCGAAAGGTTTATGATACACTTTCTTATACGTATCATTGACGATCTGTATCGAATTGTATCGGAGGATGCATATTGCGTATCGTAGAATACTAATAACCATAATTTGCACTAGTAAAAATGTATTGAATTGTTATCACTTGGTCAAGGATACATAGCTTGGATATTAGTCATTATCTTTCTCTATATGTAAAGGTTTGTGTATTAAAAAAATGATAATTTGAATGGCCTGGATCAAACCCAGTAAAATGATAATTTTGATGAGTAATACTACATTTTTAAAGAAATTTTACAAAGATCTTCATACAAAGTGATATAGCAAAAAATGAATGAAAGAGTGAATTTAATAAGTTTGACTTTTCGTTTCACTCTTCCATTCATTTTTTACCACATCACTTTGTATGTAGATCTTTGTAAAATTTCGTTGTAAGTATAGTATTATTGAATTTTGATAACTACACTTACATATCCTAATTTAAAACCATATGTATGGTTGTAGGATCTCGCAAGTTTCAAACATGACCCTATTTAAAAAAATAAACTCCATTTTCTAATTTAAAAAGACTAATTTAACTTATAAAGATATCTTATTCATTTCAACATTACCATTTATTTTCAATAAATATAGGTTTATTTTTTCCCCCCTTTTTTTCTCTCCAAAATTAAAACACTCTTTTTCACTTTTTTTTTTCCCAATAATACTACACCTCCCAAAATATATCTTGAATATTACATTCCAAATGATGTATCATGCATTATATATATATAATGCATGTCTAGTCAACTCAATAATTACACTTACTCAAAATATATCCATTTTTTTTAAACAATAAAATTAGTTTTAAAATTCAGTAACTTACCAATTATACTTTTAATGAAATAAAAAATAATATATTTTTTAATATATAATGTTAGGCTATATTAGACTTGATAATCTAGATTGAGTTTAATATTTAACTGTATAGTTTAATAGTCTAATTAAAACATCTTAGACCACAGTAGATAGTGTTGGATTTCGATTATTATTATCTTTGTTATTTTTAATTAAAGAAAATTAAATTAATTCATGTGATTTTAAGGTTATATATGTTTTTCAAACAAATTTTTTACATTTTGAAAATTAAGATCGTTAAAAATAGTTATATATGAGAATATTTTATTATGATAACAGGAGTTTTACCCAAACGCGCTCTGTTGACGGTTAGGATAGCAAAAGTCTGTTTTTGTTCACCATTTGCTCCTTCAAATCGTCCACATTTCTTCTCTTTCATGTTTCTCTATCATCTTTTTTCTATCTTTTCTTTTCGAGAAACTTATCCGCAGCCTCAAAATCGTCTCCTTAACATCGCCAAAGTCTTCATTTGCATCAGTATTCATTTGAGGGCATTCTTGACGTACCCATCTCTTCAACATGGATAACGTGCAGAGAAGAAAAGCAAGAAAAAATACCAAATCTAAGAAAAAACCAATCAAAATAGTGCACATATCCAACCCTATGAAGGTCAACACAAGCGCCTCTCAGTTCAGGGCTTTGGTTCAAGAACTCACTGGCCAAGATGCAGGATCGCCTGATCCTACCAAGTTCACTAATTTCAATAATGATGCCACTGCTAATCCAACGGCTCTGCTTGCTGCTGGCAACCCTATCACTGGCACCAGTAATCATGAGCAGCAAGAAAGATCTGATTTCTCCTTCGAAGATGCTTTTATGCCTCAGATGCTTGATAAATTTTCATTCTGAGAAGCCTCGATGGAATGTAATATTTACTAAGTCTAAGTTTTATCCAGTTTATTGTATGTTGCATATTTTGCATTCAGTGGAATACATATATATGCTTTCAATATTAAAAAACAGCTTGATTTGGTTGAACATCTTTGTTTTTTTTTTTAATATAAATCTGGTTTTGTTATCTTTTATTTCAATCTAGGATTGCAAGGGTTTAAGGGCCAATTGTTGATTGATATAAAGATGTTTTATTGGGTATTGAAATTACATTGGAAAGAAGTGCAAGTAATAGTAGGCTGGGACCCAACTCATTAAATCTTGCTAACTGCAACTGGTAAGAATACTTGCTCAATATTTGCTAAGGGAATTAAATTGTTGAATTTGGTGCTTTCATTTCATCGCATTTCCAAGTCAATATTTGGTCTTTCGGTATCCAAGCGTCAATTTGCTTGTGCCCAGCTAGGAAAAAGAAATAGTACTCAGATTTATCTGTTAGTAAAACCACTTGCAATATAGGATAACTGAAACAAAGCTTTTGGCATTTATTAAAGTTTTTGTCTCTTATTAAAGACCTTTTAGTGCCACCTTTGGGCTTGTTAAAGCTACTATTTCAGCCGGAGTTTTTCTCTAACACTTAATCCCAAGAAAACAGATTTTTTTTTTGGTCTTGGAATATATACTGCAAATGCGCGCATCTTTGTCTTTAGAATAAACATTGTTGTCCGTAAACGTCTCCGGCCCGAGATCAATTAAGGATCCCGAAGTACACCCCTTTCCGGGGATACATTAAGCTCAGGGACAAAGACGAACCAAAGAAAGCATGAATGATAAGCGTATACGAACTCGACATTTGGCAATACAGGAGAAGGGACCCGCCATGTGAAAACATTATTTCACTCAGCTAAATCACTTTACCATGTATCAACTGCTTAGCCTGATCAACGACACGCGGCCAAGCAAATTCCATGTCTTTCATGCAACTAAACTAAAAGTAAAACCTGTAAAGGAGTCTGCTGTTAGAGGGAACACCATCATTCTCTATAGCGTAGAGGCCTGTGAGCCTCCGATTGCCGGTTAACTCATGACTACCCCGTTGACGCGCCTGCCACCATGATAGCCCCAGGGTTCCATATAAATACAGAAGACAACAAAATAAGAGGGGGTTTTGGGATCAGAAGATAAGGCCTACAAAAGAAAATATCCAATAAAGAGGGAACCATCCTGTGTAACTTGATTCACACTCATACACCTACATAAAATATTAGTGGACGTAGGCTCTGTTTATTTTCCGGTCAAACCACTTTAAAAATGCTCTGTTCTCGCGTATCATTTTCCAGGAGGCATGCCATTATCAGGGTCATCGTCATGCGTGGGTTAATCCATCTTCGTTGATTCTCAGGAGTCACGCACTTACTCGATTCCTCCCTCGGTTAATCAAGCATCTCTGATTGATAAGGGTTCTAGTCTCGCATGTTAGTTGGTACGGAATTTCGTATCAACAAACGTGAAGGAAACATATCATTTAATTAAAAAAAATTTTTTTTTATAAAAAACCTTATTTTAATAAGTTTTACTTCCAAAATCTCAATTAGAAGATATCTTACAAAGTGAATACCAATATACTAGGCAGCTATCTCGTTTTCGTAACTTCTGATTTGAATACGTGTACAAGATCATTTTTTACAAATTTGTCATTAAATATTACAAATCTTTTATTATGAGTATAAGTTGGATTCAATTTGAGAAAAAAACATGTAAATCTTTTATTATGAGTATGTGGTGCCCGAATTTCCTCAAAGAGTAAAAATATAATTTCTCCAGTGGATATTACTTACACCCGAAGTGTTGGGTTTTTTAGTGGTTCGACCTAAATAATAACCCAACTAGGCTCACGTTCCACCTAATGAACTAACCCCACAAGATTAAGTATCAATCAACCACAAAATTATCAATAGGCATCAAGAAATAGAGAGAAAAACAAGAAAATAAAAGGAGACAAAATCGATTATAGTGGTTTGGCACTCAAGGCCTACATCCACTCTCCAAGGCAAGGTAGTATATCATTCCAAATAGCAATATCTATGGATTTACAAAGCATTATTAACCTCTATTAACCCAAACAACAAGGAAGAATTACACATGATAAGTTGATAAACCCTGAACCAATTGACTCTCGCTCTTTCCTTTGTTAACCAAGGGTGAGTTTTTATACAATCAAAGGGTCTCAACATTAGCTTCCACTTAGAATCAAGATTCCTTTCAGCCGTAGGATGAAGATCAAGATTGATCTTTGCTAAATGGTGCGACATTGTGAACGAAAGAGTGCAACATAATTTGTTTTGATTTAGCTGAATGAATGCCACAAAGACAAGAGCAAAAATGGTCCTCTATTCTTGAAAACGACACCATTTCAATAAGCCTCCAACTTTGACTTTTCAAAGTTTATAAGAAGGAAATGATTTCTGACTTGGCTAGTGAATTGGCAAAGAAGTGCCAAACACATCACAATTCTCCACCTTGGTACTTGCTTTGACATACCACCTCCCCTTGCCTTGGAATCCTTTATCATCATCATTCAATATGTAATAGGCTCATACAAAGCCTATGTTTATCAGTAGTAATCGACTTTGTAAGCATGTCCACTGGATTTTTAGAACCAGCCACCTTTCCCACTCTTACCTCACCATTCTCAATGAGTTCCCGAATGAAGTGAAGATGTACATATATGTGCTTGGTAAGCTCATGGAAAACTTGTTTCTTACACAAGTGAATACTACTTTGGTTATCACTTTGTATCACTACTGGCTTCTGAACAATTCCCAGCTCACCTACTAGACCCATCAGCCATCTTGCTTCTTTTGCAGTTTCAGTAATGGCTGCATATTCTGATTTTGTAGAAGACAATGTCACCATATGCTAAAGTTTATATTTCCAACTCACCACATTTCCCAAAACCAAAAACACATATCCAATAGTGGATTTTCTTCTATCTGCATCTCTTGCATAATGAACATCTTCAAACCCATCCACATAGGCTTCATTCAATTGACTTCTCTTGTATTCAATACCAATAGAAGTTGTCCCTTCACATATCTCTACATCCACTTCAAGGCATCCCAATGAACTTTCTCAGGATTACTCATAAATCTGCTTATAAGGCTTACGACATAAGCTAAGTTTGGCCTTGTGCATATCATCAGATCATCAAACTTCCCAAAGCAGTAGCATAAGGCACATAAGACATCTTCAATTTTTTTGCTTCTGATTGTGGACTTTGATCATGTGATAGCTTGAAATGTTGCCCAAGAGGTGTCTGAACAGCCTTGGACTCTCCCATGTTAAACTTTTGTAATATTTTTCCAGCATATTCTTGCTGAGACAGCATCAAGCTCTCATTAACTCGATCTCTGATTATTGAAATACCAAGAATCTTTTGAGCATGATCCAACTCTTTTATTTCAAACTTGGTATTCAACATCTTCTTTAGTTAAGTTAACTCAAACTTATCATAGCAGGCAATAAGCATGACATCCACATACAAAAGCAAATAAACATGAGTCATATCTGAAGTCCTTTTAAAGTAAAGACAACTATCATAATTGCTTCTCAGAAAACCAATTTCAAGCATAAATGAATCAAACTTTTTATACCATTGATGTGGTGATTGTTTGGGACCATATAAAGATTTTTTAACTAAACAAACTTTACCTTTATTTCCTTTTTCTTCGTAACCTTTAGGTTGCTCCATTAGAATCCTTTCTTCCAGGTAACCCACTATGTAGAAATGCTATCTTAACATCCAATTGTTCCAGCTCAAGATCATATTGAACAATCACTGACAATAGCACTCTTATGGAAGAATGCTTGACTACAGGAGAGAAGGTTTCATTGTAGTCTATACCCTCAACTTTAGTAAATCCCTTTGTCACTAAATGAGCCTTGAATCTTGGAGGTTCAATAGAAGTCATTCTTGGTTTCTTTTTAAGGATCCACTTACATCTAACCACTATGCTATTCTTGGATTTATCCACCAGTGTCCAGGTTCCATTCTTCAATAAAGAATTAAACTCTTCATCAATAGCCTGTTTCCACTGAAGTTTATCCTTTCTAGTTACAACTTCTTGATATGTTTTAGTTTCAGCATTCAAATCTTCTTCAACTTGCAATGCATAAACAACACGATATGCATATTTGAACCTATTTGGAGGCCTAATCACCCTCCTAACCTGATCTCTGGCCAAATGATAATCTCTCAATTCTGAATCATTTCCCACTAGTTCATCTTTAAGATTTTCAACTTGTTCATCTGCTGTCTCATGTGGAATTTCAGTACCAATTGCTCCACCTTGATATGAATTCTGCCTAGATTGAAAAGTTAACAACTCTAGTTCTAATTTATCAGCCTTAGATAACATCTTTTCTGAACTTTGAATACCTTTCCCAAGTCTCGGTAACACATCCTCTCTGAATACCAGAGCTCTGCTTATAATGCACTTTTTAGCCTCCAAATTCCAGAGTTTGAAGCCTTTAACACCTTTTGGATATCCCAAAAAAATGCATTTCACAGCCCTCGATTTAAGTTTATCATCCTTAATATGAGCATAGGATAAACAACCAAACACTTTAAGATTGTCTAGTTTAACTAAATGACCAGTAAACTTATCCAAAGGAACCCTAAAGTCTATTGTTGAGGATGGTGTTTCTGTTAATGAGGTAGACTACAGTGTGTGCCGTTTCAGCCCAAAACTTCACTGGTAATTTTGAACTTGAAAGCATGCTTCTAACCTTTTCCAAAATGGTCCTATTCAGTCTTTCACATAAGCCATTTTGTTGTGGTATATGCCTCACTGTCTTATGCTCACTATACCATTCAAGTTGCAGAAATCATTAAATTCTTGATTAACAAATTCTAGACCATTATCAATTCTCAGCTTCATCAATTTCTTCCCAGTTTGAGTCACCCCATGGTCTTATATTACTTGAACTTCAGAAATGCTTCATCCTTGGTCTTCAAAAAATAAACCCAAACATATCTTGAGAAATCATCGACAAAACTAATAAATTACCTACATCCACCAAGAGAATAACGTCTAGAGGGTCCCTAAACATCTAAGTGAACATACTCAAGTGGTGCCTTTGAGTAATGTTGACCAGAACCAAACTTTAATCATTTTGCCATAAACACAATGATCACAAAATGTCAATCTCTCAATTTTATCCCCACAAAGCAGATTCTGCCTACTTAACTCTACTAGGCCTCTCTTTCTAACATGAGCAAGTGTGCCAAAGAACGGTCTTGTCTTGAACCTTTGGAGACCTAAGACCTACAATACCACTCTTAGCTTCCCTATTTAACACATACAACCCATTCTTTCTCTCAACCTTCATAACCAATGAAGACCTTTTCATCACCTTTAGACTCCCATTCACTACTTTGTAATTGAGACCATTAGCATCAAATATACCAAGAAAAATTAGATTCCTTTTCATATTAGGAATAATGTATTTAACATCATGAGTGTTTTGATTAGACCATTATGCAAACTTAGTCTAACATTGCCGATACCCTTTATCTGACAAACAACATTGTTTCCCATCAAAACCTTACCACCATCTAGAGGCTTAAAAGAACAAAACCACTCTCTATTTGGTGTCATGTGATAGGTCCACTTTGTGTCAAGTATCCACTCCTCACTTAATTTCCCTAAAAAATAACCAAGACTTCTGAACTATCATAACCCTCTACAGCTACATCTGCACTCCTACCCCAACTCTCATTATCTAATTTCTTCTTATTTTTCCTCTCAGGGCAATCTCTTTTAAAATGTCCCTCTTTATGACGATAGAAACACTTTCGAGAACTAGATTTAGATTTAGATCAAATCTATCCTGATTATGAGCTCCCTTTTCCCAATTTTTCTTTTCTGGTCTTGTCCTAACACTAAGACCTTCTCCATATTCTTTATGCCTATCCTTCATCCTGTTTTCACTATCCTTAGCCAAAATTGCTTCTATTACCTCTTCTAAATTTAGTGTTTGCCTCCCATATTTCAAAGTATCCACAAAATTAGAGTAAGATTTAGGTAATGGATTTAATAAAATCATAGGCTAATCCTCATCAGCAATTTTAACTGAAATACTTTCCAAATCTTGTACTATCTTTAAAAAATTCAACCTTATTATTTTTTAAAGACTTATGTTCATCCATTTGAACCCAAATTGTTGCTATTTCAAATATAATCTATTAGCTACAGCTTCAGATAAATAAACAGAGTCTAACTTACTCCAAATCTCAATTGCTGTCTTCTCCTTCTTGATTTCCCAAAGAAATTTATCACCCAGCCCAAGAATCAAGGTTTTCTTTATCCACCATCTCCTTCTTCTCAACTGCTATCATTGACGCTGGAAGCTCTGATTCATTTTACACCGCCAAAGCCAAGCCCTCTTTCACCCGTACAACCTCCATCTTCATTTTCCAAAGCCCAAAATCACTGGTACCTATAAATTTCTCCAACTCAAATTTGGTAGACATGTTTAATAATGCAACCAAGCATTGATAACAATTTGTTGTTTTTTAAGTGGTTCGACTTGAATAATAACCGAACCAGGCTCACGTTCCACCTAATGAACTAACCCCACAAGATTAAGTATCAATCAACCACAAAATTATCAATAGGCATCAAGAAATAGAGAGAAAAACAAGAAGATAAAGGGAGACAAATTCAATTATAGTGGTCCAACACTCAAGGCCTACATCCACTCTCCAAGGCAAGGTAGTATATCATTCCAAATAGCAATATCCATGGATTTACAACATTATTATCCTCTATATTAAACCCAAACAATAAGGAAGAGTTACACCAAATAAGTTGATAAACCCTAAACCAATTAACTCTCGCTCTTGCCTCTATTGACCAAGGGTGAGTTTTTATACAAGCAAAGGGTCTTAGCATCAACTTCCACCTGGAATCAAGATTCCTTTTAGCCGTAGGATGAAGATCAAGATTGATCTTCGCAAAATGGTGCAACATTGCGAACAAAAGAGTGCAACAATTTTTTTTTTGATTTAGCTAAATGAATGCCACGAAGACAAGAACAAAAGTGGTCCTCCATTCTCCAAAAAGACACCATTTCAATAAGCCTTTGACTTTGAATTTTCAAAGTTTATAAGAAGGAAATGCTTTTTGACTTGGCTAGTGAATTGGAAAAGAAGTGCCAAACACATCACATGAAGTAAATAATCCAAGAGATAGTCTCCCAAATGGGAGGTAGAATCAACATTGAATGAGGAATCTAAAGGAATCTTAGCATCTTGTGATAAACACCATATGTTATATTCCGCACCTTTTATTCTATTAAAAACCCTACAGTGGTATCAGAGCCCTGGATTTGATGTATAGAGTTTATAAAATATATACATGTTTGTGATATGTATGATTGCATGTTTTAGGGTTTTTCATAATCAATTGTGAATTTGGTTTAATTAATTAATAATCCTTTTTTTTTTTTAATTATGTTGATGAAAAACTGTTGGTTTTATTTTTATAAATAAAAATTAAAAAATGGTGGTGTTTCCTTGGCTATGCACATTGTTGCATGCGACTGTCCCCTGGCTGCGCGTTGTCGCATGTAACTCCATGTTGGCTGTGTGTTGCAGCACGTAGCTCCCTTTAGCCATGCGTTGCAGTGCACGGTTGCTCTGATCCTAGTCGTGCGTTGTAGAGCACGACTGCCTTGATGTGGCCATGTGTTGATGCGTGCGGCCTCTCCTTGGCCGCGCATCACAGTATGTGGCTGATGGCCCTTGGCCACGCGCTTCAGTATGCGATTGGCCTACTTCTAACCGTGGGCTATTGCGCGTGATGCATGCAGCCTTGCTCAGGCCATTAGTTGTTGCGCATGGCTTACTTAATCCTGCGTTAGGCCATATGTTGTTACACATGGCTTGCCCCTGACCTGGTGCATTTTACTCAACCAGGCCAAGGCTGCACACTCATTTACACAGCTACTGTTGTGGCTGTGTGTTTTCCTTGCAACTGCTATTGTGGCTGTGCGTTAACACTCACAGCCTTTTGGGAGCAGCCCGTTTTTAGGCTCCTAGGGTGTTGCCTACAACTGCAGGCAACCACCTATTTAAGGGTATTTCCCTGCGTTCTTTCATGGAGGAAATTGAAGGGGAAAAGGGTATTCACACGTTGTTGCGAGTGAAAGGTGTTTTGGGAATTGATAATTGATGTTTTGAACTTTTTCATCAAGCCACCGTGAAATGGAGCAGTTGTTGCTGTTATGGACTAATCAGTTCATGTTTTCACAGAACAAGGACTAAACTCCAAGTTTTGCAAGTTTAGGGACCAACTTAAAATTCCATAGAATTAAAAGGGGTAGTTAAATTTTACCTAGTAAATTCAAAAATTGAGTTTTTGAATTATATGCAATATCTGATTGGTGTCTGATTATGCATCGTGTTCGATACTTGGCCAGTGACTTTAGGTTACTTTGTAAACATCTTATGGAAATGAATGCTTGTATTTAATATTTTATTAAAATAGGACATGCGAGTACTGCCTATCTCTTTTACTCTCAATGTAATTTTCTTCTCATCTAAATCCTCTTGAATGTAACTTGAGGTTTCTACTTATTTGTCATGACCGAGGACTATCCTTTATCTTGCCACTCTCAGCTCAAGAGCTTTCTCCATGTGTCGGACACGTCCAAGGTATTGTCCGCTATGGGTCCTTCTTGCCACGCCTCCTTCGGACCCTCACGACTTTGTTTCGCTTTGTGGTCTCTCCACCTTGCAAACGCCTCCCTCATGACTTGAACCTTGAACTTATACCTTGGCCAAATAACATGATTACCATTGGGCCATATTCCGAAGGCACAATGGGCAAGATAAAGGATAGCCCCCAGTTGTGACATTATTGATGTAAATTAGAATAGGTTTTATTTATTGTAATTCATTGATGTAAAGAAGATAAAGCGAAGTCGTGAAGCATATCCCAAAGACACAAGTATTATCTATTGTGTTTATTTGCATGAACCCTATGTTATCCTACCAATTCCTTAAGGCTCAAGGAATTTGGTTTTAGATTGGCCATGCACTGACACGTTTATTTTATTGTCATAGAAAGCATGCTAAGGTTTAATGTATTTAACATGCCGATTTATAACTTCCTAATAAGATAATCACGCGCCATCTATCACTATGACCACACGCCATCTATCACTATGAGATTAATCAAACCATTGTTCATTGTGGCATTGTTCGCCCCTACAAAGGGTACACTTCTACTAATGGGAGGTTAATCATACATTGGAGTTTTACTTATTAGTGATGGGTTCAACTTAACTGGTGTACTTTGCTTGTTTGCCTTTGCAAATGTTGATAAATACACTAAAGGCATAGTAGAGTAGTGCATTTGTTTGATGCACGTGGTGACATGAAGTGTCTACTCTATTGATCCGAAAATTACACCTAAGAACAATGGTTGGTGCCACTAAATTGCGCAATTGGTTTGTTGGCTTTATTTACATTTGAGTTTAATAGTTGGTGTTATTAAATGATGTCAAAAAAAAGTTTGTTGACCTAATCATTCTATTTTAGCTTGTTTGCCCCCGCAAAGGTTTGAAATAGAAGTGATGGGATTTCGGCCCACTAGGAAGACCATCGGGCCCTCCCGAGTTTAATAGTAAGGGCTATTAAGCTTGAGTAAAATAGTGAGAGTTATTGATTAATCAAAGACCTTATTAATTAATAAAATATAATATTAACTTTGTTTAATTTACAATATTATAAATTAACATTTCATAAAGACTACACCTAACATGACACTAAGATCAATCATTGAACAAGGAAACAAGTTTGATGGTGATAGTTTCTTAGACTGGTATAGACATTTCTAGATTGTACTTGAGTCTAAAAGCAAATTTTACACCATCAAACAAGCTATGTCTCTAGAGCCTGTTGATGATTCCAACCAACAACAAGGAGACGTTTATAAAAAACTTCTACATGATGCTAACATCAATCTTGTTAAGTATGTCATGTTAGCATCAATGACACCTGAATTGCAAAGATAGTATGAGGGCATAGATTTATCTACCATAGTCCATACCCTTCAACAAAACAAAAGGTATAAGCTGTCATAGAAGTTATTTAGATGCAAGATGTATAAGGGAACCAAAGTTGGCCCTTATTTACTTAAGATGAAAGAGTATATTGAGACGCTTGATATTTTGGGATGTAATCTTGATGAGGATTTAGCAATGAACTTAATATTACAATCCTTGCCAGATATGTAATTTTTCTCATGTTGTTTCTAGCATTGTCAAGAATAATAAGAAGAAGACTCTTCCTGAGTTTCTGAACATGGTAGAGACTGTAGAGCTGGACATGAATATGTCTAACAAGATAATGTTGGTTGAAGCTAACTCAAGCGGTGATGAAAGTGAAGTCAAGACTAGGCGTAAATATAAACAAGCTCATGAGTCATTGGGAGGAATCAATGTGGATATGAAGGATTTTCGCTTTCACTATGGCAATCCTGGCTACTGGAGGAAATATTGCAAAGCCTTCCTAGCAAACAAGAAGAAGATTAATGTATTTTCTTCTAAAGGTATGAATAAGATTGAAATAAATATTTCTCCTGTTATATTTTGGGTTATTGATACTGGATGTGCCTCTCATATTTGCACTTTTATATAGGGACTGCGACAGAGTAGATCACTCGACTGAGAAGAGGTGTGATGCGTGTTTCCTACAACATGCAAAACTAGCAAGTGCACTAGTCATTCAAGTAATAGAGTGATGGGTAGGATATCGTTCCCACGAGGACTGGTAGCTAAGCACTAAGTTCCTAACGTTAACAAGTTGAAACAACAGAAAATCTTGGATTTGTGGGAGCAATTTGCTATTAAACTAAAACAAAATAAAATTTAACAAAGAAGTAATTCTTAAAAAGGAAAGCAAATGAAACACAGAAATTCAATTTACGTAAAACGGTAGGGTTTTGACTTCGTTTGGATTATTTATTGGTTAACCTAAGAGTTACACTATTTTCACATTCGCGTGCAATGGTTGTAATCGGATTCACTACTATGATACCATACCCTCTCGGGCTAGGTTTCCTATTCATCATTTAACATTCCGCACCCAACAAATTGAAAGTTAATAATTCTAAATCATGAAGCACAAAATCCTAAATTGATTTCATTAATGCTTGAATCTATCTCTAGCATCCAAAATTATAATGGTTATTACCCATGAAGCTTAACATGAATTATTCTCAATCCATCATGTTCATCACATACAACAATTAATTTCAGAGTAACACACACCATAGCTCATTCACATGGAAATAGCACATCACATATTCACCCCATTTCAAATCCAAACTACAATCAAACCCTAACCCATAGAAGATAGTTCATAGCTAATTTAACAGAATAAAAACGAAAATAAAAGTAAACAGAATAACATAATGAAACTGAGATGAAAGAATAGAATCTCCCCAAAAGATGAATCTTCCAGTCAAAATCTGAACCTTCTCTCCAACAATCCGAAAAACTCCAGCTATTTCTCTAAGGAAATGTAAAAACGGCTAAACCTAACCTGGGAGCCCTTGCTAAAAAGTTAAAGTTTTTCTTTTATACCTAGTCCTAAAAACCCAGTCAAAAACACGCACACACGAAACTGTGCGTTTACAAAACTGAAAACTTTGACTGTCGCCGCAGCGAAGAAGAATTCTTCGCCGCGCGAGAACGGAAATCCCCAATTCGTCTCTGGCCTACTTCGCCGCGGCGAAGACAATTTCTTCGCCGGGGCGAAGTTCCTTCAAGGGTTCTGAAATTTATAGAACTGCCACTCTGTGTGCTTCTTCGTTCGATTCTTGATTTCGGTTCTCTTCCTTGGAACACTTCATCTGCTTTGTCCTGCTCCGGAACTCTCCTATCTTCTGAAATCCGCTCAATTCTGAGTCAAAACTATCCAGTTTTGTCTTTATTCGCTCAAAAAGTCCATTTTAACCTGAAACACAAAGTAAGGAATTAAACACCAATTCAGGTAAAAATGCACTGGAAAGTACCTGAAATCCGACAAAAGATCATATAAAAACTGTATAATTTACGGATTATCAAGGTGGACCAATGAGTTGGAAATGGAGCGCGAGTTGCTGCATTGGCCATAAGAAGTTATTATTTATCTTTGCCTTCGGGCCTTATATTGAACTTTTGGATTGTTTTGTGTCCCTTCAGTTCTTAGAATTGTAAGTAAATCTATGAGCAAGCAATGGAAAAAGAAAAATTTTGCCTATCGATTACTCTGATTTCGCCAAGATCTCTCTCTCTCTCTCTCTCTTATATATATATATATATATATACATGCTTAAATTGAAATAATAAAGATCCATGCAAGAATTAGATTATACCAACGTTTCGAGGCTTTATCAATATCTCTGAACGAGATTTTGCTACCGATTCGAGAATGGAATCAAACTCATTCTGTCCACACGAAGACAGTACGTCAGGACCAAAATTAACTTTGCTAGAGTTAATTCTTGGCTTTAAGGTGTGTGGATTTTGGAAGATTGAATGAAGAAAAGGAAGAGAGAATTTTCTCTTCAAAGTCTCTCACCCACGACTCAAAGACTTAGGTTGAATAAACCTAAATTTGTTTCCTTTAAATAATGAAACAAATTTCCATTCCACCCCCAAGTTTAGCACACTCCAAACTTAGGTGAATCGCATATAGGTCCCTATTTAATTATTTAGTTAAATATTAATATAAGTATTACCTTAATAATTAAATTTATATTTTACTAAATTATTCCAATAATAAAATTGGACACAGGCTACAACCTCAATAATTTAATTACACAGAAATTACCAATATACCCATTTGTCTAAAAGACAATATGTCCTTCCAAATTTACCATCCTTAAACTGTCTCCTAAGTAGTGACCCGTAGGCTCCTCATCATATAAGCATTGAGTAGTATCGCAATTGACACCAATCAATCGTCTCACCACACATATACCAAGATTGGCCCCTAGCAAGACATCATGGCCACCTGAAGATTTGGATTCAGCGAAACAGCTACCTATCAGATATGGTTATCGTGCAATCGAATCCTTTATCATCTATTATCTTATCGAGGTTGAGGCATAGAAATAGTGTCAACCTCAGTTATCCTCGATATCTTTGTTATTCAGTTACTAGACCAATGACTGGAAATAATATTGGATTGGACAAAACAACTCAATCCCATTGTGGCCACACTTTAGTGTCATTGTCATTCACTAATTGCGCCGTGAGATACTTCTCCCATACCCGGAGTAGACCTGGCAAAACGCGGGTAGGCCGGTACATGTCAAACGGGTACGGTCCATATATAGGTCCAAAATATTGGACCTGTGCCCTACCCTATACGGGTATGGGTGGACCCGTTTTTTTCTCTCCAAATTTTAGTTTTTAAAGTTTCACCCTAAATATTTTTTCAATTATGACAGTTACACCCCCAAAATTCCTGCAATTTTATTTTTTACATTTACACCCCCTAAATCACTACTCTAATTCAATTCAATTTGAAATATAACAAATAGGAACCAAAATAACACAATAACATTTAAACAAACATAACATATAACAAAACTACAAATACCAACCAAAATAAACAATACAAAATCACTAATACACAATTACACTAAACAAACAAAATACTCATAAACTATAAATACCATCTAAAATAACAAATACATAATCCAATATTCAACAAAAAACATTCTTAGGCTAGCAAATGTTCATCCCACAGTGGCGCATAGAGTCTCTTGATTCCACAGTCTCGAGATTAGTTAATGGCACATCAAGATCATCATCCGAATCATCATTCACCTCATCATCTACAAACAATGATCACCTACAAATATTATAAATGTAAATAATAAATAATAGATTTATTCTAGAAATGGGTTTATTCTTAGCAATATGTTCCCTCCATAAAAATAGGTTGATTCATATTTCATGGTCACCTTTTAAAGATGGTTAATAATTAGTAATTACACAATCATTTCTACCATCAACTTGAATAAGGAAGCACTTGCACTGATATAATAGATTGTAATCTTCAACTCCATAAAAAACTTTAGTCCAAAATGGCCTGGAGAATATGGTCAGCAAATGTACACTAATCTCATATCACATGCATCTTCATAGCCAAGTTATGTATAAGAACCAGAAAACCCCTAATGACAGTTAGATGCCTTCCAAGAGATACACAGCCTATATTCAAGCAAATCTTTTCAGTTAGTTGCCATTAGCTTATAGACCATCGTAATGGCTATCCATTCTGAAGCTATAACACAAGTTTCACTCTCATTTGCAAGGCCATCAGTAGGGTTTTGAACTCCCTACAATTTAACCAATGCTTCACCAAATTAATGGGGTAGGCCACTTGAATCCTTATTATTGGTGAAGCTCCAAACGGAGCAACATCCCCTGCTCAGATCATAAAATTAATTCTCTAAGGTAATGCGGCAAACAAATCCCCCACATTGGATAATTACAAACTAAATGAGAAAAATCTCTCAGTGTCCAAAGCCTGTATCACAATATCCATGAAATCACACCACCAGAATAAATGAATCGTCCAAATCTAGTACCAATCAACCCCAGAGGTCGTCCTCCAACTATTCTCACGTTTAACAATTCATGTATTTTCATATGAGAGAGAGAGAGAGAGAGAGAGTAACTTAAAACAAAATTATTAACACAGAACAACAAAGTCCCAATTTTGAACATCGACTTAAAGTCCAGAAGAGAAAACAAAGGCCAAACTATTATGAAATATTGCATTTTGCTCGTGATTCTGTATCAGACAACCAGAGATTCTCTAGTACATCCAAAAAAGAAAAGGAATAAAATTTTTGAAAAAGAAGATTTATATAAATGATGGAGTATAAAGCAATTCATTAAACAGCCAAAACGTTAGATTTAACATTAAGAAAAACAAATTAGGGGAACCTAACTCACAGATCTGCAACTGTAATGGTGTAGAGGAGAGCCACGAGTCTTGCGACGGAGAGAGACAGGAGATGATGAGCCGATCCCTAACGACGACAAAGAGAGGAGATGACGATCCGATGAGGATGAATGATGGCGATCGACGATGGTGGGTCTGGGAATGGGATCATGGTTCACGGATGAGAACACTAAAGTGATGACTGATTATGACGGTGATGAGTGATGAGAGTCTACTAAAGTGAACACTGAACAGAGTGATGAGTGATGAGAGTCTACTGAAGTGAACACTGAAAGTGATGAGAGATTCAGAGGCGAGAGAGAAGAGAAAGTTTGTTTTAGAGTTGGGTGGCTTTAGTGGGTTAGGGACTTAGGGTTCAGCTTTGAAAAAAACGAGTACCCGTGGGCACCCGCGGGTTTACCCATATAACCAGTCAAAAAAGGGGTCTGGCCGGGTACGGGTGGAAACCAAATGGGTCCAACATATTATACCTATGCCCTATATTTTCTACCTGGGTACAGGGCCGACCTGCGGGTCTAGACCCGTTTTGCCAGGTCTACCTGGGAGTGATGAATCATTTGTCGATCCACCATGGTCTTGGTACCCTCCTTAATGTAGCCAATCACTATCGTATTGATAGCTCTAAATAGAACTACGTTAGGCTAGTGTCAAACTACACCAATCGATGCATAAAGCGCTCCGATGATCTCAAGTCTAAGGATCACATACACCACATTTCGTTAGAGGATTTGTTCTATAGACATTGGGGTTACCATTTATATGGAATCCCTTGATGGGTCAGTCTAGTGAACTTGCCTACAACACACCCATGTGTTGCACTAGGTTGTCAGCAAACAACCTTGACAATTAAGATCAGTCATTGCCTTTTGACAGGGTCATTCAACACTATGATAGCCTTATCGTATTATTTGTGTTCTTGGTCAGAATAATACTGGGGCTATAGACATTTCTAGAATGGCCACCATATGTGATCATAAGGTTCTCACTATCAAGATTTGAAACACTTGATACCCTCGTCACAGTTCTACCATCCTAAGGACATATATCAATACATATCAATATGATTTACATGATATAGAATAAAATGCCTTTTATTGATTAATGAACATTATTACAAAGAGTCAATTCTACAATAATTGATTGACTCTAGGGCACCTACTCTAACAATCTTCCACTTGCACTATAGTCAATCATTCATGTATTTAATACCAAATGACCTCAAGTGTTGTTCATGCTTCTACTGTGATAGAGACTTCGTCAGTGGATTGACGAGATTGTCATTAGTATGCACTTTACTGATCTACACATCTTTCTTCTCAACCATTTCTCCGATGAGATGGAATCATCTTTGTATGTGTCTAGACTTCTGGTGAAACCGTGGCTCATTTGCCTGAGTTATTGCTCCATTATTGTCACAATAAACATCTATTGGATCAATAATCGTGGTGACCACACCAAGTTTAGTGACGAACTTTTTAATCCAGACTGCCTTCTTGGTTGCATCAGATAATGCGATATACTCAGCCTCCCTTGTAGAGTCCGTTATAGTGCTTTGTTTGGAGCTCTTCCAACTCACTACACCCCTATTGAGACAAAATACAAACTCAGATTGCGAACGGTAATCATCTTTATCCATTTGGAAACTAGCATCACTGTATGCTCTTATAGTGAGCTCATTTTCCCCTTCATAAACCAAAAACATATCCTTAGTCCTCTTCAGGTACTTAAGAATGTTCTTGATAGCCATCCAATGACACTCACCTAGATCCGATTGATATCTACTATAAGTGCTTAATGCACATGAGACATCAATCCGAGTACACAACATGACATACATGATGGATTCAATTGCTGATGCATATGGGATCCTCTTCATCCTATCTCTCTCATCTTATGTTTTTTGACACATATCCTTAGAGATAGACACCATATGACATCGGAAGTAATCCTTTCTTGGATTCTTCCATACTGAATCCCTTCAGTACCTCGTCAATATATGTACTCTAACTTAGGCCAATCAACATACACGATCTATCACGATAGATTTTTATTCCTAGGATGTAGGCTGCTTCTCCTAAGTCCTTCATAGAGAAGCACTTAGATAACCAAGTCTTTACCGACTACAAGTTTGGTATATCATTCTCGATCAGAAGTATGTCATCAACATACAACACCAGAAATGCCACTGCGCTCCCTCTCTTTTTTGTAAACACAGGGCTCATCTTTGTTCTTGATAAAACCAAATTCTTTTATGGCTTCATCAAAACGAATGTTTCAACTCCTTGAAGCTTGCTTGAGTCCATAAATGGATCTCTATAACTTAGATACCTTATCAACTTGCCCATCAAAAACAAAACCATCAGGTTGTGCCATGTACACATTCTCTTCAAGGTTTCCATTCCATTTGCCAAATCTCATAGTCATGATATGCAACAATCACAAGTATAATCTGGATGGATTTAATCATGGCAACCGGCGAAAAGGTTTCTTCATATTCAATACCATGAATTTGTTTGAAACCTTTGGCAACCAGTCGTGCCTTATATGTATGCACCTTGCCATCCATGTCAGTCTTCTTCTTGAAGACCCATTTACACCCTATGGGTTTTACCTCTTTAGGTGGATCCACCAGAGACCACATTGGTTCTGGTACATGGAGTTTGTCTCAGATTTCATGGCTTCAAGCCATTTGACGGAATCTAGATCTGATATAGCGTCTTCTGTAGGTTCTAGGTTCATTGTCTTGATAGATCAATACGTCACCATGTTGAGTCATAAGATAGTCATATCTCTTGAGCTCATACGTACTCTCACAGACCTACGTAGCTTCTATGCTACTTGAGGTGGTTCACTTTGATCCACAAATTGTGGAGTAACCTCCTCACGATGTTCGACCACTTTTTGTGGCACATATTCTCGTCCTTTATCTAATGTATCTTGTGGTTCTAGAACTTCATCGAGTTCTACTTTTCTCCCACAAGTACTTCTTAGAAAAAATTCATTTTCTAAGAAGACACTAGTGCGAGTGACAAAAATTACGCGCTCTTATGGATGGTAGAAATAGTATCCTTTGGTCTTCTTAGGATACCCTACAAATATACATTTGTAAGATTTCGGGCCCAGCTTGTTCGAAGTCAATTTCTTAACATAAGCTTCACAACTCCAAATCCTTAGATAAGACAAGTTGAGTTTTTGCCCACTCCATAGTTCATATGGAGTCTTATCTACAGACTTTGACAATGCTCGGTTCAGTACGTGAGTCGCAGTCTCTAGGGCATAACCCAAAAATGATGCAGGTAGATCACTAAAACTCATCATGGACCTAACAATGTCAAGTAAAGTCCTGTTCCTTCTCTCAGATACTCCATTCTGTTGCGGCGTATATGGAGGGGTGAATTGTGATACTATCCCATATTCTTTTTGGTATTCAAAAAACACTGAGCTTAAGTATTCACCTCTTTGATCAGACCAAATAGCTTTAATACTTTTGCCCAACATATTATGTACTTCATTCTTGGATTCTTTGAATTCATCAAAGGCTTCAGATTTATGTCTCATAAGATAGACATAACCATATCTACTAAAATCATTAGTAAATGTGATGAAGTATGAATATCCACCTCTGGCTTTAACAGTTAGTAGACCACATACATCACTATGGATGATGCCTAACAGTTCAGTAGCCCTTTCACTTTGTCCTGTGAAAGGCAACTTGGTCATCTTGCCTAATAGGCATGACTCACATACCTCAAATGAACTCAATCTACAATGCCAGAGGTATGTTTGATTTCGATCGCTATGTTTAGCTCTCTTAGTTTCAACATTGAGAATATCTTTATTGTTTAAATCGAGAGCATATAACCCGTTATATAATCTTGCAATTCCAAATAGAATACCATTCAAACTAAAGGACAACAATCTATTAGAAATCTCAAAACGATATCATATATTATCCAAAGTGGATACTGAAATAATATTTCTGAAAATAGAAGGTACGAAATAACAGTCATGAAGTTTCAAAAACAAGCCCATAGGCAAAGATAAACGATAAGTCTCTACAACCAATGCAGCCACATGTGCTCCATTTCCAACTCGTAGGTCCATTTGTCCCTTAGTCCCTACACATCAGTACAAATGTGAGTACCACATCCTATGTTAATGACCCAAGATGTTGAAGGAGAGAAGTTAATTTCAATCATGAACATACTTGAAGTTGAAGCCTCTGACTTCTTCTTGCTAGTGAGGAAAGCCTTGCAGTGCTTCCTCCAGTGGCCAAGCTTGCCACAATAGAAGTAGACTACTTTCCCGCCCTTCACAATGCCACTCTCAAGCTTGAGAGCATCCTATCTTTTGGGCTTGGCCTTGACCTTTCCCTTGCCTTTACCCTTCCCTTTACTAGCAGCAACCAATAAAACAGGCTTGGACCTTTTTATATCCGCAGTTTCAGCATGTTCAGAAGCTCTAACAAGGATTTCACCATCGTGTTCATATTGAAATTCATTATGAGCGGTGCAAAAGAATCGGGTAGGGATTGCAGAATTAAATCCACTTGTAAGTCTACATCCAACCCAAACCCCAAAGTGTCAAAGGGCTCCCTCAGTCATGCGACTCCTAAACAGTGCACTCGACACCTTATACCTCTCATGTTGAGCATTTCTTTCAAAAAGCTCCTTGAGGTGCAGAATTATGGCAACAACGTCCATATTCTCATGCTGCTCTTGCAGCTCAGGTGTCATCAATGCTAACATAAGGCATTGAATGCCATCAACATCATCAAGGAGCTTTTGGTAAGTATCCTTTTACTTCCTGAGTGGCATCAGGATCAAGCTCAGCCACATAAGGCTTATCAAGGATATATAATTTCTTTTCAGACTTCAGTATAATCTCAAGATTTTGATACGAGTCCAAGAAATTGAATCCATCCAGCCTGTTTTATTTCTCGATTATCGTTCACAGGTTTATAATACACATTTTGGTGAATCTACAAATGTAGAAAAGTAAAAGTCATTATAATGTTCATTATTATTTAATATGGTCTTTTATTAAAAACGCTCCCACTATTTTCCTTAAGTCAATAGCCTCACTATTAACTTGGAAAAGCCCGTTAGCTTTTCTAGTGGACTGAGATCCCATCTAGCCCATTTCAAACCTTTGTTTTGGCGAACAAGCCAAAATGGGTTGATTAGGTAGGCCAACAAACTTAATCCACACCAATTGATAGCTCCCACTATAAACCTCAAATGTGAAGCAAGCTAACAAGCCAATCACACAATTCAATGACCTAGCCATCGTCCTCAAGTGTGATTCTCAATATCAGTAGAGTGGACACTACATGTCGCCACGTACGCACAACAAGTGTACTTCTCTACTATGCCTATGACGTGCTTATCAACCTTCGCTTTGGCGAACAAGCACAACACGTCATTTTAAGTCGACCCATCACTATTAAGGAAAACTCCAATGAGTTTTAGCCTCCCACTGGTAGAAGTGTACCATTTGCTTTGGCGAACAAGGTTCCAACGAATAGTGGTTTGATTAAAGTCATGATGATGGAAGGCGTATGTGACTTAATATATTTTATTTAGGGGTTTTTATTTTACATCTCACCAATTTTATCTTTATTAGCATGTTATAGTCATAACATACACCTTTAGCATGCATTCTATGCATTTAAGGAAACATGCCGGTACATGACCTAACTAAAACCGATTTCCTCGAGCCTAGAGGAATCGGTGGGTCACCTAGGGATCCTGTAATAAATATCTTGAGTCTTCAAGTATGATCGCTTCGTCCTTGCTCCGTCTCCAAGTACATTACAAAATACATCATACTAAATTTATAGTGAAATTAATTTTACACTAATTTTACATCAATAAATTTAGAAACCTTGATTTACATTCGAGGGGAATGAGATGAGAAGAGAATGTACATTGAGAAGGTAGGAGAAAGATATGGAACACAAGCCCTATTCAAAGATTACAATCATACATACCCAAAAACATTTTAAAACATTCACCATGTAACAACTACTGTAAACTAATACAATGCATGCATAATAACAATAGAAAATTGGGCCCAAAAACTTTCTTTTCATTATAAGTCATACGTCTTTTATACACAAAGAACGTCATTTACAAAAATGCCATTTTAAAAGACAAAACAGGGGAAACAGTGTAGCTATTGCTCCTCGCTTGCCGACGCCCCTCCGACTGCATCATCACCTAGATCCTGCATCCACAAAGGACAATAACGGGGTGAGCACAAAATAATGCTCAGTAAGTAAAACCTTATCTGTCTATTCCTGTATGTTATACTCTAATCTTTCCTCACACTTTTGTTGTTTCCTACTAAACGTCATGGCCTCTCTTACCGGAGTACGGCCGGATGGCGTTCACATAGTACCATCCCACTTTTCATGACTGTCGGGTGGAGTTCACATAGCACCAACCCTATCCTAGTGACTACCGAGTGGAGATCACAAAGCACCTACCCGGTTTTCGTACAATCGGGTAACGATCACCAAGCATTACCCTGCCTAATCACTGTCGGGTGATGATCACAAGCATCAACCCACTTCTAATAAATGTCGGTGATGATCCACAAGCATCAACCCTTTCTAATAACACCGGGTGATGATCACAAACCATCCACCCGTTTCTACTACTTATCGGGTGATGATTACAAAGCATCAACCCATTTCTAATGGCTAGTCGAGTGATGATCACAAAGCATCCACCCGATTCTCATAATTGTCGGGTGATGATCACAAAGCATCAACCCATTTCTAATACTCTTCTCATTCACTCTATTCTAGCACTTCTCATTCTCTCTACCCTTAGAGTAGTTGCATCCACCAAGTCTCTACTCATAGAGTAAGTGCATACCCAAAGTTTCTACTCTTTCTTAGGTCACTTCTCAATGCACAATTAATGTTATGGATGGTTCATCTCCACTGATGCACTTATGAGATGCCAACATGCAATGTTGCAAGAATTAAGGTTACTACTCATACTCAAACCTCTATATTCATTCACAAACAACTCAAGTGCATAATAAAACTCTACTATAAACAATATCTAAATCTTTCTCTAACCATCCAAAATAGGGAAAACCCCCTCACATAGCCACAATTCCTGCCAAAGAAAGACACTTCCAAAAGGATTTCTCAATATCCTTTAATTCAATCTCAAACTACCTTTCCAACCCACATGTCATTTCTTATACTTGCAATGTATAAAACCCCCAAGCACTAGAAATCTCTATTTAAGCCTCAATAACATGGCATATAACATGTATATCACATACATACATCATTGCTATCAAAACCCTAATCAAGAAAATTCTCAAATCTCAACTTGGTTGGGATTTACTACCTTGTTATGGAGAGATTTCACTAACTTTTCCTTTCACTTGGTAAGCTTGACTTTTTCTCTACTCTTAAACAAATGAACAAAAACCCTCAATATCAAATATATTCAAAACTCACAAAGCTTCAAAACCAAAGCAAGAATCTTTACCTTAGGATGCCTTAGATTGATTTTCTACCCTTAATCACTCCAAAAGCCCTTTAAAACCCTTGAACAAAGAAAGAGAAATTGAGAGGAAGCAAGAGAGGAGAGTGCGATGGAGAGAGAATGAAGGATTTTGAAATGTCTTAATTCCTTTTAATGAAATTTATACACAAGCCTTCCCATTTGCCCTTACTCTTCTTTGGGAATTCTATCTATATCCTTTGATTCATTACAAACACACCCCATAGCAACACATTCTCCATGAAAAATCCTTCAATTTACTCCCCACTTTTCCTGCTAATTAGGGGTAGAATGGTCAAATTGCCCCAGGGAAGAAAATTCTAAAACTTAACAACATTTGGTCGGCCTGTCGCCGCGGTGAGAAACTTCTGTCGCCGCGGCGAAACTGCCAGCAGCTTCCCGTGGCTTCAACACCTCTTCGCCGCAGCGAGGATTATTCTTCCGCCCCAGCGAAGCATGGAATACTGAACTTCTTCTATTTTTAACCAATTTCAGGGCAACTATTCAACATACACTCAATCAAAGGTCAACCAACCAATATTACCAAGAACCCAACTCAAATAAGAGCAAAAGAAGAAACAATAACTGCGTACCTCAAGTGGGGCGTTACACACCATAGGTCCAGGCTCATGTACCGGACACCATGCAATTTTTCAAGCAAGAATTATGTATACAATCAAAACATTCAATTTTGAATTGGGTGGGTTGTATAAAATTACCCTATTGAACTTGCTTAAGTACGCATCGATCCAGCATTAAAATGCTACAGCAGCATTCACGCCGTGGCATAGTTTTATTATGTTGTGGCGCGCAGCAGGAACAGATTTGCACCACGGCGAAGTTTTATTTCACCGTGGCGCAAAGCCAACAACTTGCCCTCTTACAAAGCATTCGCGTCGTGGCGTATTTTTTTTTTTACGCCATAACACAATCACGCAATTTTACGATTTGCGCACTACATCGTCGCATTCCCACTGCGGTGTAGTTTTATTACGCCATGACCCAAACACGCGTTGCAATCTACGACGATTTCATGCTATGGTGAAGTTTTATTTCATTGCGGCTCAAATTGTGTGTTTGTGTGATCACACTACGTAATCACGTCACAGCACGACCCAAATGAGCGTTCACCATCGCTCAATGTTTTCCTGCAATTATGCCACGGCAAAGTTTTTTCGCCGTGGCACACTTATATTCCAGGCATACAAAACTCTACGCCGCGGCACAGACGAACTGTGCACGACGCAAATCGCAGTTTCTAGAATACTGTTCATGTGCGTATTACAAAATGACCCAATGCGAATTCCTCAACAAATCCACACATGTATTAATCAATTTAAGCAATTTAACAAACAATAAAAACGAGCATGCAATATCCAGCAATCAATTCAGTAATCAATCAAATATAGTTAAATATATATAATCAAGAACCTGCTTGATACCACTATAGTAATCGATGAGCAGAGGCAGCGAAAAAAACAAAAATTATTGCCCTCGATTACTCTAATTTTGCCAAGATCAGGGTCTTATATATATATATATATATATATTATATATATAAATATATATATATATCTATATTACTGCTTAATTAAATAGAAAGAACCATGCAAGGATTAGATTATACCAGCATTTGGAGGCTTTGTCAATATCTCTGAACGCGATTTCGCTATCGATTCGACAATGGAATCGAACTCATGTCGTCACACGAAGACAGTACATCAGAGACCAAGAATTAACTTTGCTAGAGTGAATTCTGTAATATTCTTTCTAGCTAGTATACTTGGAAGGTATAAAATGAAAACTTACTAAGTATATCATAGAAAAACATATATGGATATAAGTTTAAGGTAGTGGGCCCAAAAAATAGTATTACTTTTATATACAAATCTCTACATCAAGTACCATAGTCATAAAAATAAACTCAAAAATATAGTCCGACAGTGTTGCCTTTCTCCTCTGCTACTTGACGTCCCATCCGACCGCATCTCATCTACTACTTGCAAAAACAGTTAAATCAACGGGGTGAGCACTAATTGCTTAGTAAGTAAACCCATAACACTTCTATTCTTTCTCCGTTACTCAGATACTGAATTTTCTTTCCTTACACCAAGCTTCTCGAATCTTCTCTATTTTTTATGATTCTAGTTTCTCACTTACCGATATGTAAGCACAAATAGGGAAACTAACTCGGGATAGTAGAAATGGCATGATGCATAAACTTTTATATGCAATACATTTTCTTTTTTCTTTTTTTGTTTCAATTTTCTCTTTTCTCTTTTCTATTTCTTTTCTTTTCTCTTCTTTCTTTTCTTTTCTTTTCTTTTCTATTCTTTCTTTCTTTCTTTTCTTTTCTTTTCTATTCTTTCTTTCTTTCTTTTCTTTTCTTTTCTTTCTTTTCTGTTCTTTCTTTCTTTTCTATTCTTTCTTTGCCGATCGGACTTAGTTGAGGCATGGATTCGGAACCTGGCCGTGTGAGTGGGTATAGTCCCCATCTACATACACTTCTAACGGATTGTACAAATTCTTCTTTCTTATTCTGAGGCCGCTCACTAAAGGCGGCGTACATGTGGGCTATTCTTCTTCTCGGTTACTCACGGGTTCCCCATCGCAACAACCTTCTCTTCTCTTATCTTTTTACATTTCTTTAAATAAAATTTCAGATTTGAATTATTCTTTAATTATGTTTCTTAAAACAATAATTCTACATTCAATTTCTTTTCTTTCTTTCTCTTTATTCTTTAATATTTCATACATGTATATGTGCATGTAATTATGCTCATTCTTTGCTATTCTTTCTAAATGCAAATGCTCAAATGTAAGAATGCATTATGGCATATAAAGATATCATTATGGAACTAATATTCTCTACCAACAACATATTTCCATAACAAGGTAATAATCTAACATACTCATATATATATGTGTACTTCACTTTGACATTTCATCAAACACTTTGCATGCACAAGCAAAACTCTAAGTTGTCTACACTTCTCCATCTATCTCAAGCCACCATAATTGGAGTAAAAACTCCCTAAGGCCAACAACCACCCTAGCCGAAAGTCATCCTCCACTATTCCAGATCCATTCTTTCATGTTTCATCCAAAATCCCATCAACTCCACATATAATAACATCACTTCTCAACACATATTAATAAATCAATTCTCATCACATACTAATAAATCAATTCTCATCACATACTAATGAATCAATTATCATCACATACTAATAAATCAACTCTCATCACGTGCCAATGAACCAATTCTCATCACATGCTAATGAACCAATTCTCATCACACGCTAATGAATCAATTCTCATCACATACTAATAAATCAATTCTCATAACATATTAATAATTCACTTCTCATGGCCATGAGATTCACATATCAAACAACCTCAATTTCAATCCATAATACTCATCATCCAAACATACATACAACATAAAATAAATTTCTCTACACAAGTATTTATCCAATCAAAGCTAAAGTTGGATTTACTTACCTTGAATTTGAGCAACTCCAACACTATAATCTCTCTTTGGTAGAATTCCCTTTCCTCTTAAACCCTAAGCATATGCAACCATAAGAATTCAAAACTCTAAAATTTATTCTCACTTCTTGAAGCAAGAATCTTACCTTTGGATGTTTAGGATTGAAAATCTATCAAAATTGAGCTAAAATCCTATGAATTTCCTTGAAAATTTAGTGAAGGAATTTAACAGAATTTGGGTAGAGAGTGGCGTGAATGGAGGGGGAAAGTAGCTAGGGTTTCTCTTCTTGAACTCTTATTACATAATATATATTTATAGTTTCCCATTTTACCCTTGCACTTTCTAAAAATTCTATCTATGTCCCTTAGCCAATTACAAAAATGCCTTCATTTTTATTAACTTCTCCATGTTATTCTACTTCTTTTCACTCCCCACTTTTTCAACTAATTATGAGTGAAAAGACCATTTTACCCCTAATGAAGGTTTAAGGAGTATTTTTTATACTTGTCCAAGATAACTTTAACAAAATTCAACTAAGGGTATTAGGGCATAGATAAAGCTACGTACCTTTAAGGTGTATGGATTTTGGAAGATTGAATGAAGAGAAAGGAAGAGAGAAATTTTCTCTTCAAAGTCTCTCACCCACGACTCAAATGACTTAGGTTGAATAAACCTAAATTTGTTTTCTTTAAATAATAACACAAATTTCCATTCCACCCCCAAAGTTTAGCAACAATCCAAACTTAGGTGGAATCGCATATAGGTCCCTATTTAATTATTTAGTTAAATATTAATATAAGTATTAATATTAACCTTAATAATTAAATTTATAATTTTGCTAAATTATTCCAATAATAAAATTGGACTCAGGCTATAACCTCAATAAATTTAATTATACAAAAATTACCAATATACCCATTTGTCTAAAAGACAAATATGTCTTTCCAAAATTTACCATCCTTAAACTGTCTCCTAAGTGTGTGACCCGTAGGCTCCTCATCATATCGGCAGTGAGTGGTATCACAATTGACACCAATCAATCGTCTCACTACACACATACCAAGATTGGCCCCTAGCAAGGCATGGCATCATGGCCACCTGATAGATTTGGATTCAGCGAAACAGCTACCTATCAACGATATGGTTACTGTGCAGTTGAATCCTTTCATCATCTTGTTATCTCATCAAGGCTGAGGTACATAAATAGTGTTAACCTCAGTTATCCTCGATACCTTTGTTATTCAATTACTAGACCAATGACTAGAATAATAAATTGGATTGGGCAACAACTCAATCCCACTATGGCCACAATTTTAATGTCATTGCCATTCACTGAATTACGCCGTGAGATAACTTCTCCCATACCTGGGAGTGATGAATCCTCTGTCGATCAACCATAGTCTTGGTATACTCCTCGATGTAGCCAATCACTATCGTATTGATAGCTCTAAATAGAACTACGTTAAGCTAGTGTCAAACTACACCAATAAGTGCACAAGGTGTTTCGGTGATCTAAAGTCTAAGGATCACATGCACCACAATTCGTTAGAGGATTTGTTCCATAGACACTGGGGTTACCATCTATATGGAATCCTCTGGTGGGTTAGTTTAGTGAACTTGCCTACAGCAAGCACCCACATGTTGCACCAGGTTGTCGGCAAACAACCTTGACAAGTGAGATTAGTCATTGCCTTTCGAAAGGTCATTTAACACTATAATTGCCTTAGTGTATTGTCTGTGTCCTTGGTCTGAATAATACTGGGGCTACAGACATTTCTAGAATGGCTACGATATGTGATCATAGGGTTCTCATTATCAAAATTTGAAACACTTGATACCCTCATCATGATTCTACCATCCTAATGACATATATCAATACATATCACTATGATTTACACGATATAGAATAAAATGCCTTTTATTGATTAATGAACATTATTACAAAGAGTCAATTCTACAATGATTGATTGGCTCTAGGGCACATACTCTAACAAGAATATTATTCCTATAGCCGCTTTGGAAAGTTATGGATATCATTTTATAATTACTAATGGATTGGTGTCTTTTAGTTTAAATGGTATTCATTATAGAACTGCTAGATTACATAATGGTCTATATGTTCTTGATTTAAATAATAATGAAATATTCAATCTTGTAAATAAGAAAGCCAAGAATGGCGATTTTAATCAGCCAAGAATGGCGATTTTAATCAGACATATCTCTAGCATTATAGGCTTGGTCATGTTAACCAGACTCGCATTGCAAAGCTCCACAAAGATGGAGTTTTGGACCTATTTGACCTTTAGTGTTATGAGGTATGCAAGTTATGCCTTTTAGGTAAAATGACCAAGTCGCTTTTCACGGGACACAGTGAAAGAGCTATAGAACGGTTATGCATCGTCTATAGTGATGTATGTGGATTGCTAACAGTACAAGCCAGATGTGGGTATTCTCACTTCATCATATTTACTAATGGCTTCAGTATATTTGGTTATGTCTATTTAATGAGACATAAATCCGAGTCCTTTGAAAAGTTCAACAAATTTAGGAATGAAGCACAAAATCAACCAGGCAAGAATATCAAGACTCTTTGATTCGACAGGGAGGAGAATACTTAAGCTCAGAATTTGATGCGTACCTAAAGAAGTATGGGATAGTATCTCAACTCACATCTCTTTATACACCTCAGCATAATGGTGTGTTTGAAAGGAGGAACCAAACCTTGTTAGATATGGTTCGGTCTATGATGAGTTTTAAAGATTTACCCACATCATTCTAAGGCTATGCCTTGGAGGTTGCGACTTATACACTAAATCGTGTACTATCAAAGTCTATAGATAAGACGCCATATGAATTATAGAATTGATGAAAATCCATTTTATCTTATCTAAGAGTTTGGGGTTGTGACGCTTTTGTCAAGAAATTGACTTCGAATAAGTTTGCCTCAAAGTTTGAAAAAATGTAATTTTGTGGGGTATCCTAAGGAAACTAGAGGATACTACTTTTACCATCTAGTTGAGCACAAAGATTTTGTTGCTTGTACTAGAGTCTTCTTGGAGAAAGAATTCCTTCTAAGAGGAGATAGTGGGAGAAAATAGAACTCAATGAAGTTCTAAATTCATAGGATGCATTAGATAACGAACAAAATGATATGCCGCCTGAAGTGGTTGAACATCATGAGAAGGTCACTACACAAAATGTGGAACAAAGTGAACCACTTCAGACAACACAAGAGTTGCGTAGATTTGGGAGTATGTTGCGAGCCTGAGAGATATGGTTTTCTTGTAACTTAGCACGGCGACATATTAGTTTATCAAGATAATGAACCTAGAACCTACGATGATGCTGTGTTGGAACCAGATTATTCAAAATGGTTAAAAGCCATGAAATTTGAGATGGACTTCATTTACTAGAACCAAGTATGGAATCTGGTGGATCCACTTGAAGGGGTAAAACCCATAGGATATAAATGGGTCTTCAAAAAGAAGACTGACATGGATGGTAACGTGTAAACCTATAAAGCACGACTGATTGCTAAAGGTTTTAGGCAAAACATGGCATTGACTATGATGAAACCTTTTCTCCAGTTGAGATGCTAGAGTCCATCCGAATTATGCTTGTGATTGTTGCATACCATGACTATGAAATTTGGCAGATGGATGTCAAAACTGCCTTCCTGAATGGAAACCTTGTAGAGGATATCTATAGGACACAACCCGATGGTTTCGTTCTTGATGGACAAGTAGGTAAGGCATGCAAGTTACAAAGGTCCATTTGTGGACTCAAGCAAATTTCTAAGAGCTGGAAAATTTATTTCGACGAAGTTGTTAAAGAATTCAGATTCATAAAAAACAAACACGAACCTTGTATATAAAAGAAATTCAGTGGGAGCACAGTTGCATTCTAGTAGTGTATGTCGATGATATGGTAATTATTGGGAATGATGTACTGAACTTGCAATCGGTAAAAACTTGGTTATTCAAGTACTTTTTCATTAAAGACTCAGGAGAAGCAACCTACATCCTTGATGTTAAGATCTATCGTGATAGATCTCGTAGGTTGCTTGGCCTTAGTCAAAATACGTATATAGACAAAGTATTGAAAAGATTCAGCATGGAAGAATCCAAGAAAGGTTTTCTTCTGATGTCACATGGTGTATATCTCTCGAATAACATGTGTCCTAGGAAACAAGAAGAGAGAAATAAAATGAGTAAGATTCCACATGCCTCGGCAATAGGATTTATCATTTATGCCATGTTGTGTACTCGGATTGATGTCTCATGTGTATTGACCATTGTAATAAATATCATTCAGTTCCAGGTGAACAATACTGGACAACTGTCAAGAATATCCTTAAGTACCTAAAATGGACTAAGGATGCGTTCTTGCTTTATAGAGGGGAAGATGAGCTCATTGTAAAAGGATACAGTGATGCTAGTTTTTAGACTAATAAGGATGATTTTCGATCACAGTCAAGGTATGTGTTTTGTCTCAATGGGGTTGTGGTGAGTTGGAAAAGTTCAAAACAAAGCACTATGGTGGATTCTACAATAGAAGCTGAATACGTAGCATTATCTGATGCAGCCAAAAAGATGATTTGGATCAAGAAGTTTGTTTCAAAACTTGAACTGGTTCCAAGCATTGTTGATCCAATAGAGCTTTAATGTGACAATAATGGTGCCATAGTTGAGGCTAAGGAACCATGATCTTACTAGCGATCCAAACATATGCTCAAAAGATACCATCTAATTAGAGAAATTGTTCAGAGAGATAATGTGCAAATTTGTAGAGTACCTATCGATGACAATATAGCAGACCCACTGATGAAAGCTCTGTCGCAGCAAAAGCATGATAAGCATTTAGCATCATTTGGTATTATATACATGAATAAATTGGCTATAGTGCAAGTAGGAGATTGTTAGGATAGGTGCACTAGAGCCAATAATATTCGACTCTTGTGATATTATATTGAATATCAATAAAGGCATAAGTTTTTATATCATGTTGTTTATTTATTTATATAATAATATATGTCCTTAGAATGGTTGAACTGTGACAAGGGAACCAAGTATTTCAAATCTTGATTGTGAGGACCCTAAGATCACATATGGTGTTTATTCTAGAAATTTTCGTGAACTCAATATTAATCTGACCAAGGACAAAGATAATACGGTAAGGCTATCATAGCATTGAAGAATCCTATCAAAAGGTAGTGACAATTCTCATATGTTAAGGTTGTTTGGTGACAACCTAGTGTAACTCGTGGGTGCTTGTTATTTGCAAGTTCATTAGACTGACTCACCAGAAGATTCCATATAAATGGTAACCCCAGTGTCTATGGAATATATCCTCTAACAGGTGATGGTACATGTGATCCTTAGACTTGAGATCACCAGAGCGCCGTGTGTAAACATTAGTGTTATTTGACACTAGCCTAATCTAATCATATTTAGGGTTATCAGTACGGTAGTGGTTGGTTGCATTGAGAAGTGCACTATGGTTACGGTGGATTGATAAAAGATTCATCACTTTTGGGTATGTAGCCTATTTGGAATTTGACACTAGCCTAACATAGTCCTGTTTTTTGTTATATTTCACACCTTTTATTCTATTAAAAACCCTACATATAGTGTGGTATGTGTTAATGTATAAGTGTTTAGTGGCAAGAATTAGGTAGTGTTTAAGTGTAAAGTATGGTGTTTAGGCTTAAATGATGTAAAAAGAGCTTAAATTTCAAAACTAGCATAATAGAGTTTTTTCAACCAAATTAATGCAAAAACCAGTAAGAGGAAAATGCAATAGATATGAAGTGAAAACTAACTCACCAACCCAAGCTCTGATACCACTAGATATGATTACACCAAATTAGAGTGAGTCTAAACCGAATTACAAAGCAAGGAAAAAACAATTCACTACAAACCAATTAAACTCTACACTTGCTCAACAACTCCAATAGCCGAACAAACAACACAACAATACAAATGCAAACACAAACAAGCCACAATCCCAAGGCATAAAGGCTGAGCCACCGGCCAAGGGTTCCCTAAAACGTAAAGGCGAGGCCACAAGTTTTAGGATCCACCACCAAGTTTGCAAGAACTTGGATAAAGGATAGGGTTGAACTCTTTCTCAAGAGAACTTAATTTTCATTCATAAAAACTAGAGCATTACAATGGAGAATTTGGCCACACATATGGCCTTACAAAATGATGCTTAAACAAGATGAAATCTAAGCCCTTCAAAGGCATCTAAGCAAAACATAACATAATCATGGTCTTACATGTGGCGGCCAAGCTTAATACAAGTCAAACACAATTAACAAGATTACATTGGAAAAGGAAAAAGGCTATTCTAGTATTCATTAAACTAAACAAAATAGGAATCATCAATATTCCTTTACTTTCCTAAAGAGGAAATGGACAATAAGACACCAAGAGGAGACAATCTTGTCTTTGTCGAAAATGGAAACACCGAGCCACATTTGTCATAACCTTGTCTCTATAATTAAATGGTCCCATGTGATTATGTTTGAACACCAATAAAGATGGTATACCTAGTTCCCTTAAAAGAAAATTACACCAAAATGATGAAATTGGGCCTAAGGAATGGATTGGACTTATCTTGAACCAAGTAAACTCACCTGACATAGTTTTTCCTTCTTGGGTCTAACCTTTGCAATTGCCTTGTTTTACATCTTTAACTTGGATCGAATGGTCTTCAATTGCTTGGATGCTTTTTCCATTAGCTTTCTCTTGATCTATATGAAGATTAGTTGGCAAATTTGCAACAACTTCATTGTAGGGATACTTAAAATGGGTGATTTGGTCATTTCGATGTATTACAGTAAGGAATAGAAAACTATGGCCAATAATTCACTTGGTTATTGAATATGAAATTCTTTCTTCAAAATGAAAACAATAAAAACTATTTAATTTTTCTTTCTTTATTTTTTTTTTGGTGCATTTGAACTTTTAGAAAAAAAAAAAAAAAATTAACACAAACAAGACGAAGCCCTAAATATTTCATTTAAAATTTCCCTTAAATTTATATTTGTTTCAGTATTATTTCTAAAAACTTTATCCAAACCTTCACTGTATAACTAAACTAACTTTTTGGTGTCCTCTTCCCCTTTTAAGTATTTCATATCCATGCCCATATCTTCTATTAGGTAAGCTTAAGATTAAAAGAGAAAATAATTATAAATAGGGGTGGAAAAAAAAAACCTGAAAACCGAACTGGATCGAAAATCCGATTTTTTTTGGATTCGGTTCAATTTATTAGAAAAACCGAATATCCAGTTTGGTTTTGGCTTTTTCTCAAATTAATTCTGATTACTCGAAACAGGTTTGGTAAACCGGATTTTTAAAAAAATATATGTTTTACATTTTTGGGTTTTTGGCATTTTTGCAATTGCAATCCCTAACTCTCACCCTCACTTTCTTAGTTCTCACACCTCAGCTTTAGGTACACAAATTTCTTAAACTTTTTGCCCCTAGCCACCAATCTCTTGCTCTCCATTCTTCACCTAGTCCCTGCAGTCACTGTTGTCGCTTCAGTCGTCACTCCAATCCAGTCAGGCAGTCATGTTGTCGTCTGTTTCTAGTTTCCGGTCATCTCTTTGCTCTGTAAGTTTTTTGTTGATTGTGTTTTCTTTCTGAGTTTAATTGGTTCTTTCTCCTTTGATTTGTATTTTTTTCTTTGGTTATGTAATGCGGAGGTCGGAGGGTGTTTGATTGTTTGTGGTTCTTTCTCCTTTGATTTTTATTGTTTTCTTTAGTTGTGTAATGTGGAGGCCGGAGGGTGTTTGATTGTTTGTGGTTACTGCCTACTAGTTAGTGTTGACAAACTAGGAAACTTCAAGCCCCGTAATGTTGTAGTTGCCCCGTACTGCCTACTTTTTTTTCCTTCTTTGGTCAGAGGAAAAGGTTTATCTCACCTTTTGTTCTACATTATCCTCAACCCACCACACCAATTGGAATAATAATAATAATAATAATAAATAATGCATGGATTAGGACACACCAACTAAAAACATAACTAATGCATGGAAGTCATCGTTTCAGTTGAATCCACTTTTGTCTCTCACCCTTTTTGTGGCAGTTAAACTGAAAATAAATACATTCCTAAATTTGGCTTGGTGTGTTCAACTAACTATACTTTAATTTTGTTTTTGTTTTTTTCTATGTTTAAAAACAAAATTGTAGAAAGTATCAGTTGGGTCTAAACTCTGAACTATTTTAGTTTTTGATTAATTTAGTTTTATATCACTCGTTTGTTGATTATGTGTTTATTTTCCATGAATTCTAGTTTTCAAACTAAAATGGTGCAATACTGTTGAAGGACTGAAAGAGGCATACGAGAAGTTGTCCTCTACTGGGTAATTTAATTACTTCTTTTTTAGTGTAATTGTAGTTTATTTTGTTCATTATTTTGATTGAATTTTATGTATAATTGATTGTTTTAGGAATTCAAGTGAGGAAATCCCAAGTACTGCTGATTTAAGGAAGGTTAGTGAGTTTTATTACATTGGTAATTTTGTGTACATGTTGAAATGTTAGTTAATGCATATTCCTTTTTTATGCCGTTGTAGATATCTTCGACTAGTGACAACAATACACCCCCTTTTGACACTTCAAATGACACTTATATGCATACACCAAACACCTATACCTTTAGCTCCCAAACGTGTGAAATCAACCATTAGTGGGAAGAATACATCTGAGATGTGGGATCGCTTCACCAAAAATGAGTATGAGAATAAGGATGATTTGACTGCAACATGTAACTATTATGGGAATGTTCTTGTTTGTCCAAGTAAAAGTGGTACAAGTTGTTTACCTAATCACTTAAGTTGGTGTAAAAAGTATCATCTGAATGTGGTGGATAAGAGATAGAAGACGTTATTCTTTCAACAAGCATCACGTGAGCTCTCAAGTGATGCTATCACCTCTACACAATATTCATTGTTGTCATGAAAATTTGATTAGAGAAACTATTGCCCAAATGATCATTATTGATGAGCTACCATTTAATTTTGTGGAGCGTGAGGGGTTTCGCTGTGTGATGGCTGTGGCACAGCCTAGGTTTCAAATGCCCTCTTGTAAGACTGTGGCTATAGATTGTTTCAAGATTTGTATTGAAAAGAGTGAAAAGTTGAAGAAGTTTTTTAGTAAGTTCAATTACACAATTTGTCTCACCACTGATACATGGACAAGTTGTCAGAACCTTAATTGTATATGTCTTACAACTCACTTCATCGATGACGATTGGCAACTACACAAAAGTATTTTAAACTTTTGTCGTATAAGTAGTCATAAAGGTTTAATCATTGGGAAGGCAGTGGAGAGGTGCTTGCTTGATTAGGGTATTTCTAAAGTATTCACAGTAACAGTCGACAATGCAAGTTCTAATGATGTGGGTATAAGCTACCTTAGGACTTGGTTAGCAACTTGGTAGGGAAATGTCTTGAGTGGTCACTTTCTTCACATAAGATGTTGTACACATATACTAAGTTTGATTGTAAGAGAGGGGTTAAAAGATATGGATGACTCCATATTTAGAATTCGTGTTGTAATGAGGTATGTGAGGTCTTCTCCAACAAGGTTAATGAGATTTAAGGAGTGCATTGAGAAAGAAAAAATTGAAATCAAGAATCATTTGGTGCTTGATGTAGAAACAAGGTGGAACCCTACTTACTTGATGTTGGATGCCGCAATTAAATTCCAAAAAGCATTTGACTTATTATAAATATACTATAGTAAGTATAGAGATGAGCTTTCTAGTGGGCAC
Organism: Pistacia vera; assembly: GCF_008641045.1. Taxonomy (NCBI): domain Eukaryota; kingdom Viridiplantae; phylum Streptophyta; class Magnoliopsida; order Sapindales; family Anacardiaceae; genus Pistacia; species Pistacia vera. The sequence goes on from NW_022196058.1 coordinate 1,170,510, forward strand.
AAGTCAAGGGGTTTGCCTATTTATAATGATTGGGAATATGCCCAGTACTTATTACCCTTTCTGAAAATTTTCTATGATGCTATTGTATGTGTGTCCGACTCTTTTTACGTTACTGGTAATGAGTACATGCGAGAGATATATGGCATTGGGATGAAGATTTCAGAATAGTCTCATAGTCATGATCTTAACTAGGGAAAATTTGACAAATATTGGTCAAATGTTGATAATATCAATATAATGTTATTCATTGCAGTTGTTTTGGATCCTAGGGACAAGTTAGAATATGTTGATTGGGTGATTGGTGAGTCCTATGATGCTTTTACTATTGATAAGTTAAAGAAAAAAGTGATGGAAACTTTGCTGTCTTTATTTAACCATTACGATTTGTGTAAGGTGGCTAGGGGTCTTACTACGCAGTCAAGTCAACAATCTCCAAGTGCAAGTGCGCTTGATGATTGTGATGTTGATATTGATCTTCAAGAATACATGAGGGTTAAGTTTAAAAAGCGAAAGGCTGGAAACCAACCTAATCAGCCTAAATCAAAGTTGGATGAGTATTTAGTGGACGACCTTGAAGATGACAACGATAAGACATTTGATCTCTTGAAATGGTGGAAGATGTATTCAACAAAATATCAAGTTCTCTCTTTGATGGCACAAGATGTATTGACTATGCCTATTTCAATTGTTGCATCTGAGTTGGCTTTTAGTATTGGGGGTCATGTATTGGATCCATTTCGTAGCTCCCTTACTACGAAAATGGTGGAGGCTCTTATCTGCACACAAGATTGGATTCAGACTACGTGTGCACCATTAGCCATTGAGGAAACCTTGGATGAGTTAATGAAAATTAAGTCGGGTAAAATTTTTGCTTTTACTTTCAATTATTTAATTATGTCTTTGTTGGATTTGTTAATTATACTTTCAATTTTTTAATTATGTGTTTGTCCAACTTTTTGTAGAATTTCCATCTTCAAGAATAGAAAGTACTCATCCTCAACTAAATAATTGAAGGGAAATCCAAATTTCCAATAACGAGGTACATACTATGACTTTATGTAGTTTCATTTGTTCTTCTATTTACTAATTTGTAGATTTGATTGGACAAACTTATAAAAAGAAAGAAATTTAAAATGTAAGCTAGCTAACAAGTTGTGGAACTTTTTTTGCTTTGACAGTTGACATTTGACAATGGATTGAAATGTGCTTGGAGTTGGAGGGGCTTGCTTGAAGACCTCTTTTGAAATCTTTTTGTGGATTTGTTACATTTGTATTTGTCTTGTGAACTTTGTTTATCTTCTAAGTTTGCATTTCATTATTTGATTTGGACATGTGCTTGTTATGTACTTATGTTTGTTTTGTGGAAATGTGTTTGCTATTTTAATTATGTGTTTGATTTGTAATTTTAGGGTGGAAACTAAGTTGGCAGGGGACTATTTTTTAGTTTGCATATGTTTGATTTGTAAATGTCTTTGTGTACTGTATAATTTGAAATCAGAGTCTTTATCATGTCTTTGTTTTTTTAATCTTTGATTTGTAATTTTAAATTATTAATACTTTACGTACATTAAAAAATATATGAATTCAAATTATTCAATTACAAAAAATATGACTTCAATTCAAGTTAAAAAATGGGCCAAGGTGGAAGAATGGATGTAGTTGGGCTAAAATGGTTTAGGCCCATTTGAATAAGTCTGTCAAAATAAAATAAAATAAAAAGGGGCCAAAGTGGAGGGTTTGAATGAATTGGGTCGAACAATTCTAGCCCATCTTAGTTAACCGGTTTAAAACTGGTTAACCAAATCGAATTTTCTGTTCGATTAGAAATCGGTTTATAATCAAAACAGGATTGGTTTCGGTTTAATTTTTTTTAAACTGAAAACCGGTTCGGTTAACCTGTTTTATCCACCCCTAATTAAGTAATTATAAACATAGGTAATAATTTAAAGAACTTTGACAACTGTAGGGGGTTCAAAGATATTTCTGAAACTAGAGGGGGTTAATGTTATTAGGATATACCTGAGCAGGTTTAGGATGTTCCCAAATTTAAAGTGCAGAAGATAATGATGATATAAGTCCAAGAAATCAATCAACTTAAAAAGAGAGAGAGAGAGAGAGAGAGATTGGGCAACAGAGTATTGAATTGGATTGAAGCCAACAAAAAATTAAATAAAAAAATAATACAAAATATTTAAAAAATATATGAAAATGTTGGCCAATTGTTCAGATCAAGATAGTTTTAATTTTTTTTTTCCTAATATTCCATAGACTTATATTAGGGGTTTTTTTTTTTTCAATTATAAAATTATTTACATAAATCTTTTTCAGGGTTTAAATTTTTTAAATTATAATGTTTATTATTGTTGAATAAATTTAAATTTTAGCTTTTGTATGTATTTTTAAAGAATTTTTTATTTTTGGTAAAATTAAAAATAAGAAAAATACAAATATTAATAAAAATACATTAGGGATTAAATGATTAAGTAGAACATATATCAATGGGCAAAGTTTTAACTTTCATGATTCATAACAGTTAACACCTCTATTTAACAAAGTGGTAACTTTTGCACTTAAAGTTTAATTTGTGATTGTTTGTTGTAGCTAGTCAACTTTAGAAATAATTAAGTTTAAAAATAATTTATAAGGTGGTTGTTCTGTGAAATTTTAAAATTATTTTTTTATTTTAGGAGATGAAATATAACTAATACAAAAAGCTTAAAATGAGTATTTTTAAATAATTTTTTCTATTATTAATCAAATTAAAAATTAATCCTTTTAAATAAAAAGTTAGAAATTTTAAAAATTGGAATCTGGCTGACGGAGCCGCTAGCCAGTCATTGCCGGCGATGCTCGACCATGGGGCCGAACTTTGTTGGCCCGTTAAGGCAAAATATCTTCGTGGTTGAAAGCATCGCCGACATGGTTGCATAGATCGAATGGCAAAAGCAACGATATTGACAATGGAAAATAATACAGCCATCGACGGTAGTGTACCAAATTTGTGCACCGAATGACGTAACAAAATCCTGACTGTTGATTAATTTTAACTTAATATTAATCAACGGTCAGGATTTTGTCACGTCATTCGGTATACAAATTCGGTATACTACCATCGGTGACTGTAGCATTACTCATTGACAATATCAATCCACTCACCATTGAAATGTTTTCTGGTGATGGTAATTGGCCACCACTGGTGTCGTCAGCTATTTTTAACTTTTTTGTTTGTTAATTTTTTATTACTGTATCTACTCTGTTTTAAATATTTTTGATAAAAAGATAAAAGTTTAAGTTTACTTTAAGGTATTTTTGCAATTAACTCCCTAAAATAGCTTCTAAAATCTAAAAGCTAGAAAATACTGCTTTTGAAGTGCTCCACTAAAATTACTTTGAAAATATATTTACCAAATATATTAAGGAGGCATTTATATGAGAATACTGAGCTAATATCATCTTATATTATTTGATTACCATGTTTGATTGTCAAATATAAAATTCCGGTAATCTTTCAATACTAATAATAATTACTGTTGATAATATTAGAAGTAATCTGATAACCTCTATTTTCTTAAGTATTGTAAGATCACTTGGTTATCTTATTTTTATTATAATTTTATCTCTCATTAATAAAAAAATTTGGACAATAATGCCCTTATTTTAAAATTAATTTACATTAATCGAACATTACAATTTTACCCTTGTTTAATTAAGCTTTTAGACTATAATGCCCTTATATTGAAAATAAATTACAAACCACCACCACCACTAATACCTACCACCACCAAAAGTCGCCGGGAGGCTCTGATATGGCCTTTTCTGGCCATATTGATGGTCAAAAAGGGTAATTTTGGGCGAGATCTAGCTGTCAACGACTAGATCTATTTCGGCCAGAATAGATCTGGCCCAAATATGGCCGTTAAAGGCCATAGATCCATCGATCTGACTGTTTCGACCATATTAGAGCCTCCCGATGACTCTGGGCTACTCCTGACGATTTTCAGCGACTTACGATGACTTCCAACGACGAATGCTGGTGGCTAGCAGTGGCTTGGGGTGATGGGGGTGATTTTGTTATAAATTAAAGTTTTATATAAGTTAGGGTGTTTTAGTTAAATCTAAAATGTTGGGGGTTAAAAGAAATTATTCAAAAATTAATAATAAAAATAATATTATATTAATATTTAAAAAGAGGACAATTTAATAATTTAAATAATATACTCACCAATTTATTCCTCCCAACTAAACATATTAATATAACATATCTACTAATTTATTCCAATTAACCAATCATATTTTCCTAAAGATTCCTAGTAATTTTTAAGGTAATCTAACTTTCTATTAATATAATATTTCTAATAATCCAACATTATCTAAACCAAAAGCACTCTAAGAGTAATAACTTGCCGAACAAGTGATTATGGAAGATACTGTAACAACCCCAAACTCACCCTTAATTGGTCTACTTTTCCAAATTTGGTGGAATGTTTGCGAATGAAATCAACGTCAAATAATTGCTAAATGACGTCCCATATCAAGTGTCTTACAATCATAAGCTACAATTCCAAGTAGAAGATACAAATCCTTCATTGAGATGCAAACAATCTTCAATATAAGACATAGTTTCAGTATAAATTTCAAACCATTTCGAAATCAAAAACACATTCAAACATGTTTTATTTTCAGATGTTTCAGCTCTCAAACAGTAAAAAAGGGGCATCCCTTACTTTAAAATTCATAACAATTTCCACTTTATTTGTAAAATTATGAAAATTTTCGTATTAGAATAATAATAATAAGTTTGAAAAATGTAAACGTTCATGTCAAAGTGTATTCATAAAATTGACATACTTAATAGTAAAACTTTGAATATAATTGCTGGGATCCTAACTGCCTAATTTTTCACAATTCAAGTTTCACATCGAAATATTCATAGTTTAAATAACTGAAATTTTATGAACATACAATATCATACTCATGCAAAATTAGATGTTATCTACTCTCCAAAATAAAATCATATTCATTGCTGTGAATCATACACAGTACAATAAAATAAAGCTCATTGAACACGCAAACTAGTGAAAAAGACATAGCACGTACTTTGAGCGTCCTACTTCAACCAATTTCTTATTCCCATATAGAAGATATAATGGGGTTTTCTCTTAAGAGAACAATCTACATTCAAGTTTTGGTTTAGGAGAAAAATAATGTTAATAATACCACTCAATAAACACTCATGTGATCACCAAAACCACAACTGCAATGTCTCTAGAAAGGGATTATAGCTCAGTCCATACATTGCAAGATCCAATTGGCTGATCACTAAGATAAGTAGAGAAGGTAATATTTGTGAACACTAGTGTTTGATGAAATGCCTGAGAAATGTGTGGTTACATGGACTACAGCATTTCAGGGTACATCAAATCTGGGTTGATTGAAGAAGCAAGTAAATTGTCTGATAGGGTTGCTGCTCAGAAGAATGTGGTTACGTGGACAGCAATGATGAGTGATTACGTGAGATACAATCTGATTTTTTAAGTAGAGCAGTTGTCCAAAGAAATGCTGATAAAAAATGTGGTTTCTTGGAAACCCATGATGGATGCGTACATCTAATTGGGGTTGATTGACAAGGCTTTGAGTTTGACAAAATGTCTAAGAAATGTACTGTCATGGTATTCTATAATTACAGCGCTGGAAAATTGTGGGAGAGTTGAAGAAACGCAAGGGTTGTGTCATGTAATACCTAAAAGAGATGTGATTTCTTGGACTGCAATGGTTGCCAGGTTGGTATTGATAGGATGCCAGAAAGGAAAGGAATCTAGTTTCATGGAATGCAGTGATTACTGGTCATGCACAGAATGTGACGCTCAATGAGACTTTCGAGTTGTTTAAGAAGATGCCAAAAAAGGGATTTACCCTCGTGGAACAAGATGATCAAAGGGTTTATTCAGAATGAGGAATTGACTAGGACGAGGGGACTCAAGCTACAAGAACTGTTCATGATTCCAGAGAAGACGAAGTTGTTATACAGCTTAGTAAATCAGTGAATGAAGAACACAGCTAAGCATAAACAGTATGTTAATTTCATGGGATGGGATAATAGATAAAGCAGCAGGAAGTACTGGGTTGCAGGCCCTAGCACTCAACTCAAGCAACTCAGTTTGGTTTCCAAACTCTTAACTAGCGAGAAACCAATTGGTTTCATTCAATGTTAAAACTGATCTTAATATGCATACAGCATCATAATATCCACCTATAACACAGATCCATAGAGATACAACAATTGGCTAAATATATCCAAAAAAAAAACTATACCTAATTGTTTATGTCAATAATTAATAACAAACTGAGAATAATTTATAGCTATACAATGTTGCCAAATAATATACAATAATCATACCTTCAGTAGTCAAGAATCTAAATATACCAAACCACATAGCTTTCTTCTGGAACTTGCTTAACATCAAGGCTTGATTTGAATCTGGGATTTGGAAAACAATCACGCAATATCTCTAGACAACATCCGTTGACTGAAACTTGAATTTGGATCTTCACGGTTCATATTCCACTCTTCTGGACATATTCTTAAGGTTTTCCTTTATGGTCTGCCAAGTTAAAATCGAGCAATTTAAAGGCATACATAAACCTAATAATTAAAGCAAAATTCTTTTAATTAATGGAAAAGGCGTTCAATTATCAAGCTTAATAGAAATATTAAACTTTTGAATAAGGATAGAGAGACAAAAACAAACCGAATTGAATGAAGAGAATGAATCAGCCAACGTGGAAAGGGCCGATATCCCCGGCTCTTAAAGAAGCAGCAACTTCATCAGCAACAGTCAAGCAAGAAGAAAGCCAGCCATTCAAAGCCCTCCACACCATCTTCGCCATCCAGACTGTCATCCCCAATGGCACTGCCATTTTTATTCTGATTGACCATTCCTCTTTACTCTTTCATCCCTCTTATTATTTCTCTCCTTCATTCATTTCAAGTGACTTGTTATTGTCACGGTGACTTTATTTTAGATATCCAATAAAATATTGCCACGATGTGTGGGGGACCCAGCACTTCGGCTTCACTCTTGTTTTACGTGGCAAATTCCTGGTTGGTTGGTGTAAGAGCAAATAATTTCATGCTTGATCATCAGAGTAATTCACATTTAGCCTCTTTCGCGAAAACGCAACGGAAAATTTTGATGGAAATTTCCCATTCTTTTGATTACTTCCATCATCAATTTTTTAAGGAATGAAAATTGCTTAAACTCCATTCCTTATGAATGTGGGAATGGGATTCCTTCTTGTTATGCCTAAAAAAGTAAGGCTGCCGCAGAGTCTTATCAACATGGTGGTTAGAACTTAAGAAGGTTCAACGACCGCTCAGATGAGGCCACGTCGCATGATGACGCGAGTAGCATGCTCTGCCAGTGTAGTGGGTGTACGCCAGATTGGCAAATGGTTGGAGATGGTCCACGTGTCCAATCCATGCATAAGTTGAGGAAATCACTCGGGCAGGTGAGCAATGAGACGTAGAGAAGGATTTGCACGGCATCCACCCCACTCACAGATTTAGTAATCATTACCTTTATTCATCCCACTATAAATAGAGGTCTCCTCTCTCATTTATGGGATTGGCTAATTTCACGCTAGAATAGCATTCTCTCTCTCTCTCTCTCTCTCTCTCTCTCTCTCTCTCTCTCGTATTCTCAACGTTGTAACTCAGCTCGCTGAATGCGACTTGACTTTATTCATTAATACAATATCAGTGGACGTAGGATTCACCTTGTGAGCATCCGAACCACTTTAAACGTGTTCTTCACCTTTTGTTCAACTAAATACTTTCATAACCACGTGTGACTTCTAAGCCCGCTTATCATTTCTCATGTGTGAATAGTTGGTGTCAAAATCAAGCGTCAACACTTCTTTAAATGAAACGAATCCTCATTCTATACTTAATATTAATATTTGAATTACTATTTTACCCTTTCACAATGTATTAGGGGTTTTTCTCGACCCCTGAAGTTTGGGATAATATTAAACCTCACGAGGTTTGCCCAAATTCCCCATAAACCCTTTGGGGGCGTTTGGTTGAAGGTAACATGGGATTACTGAAATTAGATCATCTTATATTACTTGATTATTATGTTTAGTTGTCAAGTAATATAAGATTCCGGTAATCTTCAAATACCAATAGTAGTTACTGTTGGTAACATTGGAGATAATCTGATTACGTCCATTTTCTTAGGTATTCTAAGATTACCAGAGTAATCTTTTTTCTGTTACAATTCTATCCCTTATTAATATAATTTTAGGACAATAATGCCCTTATTTTTAAATTTATTTACATGAATAAGACTTTTACTATTTCACCCCAATTAATTAACTTTTTGGACAAAATTACCCTTGAATTCAAAACAAATTGTAGCCCACCCAAGCCACCACCCCCACCCACCTGTCGCCGGCAACCATCGCCGCAACCAAAACGGTGCACGGAAGGCTGAAAATGGCCGTCGGGCGCTGATATGGCCATTTCCTGCCTTCTGTGCGCTGTTAGGTTACCAGTTGCTGGTGGCCTACAATGGTTGCTAGCGGCTAACAGTGGCTGGGTTGGTGGGGGTGCTTTGTTGATTTTCCAAACTTTTATTATGGGGTTGTTTTTGCTAAGTTTTTAAATGCAGGGGAGTTATATAATCCAAATAATAATCAATATTAAAAAATAATATAATAATAATATTTAATTAGAGGACAATTCAGTAATTTAAATAACATACCCACCAATTTATTCCTCCCAACCAAACATATTTTCCTAAAGATTCTCAGTAATCTTCAAGGTAATCTAACTTTCCAATAATCCAACATTCCCTGAACCAAACGCTCATTTGTGGTATTAGTAATTACTCTCAACCCCATGTTGTCATTTGTCAACCCCTAAAGTTTACTTAGTTAGTTTGGACATAATAAGAGTAAAAGAGAAAATGCACCAATTTTTGTTTGTAATTATTAAAGGTTGATATTTACACCCCCTAAAACTTGTAAAAATTAACTTATATCCCTCTCCTTTTCATAGATGGGGGTAGAAGCTTTGGAAATCCCATGTCAGGCCACATTAATTCATTGGGTATTGAATGAATCATATCAAAATATGATCTGATATATGCCTCCTTAAAAAAAGACTTATCAACATAATCTATTAGGTTAAGTCTAGCCTTATTGATGGTCCCCATCACATTTTTGCATGGGATTCTTTTATCTACCACTCACCACAAGAGCATTTACCAGGTCTCTTCAGATCAACAAGGTGAATCTTATTGATCTCATGTACTTCAAACTCATCCTGCCCAACAATATAAACCTGTAGTTTACTGCCATATCTAGCAGCTACAACCAGTTTTCTCTCTGCAACAGGGTTTAACTTACTAGTCCAAGTACTAGCCTTTTCTAGTCTAAGGTAAAGTCTATTCGTCACTTCTAATCTTATAAATTCAAGTAACTTCTCAATAGGATATTCACTGACAATATTCAGGAGACCATTCCATGACTCCGACATGTTATTTGTAACACGGTCAGATTTGCATTCCTTTTCAAAGGCATGTTGATAGGAAATTCTATGAAAACAGTAAATCAAAGAGTCCCTACAATTCTAAACACACAAACATAACAACTGAAACAATTCTAAGTAATATATTGATCTGAAAATAAGAACAAAGATGCAAGAACATTCAAAAGTAATTAAGCAATAAACATAGATACTAGCAGTTCGAGGAGCTAGCTGCGTCCCTCTTATATTCCCAAAAGAAACAACATACCCCTTTTTTTTATGGTTTTTGCCCCCTTGTATACACAAATGGTTGTCGCACTAGTATCCCCTTGGAGCCATGTGGATTATTCCTCTAACTAACTGTCATTTGTCAATCTATCCACTATGCCCCTTCATCCCTTCTTCTTGTAAATCTTGGTAATGGGTGGTCTATCATATGTCTACTCCAATGATGGGCAAGTATTTTGGATAAGTAGAGATAGATAGCCTCATTACTGTCTTTGATGCTATCCATTGCAGCTCTATAATCATATTCATTTGTTTCCCTTGAAGAAGCCCAAAACACATTTCTGAACCTAAGGTCAGGAAACCTAGACCTAAAGTTGGCAAAAATATGCATTACGCAACATCAAATGTTAGCACGAGGGAAATGAATGGACAAAGCAAAAAGTATACTTTTTTGCCTTTCAAACATGATGGTAAGCTTCATAATCTCTATTGAACCAATGTAATCATACAAATGTTCAAGGAATTGGGTTGGGCCATGGACTACCTGTCAAGCCTTAGAAGCCTATCAGCAACTCTCCTTCTCGCCCTCTTGAGGGGCCCACTGAGCCTTGCTGCATGGGCTCGGAAGGTAAGGCTTGCTTTGATACCATTTGATAGGAACCCACTTCCAAATTAATAAGAATTGGGTTAGGCAGTGCACCGCTTGTCAGGCTTTAGAAGCCTATCAGCAATTCTCCTTCACGCTCACTTGGAAGGCCCATTGGGCTCTACTACATGGGTTCAGAAGGTAGGGTCTGCTCTAATACCATTTGATAAGAACCCACTCCCAAATTGATAGGAATTGGGCTGGACAATGGGCTGCCTATCAGGCCTTAGAAGCCTGTCAACAACTCTCCTTCTCGCCTACTTGGGAGACCCATTAGGCCCTGTTGTGTGGGCTCAAAAGGTAAGGCCTGCTCTAATACCATTTGATAAGAACCCACTCCCAAATTGATAGGAATTGACCTGGACAATGGGCCGTCTATCAGGCCTTAGAAGCCTGTCAGCAACTCTTATTCTCGCCCACTCAGGGGGCCCATTGGGCCCTATTGCGTGGGCTCAGAAGGTAAGGCCTGCTCTAATGCCATTTGATAAGAACCCACTCCCAAATTGATAGGAATTGGGCTGAACAATAGGCTGCCTATCAGGCCTTAGAAGCTTGTCAATAACTCTCATTCTCGCTCACTCGAGGGGCCTATTGGGCCCTGTTGTGTGGGCTCAGAAAGTAGGGTCTGCTCTGATACCATTTGATAAGAACCACTCCCAAATTGATAGGAATTGGGTTGGACGGTGGACTTTAATAGAAATTGGGTTGGGCAGTGGTCTTTTTCGTGGGTTTGCGTAGAACTCTCCTTGAAAAACCGACTTGCCAAAGAAGGGTGCCCAACTCCTTATAAACCACATGCCCGCCCCTTTTTGCTTTCCATATGGGATCCTAACACATACCCACTCATGTAATTGGCAATTCTGTCCGAGTCACTGCTTGTACTAATATAGTGATTAAAGTATTTGCTATCATCACTTTGATATACTTCTAGATAACCATCAAAACAAGTACCATGATCTGAATTCCTAATCTCCTCAATGAAGGTATGTCCATGAGTATCAGAATCATCAATAACAATGTTAGACATATCATCACAATCATGCCCATATTCAGAATCAAACACATCATTATTACTCAAAAACAAGGTGTCATCATCACTCAATTGATATTGTGAATCATCATCCCCATTAACATCATTCAAAAGTTATTTACCATGAGATTTTTTCATTTTGTCTGTGACTGGTTTCACATTGTGTCTTTTTCTGTGCAAGTGATGTTAAGTTGAAATACTTAAGATAAAATGTAAGTTCCATAACATTCAACAAACAATTGCCTTAGCTCTTTGTCATTGTATATATTATTAATTTTCTCTCCAGTCCTAGGAAATTCTAATTGAAAAATATAAAAATCATCACATTGCACAATCAAACCAGTATGTTTTTTAGTGACATCATTAACAAATTGAACCAAAGAATAGACATGAAGATTCAAATCAGGAATGTACATACAATATCCTGAAAGTGAACAACAACAAAACATCAGACATGGTAGACTTGTAATAAAGAGAAAAATAAAAACAAATAATAATAATAGTAGTAAAAATTTGAACGAAACAAAATAGATACGAGAAAACATATATTCCATGCAACATAGTAGCACAAATCAATACAATTTCAAATCAACAATATGCAAAATATTTTAAACCATTTATCAATTGCTTTCCACCCCCCCCCCCCCCCCCCTCACCCCCCCCCCCCCCCCCCCCCCCCCCCCCCCCCCCCCCCCCCCCCCCCCCCCCCCCCCCCCCCCCCCCCCCCCCCCCCCCCCAAAAAAAAAAGCGCTAAATATAAAGATAATGTTAGTGTATGTGCCTTAAAACCAATGATAGATGTAAGGTTTAAGGAAACATTTATATATAAATTTGTAAGTTTATCATTAATAAATGACGATTATCTATGCTACTTTGAGTCATCTATATTTAATTAAGTTGTGTATGTCCTTGAGTTTATTTTGGAAAGAATTTTATTTTCAAAGAGTTTGAGAACATGAGTATCATGATTCTTTCATGTGACTCGCTCTTAGGTATGTTCTTGATCAAATGTGATAATAATCGGGGGCAATACATCGCAAGATTAGCATTACTGTGTGCCGCCATGATTAGCATGAGATGTTGATGGTTGGGTGATGAGACTCATATCATAAAGGCAGGAGTAATGAGGTGATTTATTAAAGAATGAAGCATCGAAACGTGATCGCTGAACGATTGATCACATGGGATAATATCTTCAGTCAATGATCATCGTTATGTTCTTAGTCACTTTATCCCTAGACCTGAGATGTAATCATGTTTGTTGCATGGGAGCTTGTGGTTCTTCGGTACGTTATCACTAGATTGTTTTTATCTGGTGTGTAGTGCTTGTTGGTCATGAGTTAATCATGTACGGAGTCTATACATATTCAATAAGGAATTTGATGGCTCGGATATTACGAGCTTGAGTGTTCCAAGGGATCACGAATGTGGAGGAAGTCTTTGGCCAAAGCATTTATGTGTTTATGAATATTTCATACAAACACAATTCTACATTTTAAGATTATCTGAATTTATTGATCAAGTTCGAGATTTGACTATACCATGGTCTACACTTGATCGGAACACGAACCAGAGGGAATGAAATTACATGATTGAAACGCTCAATTTTACAGGTTTATATGATCTCACTTCATTCATTGATTGGGGGTCATGATATACTGCTGAGTGTCACTCATGGTCTGTAACGAAGATGGATATCAAGAGTTAATATTTACCTTATTGCCAATCGGTAAGAACTAGATAAGGTCACACACATTATGGACTTCTAAGCTTGATGGGAATCAGGGATTTTCTCATTAAAGAGTTAATGAAGATATTAAGTTTCCATAAGTCCTAATTGACTAATTAGTAGAATTGGTTTAAAGGGTATTTTGTCATTGGATAAATTAATTAAATTAATTAATTAGTTAAAAATTCAGTCCAAATAGGAGGCTTTATAAATGGATAAATTAATTGCACTTGTAATTGGATAAATTAAGTCCAATTGTATTTTTGTAATTGGATAAATTAATTGATTGTTGATAATTAGTAAAAATAAGTCCAAATAAGGAGGCTTTATAAATGGATTTAATAATTAAACCTGAACCTAAATTGGGCTAGCACTCAGATGGGTCTAGGTTTAGTTATTAGTTAATCCATCAGAGAAAACTTAAACTAGAATAAGATATTCTAGGGATTGCCTACTAATCCAATTTTGGTGGCTATTTAAAGGAGGTTTAGGGTTCATTATTTCATAAGAGAAAAATTACAAGAAACCTTGACCACCGATATTCTCTACCATCCCAAGGAAGAGGTTGTTCTTGATTCCATTATAGTGGTTAATTTCCATCAGCGAGAGATCTAGTGGTATCGATCTAGAGGTACCACACTTGAGGTACTTAATGAGGATTCAACAAGGAAAAAGAAATAGCAAAGGAGTCGGGAACCTTTTCTTACTCTTGTTTTGTATTTTATGTTTTTGATACATCTATACATGCATGTGTTATTTGCATTAATCGTTATTACCTCGATCACAGACACATTTGGGGAGGAATTTTAAAATCCGGACAACTGAACGCTTCCACTAAACGTTCCTTACCCCAACATATAAATCATCATCCAATGATACGATGACCTCTAGAATTGAAACACGGATTCATGAATATTCGGAGGTCAAGAAATATACATAGGTTAGTCTACGATATAAATCATCCATAGATTTATTGCATGTTTATTTTAGTTTTAAATCGCAAAACGGACATTGAAAATAATAAAATATTCCAAATAACAAGAAATTGGCTACAAATTTGTTTGCAACTATAATAATCTAAACATCAGCATAAATCCTAAGGCTAGAAACATCACACTTAAGAATCAATTCATAGTGACGTTACAGATCAAGCAACAACGATTAAAATCCACATTTTATGTACACCTAGGGCCGGATTTGAGTCACGTCAAACTGAGCCAAGTATCTAACTACTCAAGCTTGGCCGGTGTACAATACTGAGCTCGAGCTCGGTTGAGCCTTAAGTTCTAAGTTCGAGCTCAAGCTCAAGTATAGAAAGGGTTACTTGAGCTCGAGCTCGAGCTCGGTCTAAGCTCAATCGATTAAGGTTATTTTCAAACGCTAATCTAGCTCGAGCTCAAATAAAAACTTCAGTACATGTTGATAGAGTTACGGCACGTTTAAGTTCCATATTCAATTATTTGTTACCTTAATAAAAAACAATCCATATGGAAATAAAACAAAAAAAAAAAAAAAAAAAAACTAAAATCAAGAAAACAATACGGTCTCGATATAATTATCGAACTAATATTTTTAATTGGATTAATAATTAACATCTAATTGTAGGGATTATGAGGACAAATTTACACTTGCATTAACAATTTTAATCTCCAAACAATTTTTTATGTAAAAGATATCTCTTATAATTACCATTTATCTTCCTCTTAAAATCAATTCATACATATTAATTATAATTAGCATGAACTAAAAATTAATTAAAGTGACAATATACGGTACATCTGAAATTAATTATTCAAGAATAAAAGAACCTTTCTCCCATAATCTAATATTCATTTATTATTATACTATTGTAGTATATATAAATGTACATATAAATTAAGGTAGTAAAGTAATATTAATTATATATATGATATCTATGTATAGTAATGTAGTTAAAATAAATATATTATAGTGTTCTACACATAATAAAGAAAAAGAAATAATTGATGCCACGATACGATTGAAATAATTAAATATATAGTTGAAGTATTAAATTTAATAGTTATTAGTATTAGTAAGTTAATTAGAAATTGTTTATATATTAGATTAGATCCTATTAATGACATTGCGGTAATCTATAGCTTTAATTCTAGGAAATTTTATTTCCAAAATATTATTATTGTTATTGACAAATGTTGTGCATAATTAATTATGAAGCAGTCCTCACGTGGAAAATGATCCAACGAGAACATATGCAGAATGTAAATTTGCATACGTGAACTATTCAATTAATCCAAATTGCATTTATCAAAATTTAAATTTTCCAATTGAGGTTTTTGACATGCAAATTAAAGGTCAGCAATTAATCATTTAGTTTTAAAGATTGTGTATCAAAATTTCAATATATATAAATCCAATTTTTTTTTTTTTTTTTTTTTCAAATTGTAAAATTTGAATCAAAGTAAAAGTGGGTTATAGTATAGTTTGTAAGAAAAGTAATGTAATAAGAATAATTGCTAACCCACGTAAAGGGGTGAGCATGGGTCTACTCGGAACCAGAACCAGAATCAAAACTTACTTGGAATCGGCCTTCATAGGGTAGGTTCTGGTTCCAATTTTTTGAAACAGGACCTGGAACCTAGAATGGTAACCAAGGACGGATACCCGAGATGGAACCTGTCTTAAAACCAAGACTCGAATGAACATCAATAAAGTATGGGGGTCTATTGTAATTTTATATATAAAAAATTTAAAATGCAATGAAGACACGTGGGTGACGTGGCGAAGAAGTGGGTGGCAGGTGGGAGTGGATTATAATAAATAATATTAAATAATTAAATAATAACTATATATGTATGTTAAACCTAAAGTTTTGATTAATTAATTGTATAATTGGAAATAGGATCCAAATAAAAGTATTTTAATATTTATTTCAATTATCAAGTTCTAAATATATCTATGATAAATTAGTAATTATATGTGATAAATTGATATATATTAGTACATTGTTTAATTAATTATAACATTATAGTATGATAAGGCATGGTATATTAAGAAATGTAAGTGTTTTGTAATCGGACTTAAATTAATGACATAAAACAAACTTAAAGTCATATTAATTATTTAAGTAAATATTCATAAATCATATTAATATTAATATTTGATTTGATTCTTTTGTGACAATTAATGTTAATGGCAAATTCAAAAACTTCATTTTCACTCTAGTAATTATAATATTATATAAATTATTTTTATTAATTCATAAGTATGATTGTATGAATCAAAGTTCAACGAGTATAAAAAATAAGTGATTAGTCGTTAATTTATTAAAATGCAAAAATCAGAACCGCCTACTAATTGCGTATGAATTTTTTTCTGAAATAATTTAATTATTAGTAATTATATTTTATTTCCCTATTACAAAAAAAGATATTATAATGTTAAAGTTTTGAGGGCATGTGATTAAGACTTAAGAGAATAAAAATAGATTAGATTCATTAATTATTTGATTAATTAAGTGTATAATTAGAATTAGGAGGTTGTGTTTGATAGAGTATTTAGAATAGTATTTTTGAAAAAGTTGAATTGGATTGTTATTACGAGAATAAGATTTGAATTTGAAAATATGTTTGGTAAATTTTTGGAAAACATTTTCTGAAAATATTTAGATTAATTTTTAATCCCCTACATTTGTTGATTTAGCTAAACACCCCCTACAATAAAAGTTTTAAAATTAACAAAAACACCCTCACTCACCCATTAAATGCCGACAGTCGGCCATCATTGCTAACGGTGGACAAAATTCATCAGAATGACGCACGACCGGTTGGATTTGGCAGATAGTGTGCCAATCTGGCATTTTCCAATCAGATCCATGAAACGGCCAAATCGGTGCACGACTGCCACATCTAGCCAGTTGTGCGCCATTCTAGCAAATTCCTGCTACCTTCCGGCGGTGGTGGCCGGCTGCCGAGAATACGTGGGTGGGTAAAGGTATTTTTGTCAATTTATACATTTTTTTTGTTGATGTGTTTAGTTAAATTAACAAACCTAGAGAGTTAAAAAATCTAAATATTTTGAATGGAATAGAATAAGATTGAATTTTGAGAATATTAAAATAAATATATATTTTGAATAAGATTGGATATGAAAGTATTTTGAATAGGAAAACAAACACAGCATATAATATTATATAATATTTGTATTTTTGGATAATAAAGTTCACTAAAATTTAATTCTCAAAATTAATTCCACAACAATACTTTGATGTAAAATTTAACAATTTATATTATATAATATATTTCCAAAAATCTGTGACTGTGATTGGACACAAATAAATGAGTAATGAAAATTGAAACTACTAAATGTTCGTTTTTTAAATTTTCAAGAGTGTATTTGTAAATTTTTAAGGTTTATTATCATTTTTTTTTAATTAATAAGGGGTAATTATAAGGTATCCGAGTAAGGAATCGGAATCTGCAGTTCAAGTTCCAATCCTAGGAACCTAAGAACCGGTTCCGATTCCAAATCTTAAAACCGGTCGATTTCTGTTCCAATTTCTATTCTTCAAAAAAATGCAAGATACTTGATACTGTTCACCATTACACGTAATTCAATATGTCATCAAATACTTGCAAAACCCACCACTTCTGCTGCAAAATTCCCTTCATATTTTAATTTTAATTTTCACACCGATGGCCTTTCTTCGTCTCCCATCACGCTATGAATACTCTCCTTCCCCTCACTCATTTCCATAAATTCAACAACAACGAACTTATTTTTGTAAAACGGGAAGCTCCAACATGTCTGAAGAAAAACAAACTCCACGACAATCGAAGAACACCCAACCCATTTCCCACCAATTTTACCTCTTCTTTAGACAAAATCCACAACAATCGATGAATTTGGCGGTAGGAAAAGGTAACAAACACGACATTCTTCATCGAAAATCATCGAGTAAATCTCCAAATAGTAGTTTGCTTTCTATCTCTCTCTATCATTGCCTCAGCGTGCCTAAGCGCGGGTCGAGATCCCGTTTTCTCTCTCAAAATTGGCTAATTTTGTGATGGTGGAAGAGGGTAGCTCCATTTTGTCTCTGGCGGAGTGATTTTTTGGTTAAATAAGAGATATTTCCGATCAATTGCCTTCGACCCTTTGCTTTCACTCCCACATGTGAGAGATATTATGTTGAAAGAGATTACAAGCTCCAACTCTCCAAAATAAAAAAGGTATTCATAAATTACATCCATAACTTATGTTGTGACTAACTACTGAGCATCTATTCGTAACAATTTGATAGATATTTAACCTCATAATTTTTTGAGATAATTATATAAACAAATTATAATATAAATGGAAATAACACAAAATAGTGGTTCAATTGATTTCGAGGCTCCGGAAATTCGGATAATTCGAGGTGAGGTATTACCAAGTAAATTGCCATCTCCATAGCCCCAAGCTAGACCCACAGAAATCGTCAAGTAATTCAAAATCACTATAACAATAAGCTATCTATATAAAATAAAGGGAGAATGATATTTTCCCAGCCAAAGTTTGGCGAAACGACACTTTTCCATCTATCAAGTTTCAAAATAATACATTTTCACAATTTGTTAGGTTCTGTTAGTGTTTTATGTTAATATTTAACTGAAAAGATGAAAATACTCTTAAATAGTTTATTTCTTAACTAATTTATTATAAATTAAAATTTAGTTAAGTCAAAATCTTTACTCAATTATTTACTAATTCAAGTGTAAAGATATCTTTTTCTTTTTGTTTATTTAATTAATTAGGAATATTAATTTTATATGTTAATTAGTAAAAATGAAAAACATTATATTATGAAAAATATTATAAATTTAGTAGATTATTGAATGATAGTGATTGGATATTAATGACATTATAAATAAATAAATAAATATTAAGGTCACTTAACTTTAAACAATTCTATATCATTACTCCTAACTTTTTAGGTGAGGCTAACTATTTTTTATTTTTTTGACTTTTTAATATTTGACTTTTTGGCTAATTAAAAAATAATAAAAAATTTATAAAATCAAATATTTAAGGGTATTTTTGTCTTTTCAGTAAAATATTAACGAAAAACATAACAGAACCTAACGAATGGTAGGAAAGTATTTCGTCAAACCTTGGGTGGGAAAATGTCGTTCTCCCTAAAATAAAATAAAATAATTTCTCAAGTTGAATACACGCGGTGGGGTTTCCATCAATTATATTTTTATTGATAATAACTTAGTGCTTGGAAGCACATACATACTTAGTGATTTTAAGGGCATTTTGTGTCGGAATTAGGTTTAATTGGTTAATTTTACTTCATTTTTGTATCTCTTTTATTTTCTAGAATCACGGGTATGTTTTGTGAATTTGGAGGTATTTAGGTGCAGAAAAATGAGGATCTAAAGTATGCACATTGAAGAGTAAAGAATCGGAATCAAGTGAAAATAAACGGTTCAAGAATCGGAGCTCAAACAAAGAAGTTATGATTTTTTTTAAGATTGTTCGCCGCAGTAGAACTATTCAAGCGCCGCAGCTGCACAAATTTGTCCAACAGCGCCCCAAAATCATGCCGCAACATGATCAAGATTTTTAGAGGAGGAGATTTGGCGGAAGATTGGAGTTGCGGTGCCAATGTGTGAATTTTATGTTCGGGAATTTTTTTGCTAGAACATGCTACACTAAAATGAGCATAACTTGTGCTACATAACTCCAATTGACATGCTTCTGATGGAATTTTAAGGCTAAGAGACAGAGTTACAACTTCATGCTTTGATCGTGCCTAATTCGACCTGGAAAATTGTTAAAAATTAATCCGAAAGTTATGTTAGTGCATTGAAGACAAGCAGATGTGTTTTATGTGTTTTTAATTGAAGTGTCTTGTTACCATAATACCCTCAAGGCCTTACTACTATAAATAAAGGTCCTTAGCAATATTTTAGGGAGTTAGGGTTTATTATATCAATTAACTTGAAGAGAGGGATTAAAAAACTTTGTATACATTTGGGGCTAACTTGGAAAAGAGGGGCTTGGAGAGGAGATAAGGTTCTCCTTCTCTTCCTCTCCTTTGTTCTTCATGGATCTTCATGGCTTCTAGGTGTAATCTTTTCTTTTACTTTATGTAGTTAGTTTGTTTTCTAGGGATTTAATGTAATCTAATTGAAGGTTTGTGTTTAATATATTCTATTTTAAACTAATTGAAGGTTCATGGCATTTAATTCAATCTTTAGTTGATATTAGAGTCTGATCAATCTTGATATTAGTTAATTGATTGAATGAGACAAGACTGGGTATGGAATGACTGGTTTGTGTCTATACATACGCCCTGACAGGTATAAATTGGTTTGATGGTCTTGTTCTTAAGGGTTTTTTTTTTTTGTAATTAGACTACACTATACACCCTAACTAGTTTAATGATAACTAGGTTAATCCCGAAAGCCTTACGATGTACCTTAAAAATGAGAGAGACCATACCTATCTTGATTAGTTCTGTGAATGGATGATTCGTGACTGTGCGAATTGGTTATATGTTTAGTGCTCTAGATCTTAATGGGTTTTGAAAGAGGGTTAATTCTGAATGCCTTACGGTAACGTCCTTAGCTTAATGATACACAATAATATCCTAAAAAGATAAGAGGATGAACCCTAGAAAATAGTAGAGACAACAATAGTTTGACTATGAACATATAGCTGCTGGTTAATTACTTAGTTAGAAAATTCACAAATAAAACGCGAATTATACGCCCAACCGTATAATTCGGGTATTATTCGTGAATTTCCATATTTTATCAGCCCAACTGTATTATTCGCAAACTATATGCCTCAGACGTTTTATTCGCGAATTATTCCCGTATCTGAATTTTTACAAACGTATTTTTCACCATTTGCCGTATCATACCCATAAAATTCTCGTACTATTTTTTTGCCGTACCCGTATATTTGAAATGCTATATTGATTTTAACCAGGTGGTCTATGAAAAGTGCTAAAACTAGGATTGATATTGCCATATATTTTTCAAAATGTGTTATTAGTAATGTGTCGTATTAAACCTGTATATACCTGTATCGTATTTTTCTTGTATCTGAATTTTATGGCCGAATTTTTTCAAACTTTCACCATTTGTCGTATCATATCCATAAAATTCCCATACCTTTTTTTCCGTACCCGTATTTACTAACTAGGGTTAATTATGATGAAGTTAAAGACCTAGGTTTTTCTTTAGATAATTAGATTTAGAATCAATAAATATTATATATGTGTTTTCTTAATTTCATTTTAATTGGTTTCACAAGGCATAGTTATTAGGATTATTAGAACACTTACAGTCCGTGTGGAATCGACCTTTACATTTACACACTATACTGCAATAGCGATTCGTGCACTTGCGAGAATTAGAATTTGTCTATCAATAACTCAAGAAGATATAAATAAAAGCCAATACAAAATAACTGAGAGGTTTCCAAGATTTCCCAAGTACCTTGGCCCCATAAACCAGAATTCAATTATCAAAACAACTTCAAGTATCTTCTGCGGACATTGTCCAACTATGGTCAAAAAGTCTAAAAAAATAAAGCATATGCAGGCACCTAAATAGGTCCAGTGGTAAGGGCATTATCTAAATCAGCAATCAAGTCATTTACATCTTCAACTCCCACAGAGACACGAATAAGATCTTCAGTTAGACCTCTTGCCTCGCGCACTGCAGCTGGTATGCTTGCATGTGACATAAAAGCACGGCATGCTTATCAGAGACTTCACACTGCCTAAACATACAAGACCGCCGCACACTCAGTTCAAGCAATTACAAAAGAAAGGGAGAAAAAACAAGTTCAACAAATTCAACAATTGCGAATGTTCAAATATATTCACCACAAGAGATTCAAGCAAAAGATATCGTCAACACGGAATATGAAACCTACTAGTATCATTTCAAATGCGTATTAAGATCATATGATACACATCTAAAAGAAAAAATACATATCACCACTTGCATCAAATTTGACTATGGAATCAATTAGACATGTTACCATGAACACTAGGAAATAAAACATGCAAACTTGCAGATGAAAAATATTACAAACTAAAAGCGACTGCACAAGTTACAAAGCAAAAACAATCCAAATCTGATTAAACCGTGCCATTTTAACGGGTCGTGTGTAAAAAACTTTTATTATGTATTTGTGAACCAAATTCCAAATCCATTCCTCCAAACTCCTGGACGAAAGCACAAACTAAGAAGTTTCAACTTTTCTGTACCATCCGAAATTATACTTTCAATGTTGACAAGGATGAGCACATTAGCTTCTAAATTTTCATATTTTCCAGCTTCAAAATTTTTCTTAAAATCATCATCCTGTATGTCTCTAGTCTCATGACTAGAGACATACGCCACACGTTTACTCAGCATTTGGTATCCAATAGACATAATATGAAAAGCGTTAAGAGATTTTTATTCATGTCCAACCAGCCGGATTACATAGCGTTGCAAGATTTAATTTCATTATGTTTGGCATTCAACTTGCCACCATACAAAGTAGTTTGAATCGTATAGAAGATATGAAAGGAAATGATTTTGACACGAGAGATTCAAAGAGAAATTAATGCTTGGAACAAACTGAAGTAGTACCTGTTGCTTCTCTACACGTAAGGCCATGGTCTTGATGCCTCTTAAGCAGATCCAACAATCAAATGGAGCTAATCCAGAGCCTTCTGCATTTTGCAGGAAATGCAAGTCTTTTGCCAAGCTGGTAAACATAAAGATGGTCAGAAAAGTTATATAAAGGAAAATATTAGGAAATAAGGAGATGATGTTGTATTCTAATCAATACGTTCTTTTAAAAATGACAAGTGAAAATCAATCAAATGCTAACTCGATCAACTTTATGTTACTGCATACCTGTTATACATAAAATATTAAAATGCAAATTTAAAAATTACTCCAAATTAAAAATCCACAAAAAGATGACAAGCTGAACTGTTAGATGGACATTAAACTCAGATCAAGCTATTTCACACTAGATTAACAATTTAAAATAAGTAAACAATACTGTTAGCATAGCTAAAAAAGCTTTCCGTGGTATTATTAATAATGTCACGGACACCGAAGACTTGCACCAAAATTTTACATCAAACGACGTGTCAATTAAGTCAAACGCAACCACGTAGCACATTAACAACTATTACATGAATGAACGTCTGTCCATCAAATATGGATGCGCGTCCATGATTGTTGGACAGCCATTCATGTTAAATAGACTCCTGTCCATGAGAAAATAACAATGGATTCCCGTTCATATTATATAGATAGGAGTTCATTTACTATAGACGGGCATCTACCTAGAATGAACGGTTGTCCATAATTTAAATTAAAATATTTTTAAAACAAAAATCATAGAAGCCCATCCATATATTATGGACTGGCATTCTTATTCAATGGACGGGTGTTCCTATTAGATGGACGCCCGTCCATTGACATACAAGTATTTAAAAGAATTAGGTCTAAAAATTTTGGTCCAAAAAAAGTTTTAAAAAGCAAAAAGGCCTCATCTGGCGCTCTTCTTCTTCGTCTTCTTTCCTCATTTGCTGCTCTTCTTCTTCGTCTTCATTCCTCATCTACCTCTCTTCTTCTTTGTCGAAGTCATCAGCCATTGTTATTGTAAGTTATTGAGTTTATTTGGTTGTTGTTCATCATATTTTATTAGTTTTGATTGATAATTGAGCTTGATTTACATCGTTCGCTTCTTCATCTTCGTTCCTCATTTGCCGCTCTTCTTCTTCATCTTCATTCCTCATTTGTCGCTCTTCTTCTTCATCTTCGTTCCTCATTTGTCGCTCTTCTTCTTCGTCAAAGTCATATGCCATTATTATTGTAAGTTATTGAGTTTATTTGGTTTGTATCGGTGAATTGTGGAAAGGTCTGTTTTTGTGTGCCATTATATCATGAAGAAATGATAGAACCTTTTATGGTAGGGTGTTCTGTTTTCAATGTTTTTGTCGCTGAATAAAGTGGATATAATGTTTGAACTATCTTTTAGATCTTGACTGTGAAAGGGTTTTTTTAACTTCTGACATTGTAGAGTTGGGTTGCTGCTGGTTTTCAATTCAAGTTTTGACAAAGCTAATAGAACATCCTCAAAATCATTTCGGGGTCCAGGCATGACTGAAGGTCTGAAGGTTTTTGTTTCTTGTTATCAAAAACATTTAATGTGTTGTTCTTTATGAAATTTTGCAGATCTTGTTAAGATAGGATATCGCACTTGCGCAAGTTTCATTTTTTTCTTCTTCTCATGTTGGGTGGCAGATCCTAGAGAAGGTTAAAACAGCATATGACCTTCCCAGATCATAGATGTATATTTTCATGGTGAATTAATGAAACTCAAAGCAAAAATAAAATATGATGACTAACATGTTGGACATGACATACAATCAAAACTGTTAAGACTTTCGGATGGGCAAATGTAACCAAAGGAAAATGTGGAGTTTAAATGACCCTGAGTTGAACCCATTCTAGCATATTCTTTATGTGGTTCTTTGTTTTATTTTTATGAAGTGCCTGCTAAAAACATGTTAGACTCTCGGATGGGCACACTTATATAACATCAGCTTGAACATCATTATTTAATGTAGCTAACTGAGCTTAATTTCTCTTCTTGTGATTGTGTCATTTCTCATTGGTATTGACTTCATATGATTATTGACACTTTTGCATCTTTCAAACTTCTTTAGTTATCACTTATTATGATGATGTCTTTTTAATATATATACAGGTTTTAGAAGAAAGCTGAAAATGGTAAGAGCAAAAAATACAACCATTCCTCATGGAGGCACATCGTCATCTGAAATCCAATTTCGAGACTTGCGACATAAAAATCAATACAAGGAGGCGTCGAAAAGTGATATTTGTCTTGGAAGAGGTTTGGATTTAGGACTTATAAAAAGTTTGGGTTTATTTGATGAAATTAATGGTTGGATTCATAATTTGAAATGGGACCAGTTTGTGACTATTAGATATGATGGATATAAGCATTTGATCTATGAGTTTTTTGGTAGTTTGGAAGTCATGGAGACAGATACTAATGAGTTTCCGGCGTATACAATGTTTTTTAGATTAAAGAATAAGAATTTTGTAGTGAGACCACAAGAATTAGCAATCTGGAAAGGATTTGATTTTGAAGGTTTGGATAACGTATCTAAAACGTGGGATTCTAAACAAGCTTGGATGGATGTTTCTGGAATAGGGATTTACCATCACATAGGTGTAAATCTACAAAGTTAAATAATCCTGTTATGAGAGTATTTCATAGATATCTGACTTACACATTTAATGGTAGGAAAGAGACAAATGGAAATGTGACGGTTAAGGATTTATTGTTCATGGAAGCAGCAATAGCAGAGAGGCAAGTAAATTAAGCAAAGTTATTGATTAAGAAGTTGGGAGAGGTTCAAGCAGAAAAATGAGAAACGTATTGGGGAATGCTTGTTATGTTAATATGTGAAAAGTTGGATATTCAGATCACCCCTAATGATGAAGCAAATAAGATTAAGTTTTCTGCAAATAATTTGTTGTGGGGATGTGACATTGTGTAAAATGGGTTTGACTAAAAAGAATATGGCGGGAGAATGGTTTGTGATTAGGGATGAAATGGAGGAAGATGCAATGGTTTAGGAAGGTTTCACTATTCCAGAAGGGGTAAATGAAGGACAACTCAATGTGCGCTAAAGAAGAAGAACGAGTATTGAACCTGGATCATCTCAGAATGTACAAGATATGTCTTCTCATACTTTGGATGAAATAGTAAGTAGATTTGAGCGGATTGAAAAGTTTCAAGATGAGCGTTTTTCATGTATTGAGGTGAAAATGCAGGAACAACAGGATTAGTTGCAAAGTGATTTCAACTCGTTCGCATCCAGAACAGAAGAAAAGGTTGACATCCTTGGGGAATGCATGACAGCAATTTTTAGCATGATGAAGAACTTCTCAACAGCCACCTTTTCCTCCAGTCAACCTCCACCCTTGCACCATGATGAAGAATTTCCCAACAGCCTCCCCCTTCTCAACGTCCTTGGGGAACGCACAATAAATGTTAATTGTCATTATGTGTGGTTCAAATACTAAGCTTTAGGTAGGAAGATTATATTTTCCTTTTGTTTATAAATATGTTAATTGTTAAAAATTGATTTCATAAGAAGTTCTTGATAAAGATTGCCTTTTGTTTATAAATATATTTGCCTTTCGTTTATACATATCTCAACTACTCTTTTGACTGCATATGTATATATAACACTAGACATACCAAAAGACATATCAAAATTCAAATCTCAAATGAAATGCATATCCAAAATTCCATCTACAACCGGTTAACAAATAGTTTGCAATGTGACGGTAATATATACTAAAAACATTCAGAATAAGTTACATTAAGGTTATTATTATGAATTCACAACCCTAAAATAGACGGCATACTCATACCCAACCAACGACCAAAATAATAAAAACAAAACAACTGAATCAGCATACAACTCAACTGCATTCGTAAAAAATTAACCAAAGCGCAAATAATTTCTACCAAATACAATTCTATATGCTTCAACCTGTCAACAACATGAAATCTCTCCCAACGAAACATGTTCTTCATTTACAGACTTCTGCCCAGTACATAAATTACTTTTTCCTGTGAGAGTTTCTGGTATACTCTCAATAATGTTAACGTAATCATATGGGAGGGCATTGGCCACGGAACTAGATGAAAGAAACTGTTCCTTTTCTCGCCCTACTGATGATCCTTTTCCTAAAAAGTAGTATAACATATTAATAATCAAGTCGATATTATTATAAACTTCAAATAAGTAAATAATGTTTAAAAAACAAATATCATGTAAGAATAGGTGTATAACTCATACCAATTCTTAGTTTTCGTAATTTTTTATTTTTAACCCTACATACAATTTATTCAACCTTTGATTGCTTTCTTCTGCA
This sequence comes from Pistacia vera, assembly GCF_008641045.1. Taxonomy (NCBI): domain Eukaryota; kingdom Viridiplantae; phylum Streptophyta; class Magnoliopsida; order Sapindales; family Anacardiaceae; genus Pistacia; species Pistacia vera. The sequence continues at coordinate 1,197,645 of NW_022196058.1, forward strand.
TGGAGGATGACCTTTGCTGCAAACTGCATGTTGACTAATAATTAGACTATTCCTCTCTTTCGAAGGACTATCCCTATCTTTACTACTCAAACTGGTTGTGGAAGAGATGTTTACTTTTCTACCAAGCCTTTCCTCACTTTCCTTATGCTCCAACTTTTTTCTCATGTCAATCATAAATTCCATCAACATATTACAATCTTCCTCATTGTTTGATGTCATATTAGCTGTTGTCAGCATTATATTAGACAACTTATCAAAATATTGTCCTTCAACGTTGGTGCTCCACCTATTATAAATTACCTTAATTTTTGTATGACATCTGTTTATATTTGCCCTCCAACGCCGTAAAATATACTTATCTGGAACGTGTGAAACCCTTTTATGAATCAACACAATAATGGCATGTCTGCATAAAATCCCTCTGAACTCAAACAAATGACAAGTACAACGAATATCACACGAACTTTCTTCAAAGTATACTACAAAGGGAACATGCCGATTATTATCTCCAAACCAAACATCTTCTAAAACTTCATACTCCTTATATGAATCACACTTTTCAGAAAAGATAACTCACAATAAATCTTCCCACAATCTCTTCTTGAAACTCTTTAAACTTTGTAGTTGTGTATGTACTTTGAAATTGTTTCTCAATAGGGTAATTAGTTATGCATGGTATCTAAGATTTGAAAGATCTAAAATCAGCCTTCTTTTTTTTTTTCCACTTTTTCTTGCAATGCATTATCATATTGTTCCACAAATTGTTTCAACGTTGTTTTGGAATTTACATATCCCTCAAAAAATGCATGCATACTTTCATTACGTTGGGTAGTAGACATACCTGCCTAGAAAGTATCTTTAAGAAATGCAGACACCTAATGTACTCTTTCTTTGTACAATCCACATAACCATTTATTCTCATGAAAATTGTGCACATCAATGAATTGGTTCCACCGTTCTTCGAACTCTTCATGTGTAAAGGAATCATACACAATATTTTGTAACTTAAACTTTATAGTTTCATATTCCTCATACCCTCTTAACTTTTCAGGAAGTTTTTTCATTATATGCCATAAACACCACCTAAGTCTTGTACCGGGGAAAACAATCTCAAGTGCATATTGCATGGCCTTATCTTGATCAGTAATAATTTCATTAGGAGCAAAATCCATGCATTTAAGCCAAGAACAAAATAGTCATACAAATGTCTTAGTGTCCTCATGGGAAATTAACCCACAACCTAACAATGTCGAATGTCCATGATGATCAACCCCCACAAAAGCAGCAAATGACATATCATACTTATTCGTCAGATATGTTGTGTCGAAGGTAGGGGTGTACAAAAAAATGCAAAAACCAAACCAAAACCAAATTTTCAATTAACCAAAAAACCGATTCAGTTTCGATTCAAAGAAATGAAAAAACTAAATTTTTGGTTCGGTTACCGGTTCGGGATAACATGAAACTCAGTTAATCGTAACCGGTTTTACTGAACATGACTGGAAATTTTTACACTTTCTAATCCCAACCACATCATTAACTTCGAGCCTCATTTTCACATAAGGTTGTATCGTTTGGTTAACCTTGAATATCTTCTTTTCGCCAGACTTGTAAGATCATGGTTACGTTCAAGTACAATTGATTTAATTTCCTATTTGCATTCACCATTTAAAGTTGAACTAATCCAACTCTTACAATCTGTTTTAGCATACGTTGTTTTTTCAAGGTATTTCTAGATTTACATCTCTCATTCCCAGAACAAGAACACGCCACTGTTACGTATCTCATCTCCCCATCATCTCCTTTCTTTGACGTATGTATCATTGCTTCAAAATCGATTTTGTTACCATACATTTTGTAATACTTCAGTATATTATCAATTGAATCAAACACTATTCCAATATGAGGCTCCACTTCTTCCTCTGCACATCCTATATCTTCTAATTCATCATGTTCATTTTCCTGATCATTTAATAGTTTTATAATGGACAAAATTAGAGTGTACTAATACAACACATCATAAGAAACAATATGATACAACAAATTTAAAATCATGCTAATGAAAAAGTTAAGGTTTCGAATACAATTTACCTCAGCATCATTGAAAGGAGCCAAACTGGACTCTTCCATATTCTGTAATTTCATGCGAAACCAATACTAGTTTTTTGTTCACAAATCTGGTTCACAACAGTCGCCAACAAATATTGTCTATAAGTTATTTTCTATTGTAACATATATTCAATCCAAAATAGAATACAAAACTAAATAAATGCATAAATTAAATAAAAAACTCTTAAGTACCTCAACAAATCTTTTGAATCTCAAAAAAGTTTGATCTCCCTAACTCCCTTTCCACCCTAAACGATTCTTTCATAAAAAAATGTTGTCTTTCTTTTTTGTACGGTAGCTGTTTATTGTGGTTGTTGAGGAAGAAACCGGTTGCCACTGTTGAGGAAGAAATCGGCAATTCTCTATAGAAGACTAACTAGAACAGGCAAACGAGAAGAACACGCAGACGAGAAGAAAAGATGGGAACGATGAAGTGAAAGGTATTAGAAGTTCTCTTTTTTTTTTTTTTTTTTATATTTCGTCTAAAAATTTTGGCGCTTATTTTGGAGAAGCATATTAGACAAGCTAATCTTTTTTACAAATCAGAAAAAAAATATGTAAATTAAAAAAAAAATTGCGTATGGACGGTCTTCCATATTATATGGACGACCATCCATTTAATGGACGGTCGTCCATATAATATGGACGCCCATTTGTATAATATGGACGGGTGTCCATTATTATATTACAAAATTTATCAACAACTCCAAACTCAATTGAATTGCCCTTCTTCGTGGACAGCACCGTTTGTGCATCTTCATCTTTCTCCCCTGACTTTCTTTGTTGGACCAACTCAACCCGCTTCGAAGGCTTCATCTGGGTAGCTCATCCCCCTTTTTTTTTTTTTTTTTTTTTTGCTATTTGGATTACTAAAAAACCAAACTGAACGCATGGATGACATTGAAGAGCTAGATGAGGAAGAAGAGTTTGAAAAGAAAAACAACAATTTATTTTTTTCTAGTAAGGATGCTCGTCCATAATATATGGACGAGTGTCCATGATTTTTAAACTATGGACGGGCGTCCATTCTAGGTGGACACCCGTCCATAGTAAATGGACTCCCGTCCATATAATATGGAAGGGAGTCCATTGTTATTTTCTCATGGATAGGAGTCCATTTAAAATGAAAAGTCGTACAATAATCATGGATGCCCATCCATATTTGATGGACGGTCGTTCATTCGCGTAATAATTGTTAATATGCTACGTGGCTGCATCTACTCAACTGACACGTTATTCGGTGTAAGATTTCGGTTCAAGTCTTCGGTGTTCGTAGCATTATTGTGGTATGATGTAGAAATCTTACCGAACATCCGAAAAAGTGAAGAAAAAATTTCTACTTTTGATTAAAAAAATATCTAGATTTTTTCCCAAAATAAAACATAAAAAATCCAAAGTATAAAATAATGGAAGAGCTGCAACCTTTTCCCTTTTACTGCAAGCACGCCCGCCATGACATCACTATGTCCAGATACAAATTTAGTAGCTGAATGCATAACAATGTCGGAAATGGAGATGGAACAATAACAATTAGAAAGTATTTAAAGAAAAAGGAGTCAAGTCATAACACCAGAAGTTGTGACAATACAGGGGACATAATGCTGTTATCCACTAACACAAGAGCACCATGTTCATGAGCCATTTTAGCAATTTTCTACAAATCAAAATGTGAAAAATCTGAAGTTCCTATTATACAAATATCAAAAACCATTATCACAAAACGAATTCATGACAATAATGCATTTCATAAAAAACTGAATAAACTAAAATAGAAAAAACATATCCTCATGTTCAAGTTAAGAAGGGCAGATGTTAATGGCATCCATGAGGGGTTAAACAGACCGTTTGTATTCTCAAGTCTGCACATTTAAACAGAAATTCCTAAAAGCATTGAATTACATTGGACTAATATTTTGAAACTGTATTAGATAGCATAAAATTGGATTAGATTAGAGTGGAATAAATAATTTATAACTATCCTGTAGCACCGTCTTTAATTGAATTATAAAAAATAGTAAGTTCAAATTTTATCAGTAATTAAATTGACTGAAATCAATATAAATAAAAATTAATTTTAATTAAAATTATATTTAAGAAATTTCAGGTATTTTCTATAATCATTCAATTATATAATTATTATTAATAATTTTAATTAATTAATTCATAATTTAGAATATTAAGCAAAGGCCTCCACAAGCTTAACCCGTCAAGCCAAATGTGCTTGGGACAGGACTGCGGATTGATATAGTCCACATTCGTCTCCCCTCCCAAATCAACCAAACACTATCTTAAATATTTTGGTCGAATGGTGGAGTGTTTTAGTGCAATACAATGCCGCACAACAAGTCTATAAATTATCAAGCATGGTATATCATATGTGTTATAATGACAAAAAAGGTAAATGTTTTACACGAATATCAGATATTCGTTGTCGAGGATTGGTCGGACTCTCCAGCCACACAAGCTTTGTCCAAGGACCAATAGCAGCGGCAACCTCATCCAAATCACTTGTATTAACACGCCTGCACATTTTCCGGCACGAACATCTCAAATTTCAATACAAACAAACCATATCAATGAAAAAAAGAAATTACTAACTTCACCACAATTCCAGATTTTGGAGCTACTTGTGATAACAAACGATCAGAACCGCCATAGAGGTTGTTGTGTGTGATTTTTCCGCCAAGCTCGGGCTATCGTGAGGATATAGCTCGACCCAGAATCAGCTCGGCAACGATGTTTGATCAACCCAGCATAAGCTCGTTGACCTGTAGCTCGACCCAACAGAAGCTAGTCGCAAATAATCCAAGCAATCATTCAAGCAATTCCCGGATTATCTCAGATCCTAGATATTGTGGAAAAGATTAGATCAACAGCAATTTCTGCGCAATCCTAACGCCTAATCGCGAGAATATCAGAATTACATTTTAGATCAATTGTAATCCCTTTGTTTTCGCTCTTTCCTTCCTACAAATCTTGTATATAAACCCCCTCAAATTATGAAAAAGGGGTTACAAATTTTTCATAGAATTTACATTGTAAGCTCTCACCGCAAATACAAAACCGTGGACGTAGACTTCAGAGTTTACCTCGCCGATCCACTTTAAAAACTCTCACTGTCTTTTACTTTATTACATCTTTATACCTTCGTCGCTGATTATCTTTAATCATGCTCACATCAGTTCCGATCCCGGCAAGGTTGATCGAATCTTGTTGGTTGGTGCAGATTTCTGTATCAACATTTTGGCGCTAGAAGGAGGGCCCCATCAACATCTCAGGTATTTTGGCGAACAGTCACAGCAACCAACCCAATCCAGGCCCACAATGGTGCACACCAAGTCAAAGACTACCACCGGAAACCTTGAAAATGTGGAAACCACCCACCAGGAAGTGCAACAGGACGCCTTTGGATGCTAACCGCCCGTGCCACCAACCAAACACATTACAAACCACCAGAGGTTCAGAGACGTCAAACCCCGAGAACGGCCAGCTGGTGGAGATGATCAGAAAAATGGTTGCACAGGCAGTGCAACAAAACGTGGCTGAGCTGAGGAACTAACAACCAATTGCCCAAAATCTTAACCAACCACACTTCACCAACGCCACCCCAACATGTATGAATTCTTCAGGTGGATGATTCGTTTCTTCGGCACAAAGAGGTGACCAACACCCCCGACATCACAAATTGCACTCCGCTCACAAGCGTGAATCCCGTGGGCAAACTAATCTCAGAAGGCAACCAGGGAAGCAACCACTAGGGGAAAGCAAAGACAACGGACACCCCCGAGATGCTCGGCGATATCCCCAACATCAGCGTGTTGGTATTAGCCCACACCCAAGACAAGATCGATCTTCGCAGGCTTGCAGAATGAGCCAAGTACGTCAATCTAGCAATGACCGACAGTTTGGTTATACTCGACATTGCGAGCAACGCACTGACGAGCATGATAACACTTATCAACCTAACCATCATGACTCGACCTCACGCATCAGCACACACACTGGAAAGACCTCATAAGTAGTAGATTTGCGAACCCATTAGCTTTAAGTGAGGTTGAATAAAGCCAACCAGGGCAACCACAACGAAGACTTAGATCGCATGCAAAAAATGCTAGACGATCTGAGAGCCTGCCAGAATGGCACAGTGGAGGAAATAGTAAGTTCCCCCTTTACAGAGGAAGTTCGCCAGACCCAGTTTTCACAAGGATTCAGGGCGCCAGAGAGCAAGTTTGATGGGAGAGGGGACCTTAGAAACCACCTCAACAAGTTCAATGACCTGATGGAGCTACACCAAGTTTGTGACTTGGCTTAATATCGATGCTTACCAGTCACATTGGTAGGGGACGCTAAGAGGTGGTATAAAAGGCTCAAGTTGAACTCCATCAACTCTTGGCAACAATTCTCCTCGCTATACTTACAACAATTTCAAGTGAGGAGGCAATTCGCAATGTTGCTCAGCTACTTGAGTAACATTCATCAGAAGAGAGATGAAACACTAACCTCGTACATAATGAGGTTCCAAAACAAACAGGCAAAGGTGGCGGATGCGCCTGAGGAGTCCATCCGAACTTTGCTAATCGCAAGGATCAAACCAAACACGGAGCTATGGAAAGAGCTCCAAAGTGAAGATCATGTAAGCCTAGCCCTGTTCTATCAGATGGCTGCAAAATATCAGAGGGTAGAAAGCTCGCTGGAAGCACTGGTTAGAAGCTTGGCGCAAGGAACCCCGGACAAGCGACAAGATCGCTCATCGGATAAGCGCAGGGGCCAAGACCATAACGATAGGGACTGCAACAGGTTCCAAAAAAGACAAAGAATAGATAACCGTGGAGACAGTCAGCCTTTCCCGTGGTATGCAAAATACCACCCCCTTACTCAAGACATCGCCCACATATACGAAGTGTCCTGCAAGGCAAAGAGATTGCCCGCTCTAGAGATAATGAGGGGGGCACCGGGCAGAAGAGATCGGCAAAAATACTGTCAGTACCACAAGGATGTTGGACACAGCACAAATGAGTGTCGAGCTTTGAAGGACGCCATTGATGACCTAATAAGAAAGGGCCACCTAAAGGAATTCGTTAAGGCAGCACCAACTCGCGAAAATACTAGCGAGCAAAATAACCAGGGCCAAAGCCAGGTTCAGAACCAAGTCCAGCAAGCTCCGCCAAACCCCAATGACGTCCTAGTGGACATGATTTATGGGGGGCCCGACATAGCGGGGAGCTCAAGGCGTGCTCGCGAGCAATATGCTCGAGAGGCCAGAACAAACTCGATCCTTGGATAATGAGCTGTGAACAAAAGTTACCCAAGCAGCCCATACAAGATAGTGAGGTAGTGGGATTCATAATCGAGGAATGAGAAGAATCCCTTTGCCACAACCATGACGTGATCGTGATCACAGACAGAATCGACAATGCCTGAGTGTTAAGTGTAATGGTCGATAATGGGAGTGCAGCGAACATTATTTTTCTAGAAGCTTTCCAAGGAATGAGGTTCACAGAGAGATACCTAAGGGCATGCCCTTCGCCGCTCTATGGTTTTACCAAGGACAACCTGGTTCCCAAAGGAACAATTGACCTTCTCGTGACTCTAGGGGCAGAGCCCAAGATTAGGATGGTGATGGCTGAATTCCCAATGGTAGACTGCCCAATCGCATACAATATCATCCTCGGAAGACTGATCTTGGATGACTTGAGTGCAGTCACATCAGTGCACTGCCACGCAATGAGGTTTTCGACTCCTAAGGGAGTCATGACTATCAAAAGCTACAAAAAGCAATCTCGTGAATGTTACAACCGGGCCATACATAAAGCATAAAAATGGTCGCTCCCGAGAACAACAGTCATAGCAGAATCCAAGCCTAACCCCAGACCACTGAAGGATACTATAGATCCTCGCATCCATAGAGAAGGGCCCACAGCAAGGTCAACTGAAGAGCTGTGAGAAATAAGTGTCAGCAAGGAAGACCCAACTTATGTGCTGAAAATCGACAGCAGTTTAACTAGAGAAATGGCCAAAAATCTGGTGGGATTCCTGAAGAAGAACCTCGATGTGTTCATGTGGGTGCATGCAGATATGGTTGGGATCAGCCCCAAGGTGATGTGTCACAGGTTGAACCTCAACCCTCAAGCTTGGGCCATAAGGCAAAAAAGAAAGGCTATGGATGTGTAGCCCTCTCAAGCGCTAAAGGATGAAGTTGACAAAATCCTGAAAATCAACTTCATCAGGGAAGTCAAGTACTTGGACTAGATCACCAACCTAGTCCTGGTCAAGAAGTCGAAGGGCAAGTGGCAGACTTGCGTCAATTTCACAGATCTGAACAAAACCTATCCCAAAGACAGCTTTCCGCTACCAGGATCGACCAGCTAGTAGATGCGACAATAGTAAATGCACTACTCAGCTTCATGGATATGTACTCGGGATATAACCAAATCTCGATGTACCAGCCCGATGAAGAACATACTTCCTTTATTACTTACCGTGAAATTTATTGTTAAAGAGTTATGCCATTTGGCCTCAAGAACGCTGGGGTGGCCTACCAGCGCTTGGTGAACAAGATGTTCACCGACCAAATTGGTCATACCATAGAGGTATACATCGATGACATGCTCGTCAAATTAAAGGTTGTCGAAAGCCACGTTGAGCACTTGAGGGAAATGTTCAACATCCTCAGAAAGTATCGAATGAAGCTCAATCCTTTGAAATGTGCTTTTGGGGTGAGCTCGGGCAAATTTTTGGGCTTCCTCGTAAACCAACGGGGTGTAGAAGCCAACTCAGAGAAGATTTAGGCTCTGCTCGACATGAAAAGCCCAACCAGCAGAAGGGAGTTGCAGAGCTTGACAGGGCATGTGGCCACACTCAGCAAATTCGTTTCCCAAGCCACGGACAGATGTTTGCCGTTCTTTGAGACTTTGAACAGATGTTTGCCGTTCTTTGAGACTTTGAAAGAGAAGAAAGGTTTCAAGTGGACAAAGGAGTATGAAAGAGCCTTCCAAGAGCTAAAGAAACATCTGGGATAGCCTCTTTTACTATCAAAGCCCATCCAGGGCGAGTCATTGCTGCTATATTTGTCAATATCGAAGTCCGCTGTCAGCGTGACATTAATACACGAAGAGGGAGGAGTACAATAGCTGGTATACAATGTAAGCAAGTGACTACTTTACGCGGTGATGAGGTACCTAGAGATGGAGAAGCTCGCTTTCGCCCTTGTCGTCGTTGCTAGAAAGCTGCGACCCTATTTCCAGGCACACTCCATCCACTTGCTAACAAATTTCCCACTAAAGAAAATATTGCAAAAGCCCGAGACATCGGGTAGACTGATCTAGTGGACCATGGAGATGAGTCAGTACGACATCAAGTACATCCTGAAGACAGCGATCAAAGGTCAAGCCTTGGCAGATTTTATATCTAAATTCTCCTATCAGCCAGAAGCTAAGTCAAGCCTACCGCAGGAGAGATCAAGCAACAGAAGTCGATGTTTGACAACTTATGGCAATGGACTCTATATGTAGATGGCTCCTTGAATGAGAAAGGAGGAGGAGCGGGGCTCTTGCTTGAAAGTCCAGAGGGAAACCCAATCAGAGCCGTAATATGATTCGAGTTTGCCGCCTTCAACAACGAGGCTGAGTATGAGGCATTGCTCGCAGGGATCCGCCTTGCCAAGGAAATGGGAGCAGAGTCCATTAAGATTTATAATGACTCACAACTCATAGTCTATCAAATTATCGGGAAATACCAGGCGAGGGAAGATAGGATGGCGTCCTACCTCCAACTAGTAGAGGCCGAGCTCAAGCAGTTCAGATCCTTCACAATCCTCCAGATCCCAAGGGAAAAGAACTCACAAGCAGATGCATTAGCCCGCTTAGCTTCTACAATGAATTAGGAAAAAACTGATTCCATCCCAGTTAAGTTCCTCCCCATCTCCACTTCACAAGGTCCAATTTTAACTACGGGTCAGAGATACAGTTGGATGGACGCAATCACCGCCTACCTAAGGGATGGTACACTGCCAGAGAAGAGAACCAAAACCAGAACACTCTGCACCAAGGTAGCTCGGTATATGCTCATCAATGATAAACTGTACAAGCGCGGGTTTAATGTACTGTTGTTGCAATGTATTGACTATGAGGACGTGGATTGTGTTCTGAGGGAGATCTATGAGGGAATTTGTAAAAATCAGGTAGGAGGCAGATCTCTAACATACAAAGTACTTTGCCAGGGATATTACTGGTCAACAGTTTTTAACAATGCAACGGACTAGGTTCGCAGATGTAATAGATACCAGAGATTTGTAGATATTCTGCAAGCCCCATTACAAGAATTGACCACTTTTGACAAGCCCCTGGCCATTTGCAATCTTGGGCATCGACCTTATCGGCCCCTTGCCTCAAGGAAATAGGGGTGTTAAGTTCGTAGTAACTGTCATGGACTACTTCACCAAGTGGGTAGAGGCTGAGCCCCTGGCAACAATAACGTTGAACAAGCTGAAGGACTTCATCTATAAAAATATTATGTGTCGGTTTGGGATTCCCCACACAATAATAACCGACAACAAGAAATAGTTTGACAATGAAGACTTCAAGACCTGCTACGAGTGACAGTATCAAGAAGAGTTTCATCGCTGTTTATCGACCTCAAGCCAACAAACAAGTGAAGGCTATGAACAAGGTCATCGAGCACACTATTAAGAAAAAGCTCAACACCCTAAATGGGAGGTGGGTCGATGAACTGCCTGAAACTTTGTGGTCCTATAGAACAACAACCAGGAGTTCGACAGGTGAAACCCCATTCTCTCTATCATACGGGTGTGAAACAATGGCCCTGGTTGAAGTGGGGATCAGCTCATTCTGAAGAGAAGTTTTCAATAAGGAAACAAATGAAGATCTTCTCCGCCTGAGGCTGCACCTAATCAAAGAACACCAAGCTACGTTTCAACTAAGGCTCGCCTCATATCAACAGTGAGCCAAATGATACTTCAATACCAAAGTCAAAAAATAGAGACTTTGAAGTGGGTGATCTGGTTCTCAGGAAGGTCGTCCAGAGTACCCAAAACCCAAACTTGGGGGTACTTGGACCCAAATAGGAAGGTCCTTTCAGGATCTCCAAGAAGCTCGCGCCAAGATCTTTCCACCTAGAATGCCTCAACGGCAAAGCAATAATGCAAGCTTGCAACGTCGAGCACTTGCGAAGGTATTACTAATAAGCAGCTCAAGTTTCACTTATTTCTCTATTTTTTATTTGTTGTAAGGCCACTCACGGCCAGAGCGTTTGATCAATAAAAGAGGTATTATTCATGATTTTCCTTGTTCGTAATTAATGCCTTTAATCCATTAGCATTAATTTACTAACCTGTAAATCACTACCTTAGTGATGACATTTCAAAAGAGAACAAGGAGTCAAGAGTCCTAGAAAGATAGCTTATCTCAGAAAAGCCATGCCAAAATCAAGCTCTTTAAGCATGAAATATCCTAAATTGACGAAGTTAAGCTTGAAAAAATTCAAGGGAAAAACACGTTGAAGGAAATCGACCCTAAGCCGGCGATCAAAACTTGAAAAGGATGATAAGTCCGAAAATCGAAGTTACTTGTCGCATAAGATTTTCTTGCATAAATCAGGATGGAAAATCCTAAATCAATGAAGTTAAACTTGAAAAAATTCAAGGAAAAAACAGTTCGAAGGAAATCGGCCTCAAGCCAATGACCAAAAACTCGCAAAGAATGATAAGTTTAAAATCGAAGTTAGTTGGCGCATAAGATTTCCTCGCATAAATCCGAAAAAGCTCCTCAAGAAGCGAGCTACGCATGACTTATAGCAAATTCGAATCTTAAATTACAAGTCCAACTAGGATAAATGAAATGACTTCGCAAAAATATAATGGCCATTGCACGAAAAGGAAATGATGAATTTTTTTTTTTACATTAATTAAGTATCCTCAACTTCCAGCTTGAGCCCGATCTCCTTTCTACATTCCTCAACCTCTTTCTGGCCCTTGCCATCATCCTCGGAGTCATCCGAATACACGTAGGCCATTCCTTGGGCTTTGACCTTCATCTTCTCGACTTCCTTTTGATAAGCTCGTGGAAGAAAAGAAAAGTCGATCGAGGGGTGAGCCTCCCATAGCTCATGCACAAGGAAGACCGATGTCTGACAAGATCGAGTAGTGATGGCCTCGTTCAGCTCTTCAATTTGAAACCTGAGTTGCCCAACCTCGGTTTCAGCCTCCTGCCAACCTACCACCTCCTGGGCAAGTTTGACGAGGACTTCTTGAACTTAGCCTCCTAGCTCGCAATAGCCTTTTGAGCCAAGGAGAGCTCAAAATTCAGCTTGTTGTTGGCACCTTGCTATAGTGCCAAATTTTTCTCGGCTTCTGCTACCTTAGCTTCAGCCTTCGCTTGAGTAGCCTCTCTCATGTTAAGCTTGTCAAGGAATTTCCTTTCCTTAGCCTCTTTCTCTTTCTCTTTCTCTGTCTCTGCAACCTTGCCAAAGCATTGTCCTTCATAGTCTCTACCAGCATCCACCCCTTATGAGTGCCCTCTAAAATGGCATTGCACTCCTCGTATAGAAGCCTACTTGCCATGGCAACCTAAAAAGATAAGATGAGAAGTCAGCAAGAGGCGAGGATAGCATGCAAATAAAAGAGTGGCGAACTACTGGTACCTTCACCGCATGCCTACACGTTAAAGCCAACATCTGGGCGGGAGGCGAGTCCTTGACGGCTGTGAAGGTTTGTGGGGTGACGCAATCCCTGGCCACTATGGCCTTGACACCGATGTGGTAGGGGAGTTGGTCGATCAACGTATCGACTGCAACTTGGGTCGCTTCATCTGTTTTCTTACTCTTCGGTTGGGACAAGCCAAGTTTACTCCCAAAACAGCGTCTACCTCGCCCATAGGAGCGGACTTTTTCTTGGCTAAGTTCTTTGTCGTTGTTTTCTAAAAGCCGCCAACCTGCGTGGTGACCTCTTTGCCCGAACCAATCTGCTGCTCAGCCGCCTTCTGTTTGCCCGAGCCCCCTTGAGGCCTGGTTGCTTTCTTCTTTCCCGAGCCATCATGCTGCTCGGATGCTTTCTGTTTCCCAAAGCTCCCAGTCAGCTCGAGTGTTTTCTTCACGAACCCCTTTTGGGGCTCGAGAACCCTCTTCCCACCAACTACCTTAAAAGCATTTATGAGCCTTTTCGCGTTTGGGCCTTCCCCAAGCTCAGCACTAGCATGCTTTGTGTCGGCGCTGTCCACGAGTATCTTCACCGAAGCAACCAGTGCCTTTTTGGTAACCAGCAAGGCCGCCATTTTCTTCTTGGGGCCCTTGGGTTTCTCGGCCCACATCTTTGCAAGAAAAGAAACAAATGAATGAGTGACCTATTTGCATGGGAAATTAAACGCGAGCAAGTGACAACTTAATCCTTTCTCCAAAATTGTAAGGAATCTGGCCTTGTCCCGACAAAAGCCATATGCTTTCAGGTTAGGAAGCATGAAAAGCTCGTTGACGTTACACTGATCGTTGGGAAGGTTGCTAAAACGCTACAGTCTTTGCAAGCTCGTGACTGGAAGATAGTTTTGCTCGACATTAAGTACAAAACAAAACAACTCAGTTAGCTTGGATACAATGCTCGAAAGCGACCCTTGTGCACGCAGAGAATCAATGTCTTACTCACGTTTGAAGCGAAAGCGCTGGTCTCCCAGGTTTCATAGAAGAAAAACTAAGAATCCCAGTGCAGGACCTTCTTTGAGACGTTGACCAACTCGTTGAAACGTACCTTTCTTGCCTTAGAAAGGTAGTACTTCTGGTCTTGCCCTTTCTTGAGCCTATACAGATAGAGAAGCTCTTTGACAAAAGGCTCGCCCAACTTTACGATCATGTACGCGATGTACAAACCGATGAGAATGACATATGAATTTGCGGACAATTGGAGAGGAATGATGTTGAACCGTTTTAGCACGTTATCAAAAAAATAATAAGGGGAAATGGATGCCCCGCACCTCAAAAGGGTCTCAGAGATCGCCACCCATCTGGGCGGGGGGTTCTTTTGAGAATGTTCCCCCAAGACCATCAAGTTAAGTTGCACGCATAGACCGTTCTTATGCTTTCGAGATCCCTGGTGGTAATCAAGGATTGTGGTTTTTTACGTAGCCTATAGGCTGAGGACGGCTGGGAATGAGCCAATTGAATCAAAGCACGGTCGGACAAGCCCTCAACGTCAGAGTCCGAACTTCATGCGACGAATTCGTCAGAAACCTCAAGTGTCTCATCCCCAAGAACTGCTGCGCCCACAGGTGAATCGAACATACGATCTACGGTATGATTGCTAGAGGAAGACATGGCTATAGCTCGCTTTTAGGTACCTGAAAAAGAAGCGAACAATTGTCAGAGCTCGAGCAACTCGGCGATCATTCCACACTCGCTTCTAGTTCAGACACTTCAGATAGCTCGCGCAATATGACAAACGTATGCGACCTACCTAGGATACAGACAACCACCGCGTTAAACCCCTATAAAACCTGAGACCGTCAGAGATGCACCCAAAAACCCTACTAAAACCCTAAAACATACAATGTGGCCACTACGGTAGCCACCCTTTGATGCAAAAGTCAGGAAAATAGAAAGATAAGAGAAAAGAACCTTACCAGAATAAGAAGTGCAGAAAACTTGCCGGAAAGAGTGTCGCAATAATGATAAAACAATAGTAGAATGCACAAAAATGCCAGAGAACTTTCATGGACTGAATGAGGATTCTAACGACTTTGCCACCTTTTATAGTAGCTTGCATGGGAGACGAAAGGGTAGGGTTTAATCATAGCTGTCGAGTTGCATTGAATCTCGACGCTGTTAGGAAACGACCTAGTTATGCAGTGGAAAACAAAAACCATAAACTCTATGGATCGTTCCTTAGAACCAAGATCTGAGTACAAAAATCACAGTTTACATTAAAATAATCAAATCTGCAAAAATCAATTCAAGGTTTAAGAAACCATACCCGCGTTTGGAGGCTCCACCAATATTGTCTCTAAACGTGGTTGCTACCGATCTAAGTGTAAGATCGAACCGTAGAGGTCCACACGAAGACAATCAACAAGAACCAAAGAGGGATTTGCTAGATCCTCCTTGGCCTTAAGAAATCAAGAAGAAAACAAACGGTGTTTGTTTTCAATGGAACAGTAAAAGTGGCATGGGAGAGTTTTGAGGCTGGAGGTTTCTCTCTTTTCAAATGAAGAATGAAAATAATAAAATAACACACACTTGTTTCTTTCAACTAAAACCTTTTTCTTTTATAGTCTTATTTTAGTTGCCCTATTCCCATATGGAATGGGCTTGGGCTCCAACCCAAACACCCCCAAATTTGCCAAACACTCCCATTTAGATATTTTAATTTAATTCATCATTATTTCAATTAAAAATCAATTAATATATATTTAATATATATATTAACATTTAACAATAATGATAATTTATTTAAATATTGCGAACATATATTTAAACGTAATTTCACTTATTTAATTTTTCTACAAATTAAATAAAGGCTACGACCTCAGCAAATTTAATTGCACTGTGAAATTATCAAAATACCCTTTCACCCAAAAAGACGAAAACGCCCTTCTTTCTTCCTGAGTCTTAAATTATCTTCTATGTGTGTGACCCATAGACTCCTCATCATATCGGTAGTGTATAGTATCGCGATTAACACCAATTAATCGTCTCACTTATACACAGACCAAGATTGGCTCCTAGCAGGCATCATGGCCACCCAATAGATTCAATTCAGCAAAGTAGCTACTCGTCAACGATATGGTTACCATACAATACGATCCTTTCATCATATGTTATCTTGATGAGACGAAGGCATAGAAATAGTGTCAACCTCCGATTACTCTCGATATTATGTATTCAGTTTCTAGACCAATGACCTATATATAATCCGGATAGAGCAACAACTCAATCCCACTATGGCCATAGTTTTAGTGTCATTGCCATATACTGAATTGCGCCGTGAGATAACTTCTCCGTACCCGAGTGATAATCCTCTGTCAATCCACCATAGTTGATACATTCCTCAATGCAGCCAATCACCACCATATTGACACTCTGAATAGAACTGCGTTAGGCTAGTGTCAAACTATACCAATCGGTGCACAAAGCGCTCCGATGATCTCAAGTCTAAGGACCATATGCACCACCATTCGTTAGAGATTTGTTCCATAGACACTAGGGTATCCATCCATATGGATCCTCTGGTGGGTCAGTCCAGTGAACTTGCTGCGGTGTAATCGCCTACAGCAGCACCCATGTGTTGCACCCAGGTTGTCACCAAACAACCTTGACAAGTGAGATCAGTCACTGCCTTTCGACAGGGTCGTTCAACACTATGATAGCCTTACCGTATTATCTGTGCCCTTACTTCAGAATAATACTGGGGCTACGGACGTTTCTAGAATGGCCACCATATGTGCTCATAGGGTTCTCACTATCAAGATTTGAAACACTCGATACCCTCGTCACGGTTCTACCATTCTAAGGACATATATCAATACATATTGCAATAATAATGATTTACGCGACATAGTATAAAATGCTTTTTATATTTTATTAATGAACATTATTACAAAGAGTCAATTCTACAATAATTGATTGGCTCTAGGGCATCTACTCTAACAGACGCTTCATTCGTCGAGCAATCTCAGCCTTTAGACATGGCCACGTGTCGACCATTCGCTGGGGGCAACGAACTGTTAGACTGTTACACTGATAACCGTTGCCTTGGCCTCGCACATGGATAGCTATAGTCTCCCATGCGCGACAAAACGTGACTGACAAAAGCTGCTGCATTTAATGTGACACGACCACACGAAAATTACATGTTTGCCCTAACTTTTTATATTCTGAGTTTTGTCAGGCATTGTAGGAAATAAAGACCCAAGTGTGGAGTACGTCGACCAGACATAAAGTCAACCCCTGAAGCTCGATCAAACTTGCACCCGGAGGCCTACTGATAAGACCGAGCTTGACATCAAATAGAGCAATAGTCTTCAAAGCCCAAAACGAGCATCGAACTATGGGGCAGATGTTGTGTGTGATTTTTTTGCCAAGCTTAGGCTATCGTGAGGATATAACTCGACCTACAGCCAGCTCGGCAACAATGTTTGATCGATCCAGCATAAGCTTATCGAGCTGTAGCTCGACTTAGCAGAAGCTAGTCATGAATAATCCGAGCAATCATTCAATCAATTCCCGGATTATCTTAGATCACAGATATTGCGGAAAAGATTAGATCAACAACAATTTCTATGCAATCCCAGTGCCTAATCGCGAGAATATCAAAATTACATTTCAGATCAATTGTAATTCCTTTGTTTTTGCTCTTTCCTTCCTACAAATCTTGTATATAAACCCCCTCAAATTATGAAAAAAGGGTTACAAATTTTTCATAGAATTTACATTGTAAGCTCTCACTGCAAATACAAAACAGTGGACGTAGGCTTCAGAGTTTGCCTCGCCGATCCACTTTAAAAACTCTCATTGTCTTTTACTTTATTGCATCTTTATAACTTCGTCGCTGATTATCTTTAATCACACTCACATCAGTTCCGATCCCGACAAGGTCAATTAGATCTCCTTGATTGGTGCAGATTTCTGTATCAACAGAGGGCATCCCCTGCAACAATTTCTTGACCTGAACATAACATAAATTGTCCAATATTATGATATTTTTCATTAAAAGGAGGTTTATAGAAAGTATTGTACAATTGAATAGGCATCATACGTACTACTTAATTTGATAAATTGAAAGGAAAAAGAAAGGCAAGAGGAAAGCACCAGTTCCAACTAGATGACTGACAGAAGCCAAAGCAACCATTCCACTGGTGAAGCAAAATGCTCGATCTGCCTTATCGAGCTTAACTAAAAGGCTAAGAAATCAGGAAAAAGAAACTAAGGGACAATTTGATTCAGAATTGACGATCTCAAACAAATATTCTGTCTTTTAAAACAAGGAAAAATTATAAACTATAAAATCACTCTTGTTGTCATATATATTTTAGAAAAAAAACCATGCACAAAAACAACCTTCCAAGATGATTTAAAATCTAAAAATAAAGAAAAGTCATTTCCACTATTTTCTATAGTTTTGAGCCTAAAAATAGTTTCTAATATCATATAAAATGCATTTTTGGGTATTAAAAATATTTAATCATTCTCTAATACAGATGTTCTATAATTTTTAATGTACGGAGTAAAAGTGAGCATCTGGTCGCTCACTTTACAAACCTTACAATCAAAAGTGAGAGACAGAAGCTCACCTTTGGTCCTCATGTTAAAAATTTTAGGATGTTTTTATTGGATAACTCTCATAAAATCATTAATACGCAACTCAAATATTTTAAGATTGAATCTTTAATTTTATAAAACTTATTTCAGACCAAGAACCAAATGTCACCTTTATCAAAGCTTAAAAGAATTAAAAAACATAACTAGTTCCGAGAACTGAAAAACAACACTTAAATACACCTAATACATCAACAAGCATTAACATACCTTTCCAAGGCATCGCGTGTAGGATTTCCAATTCTGGTATAATCATAGGGTCCACATTCTATCGTTGAAGGCTACAACATTGAAAGTTTATGTAAGCTAGAGTGAAACATCAAAATCAAAATGATTTAAGTGAGTGAAATAAAGTGTTTGTATAGCTATATGTATGTCTACTTTTTTTATGAGCATAATGCTTGTAGAAATTAAACGTTTGTCTCCTCTTACATAAGGTATTGATTGCACGCAGAAAAAAAGAAAAAAAAATGCGATAAGGTTCCCTAAATATGTAAAAGTAATTAGGGATGAACCAACAATGTCATCCGTAAAGACTTTGAATATATCCAAAGACATCATATACATGTAAAAGATTTTAAAATAAAAATTATATTTTCACTGGAGACTTATATAAGTCATTAGGCATTCTGATAAAATGAATAAATTTTGTATTAATTCTGTGTTTATGATTATGAATAACAAAATTTAAACTCACCTGCTTAAAGGTAGCTGTCTGGTAAAGCGGAGTACTGACAGCATCATAAGGATCAAATTTACTCTCAAAATTCATCAATAGTGTTGAGATACCAGGCTTCTTAATAATAACATCTGTATATTATTCAATTAATTTAAATAAATTAATAAATAACACAATCTGCACCATAAAAAGGCACTAAAATAAACAATTACACAGACAAACCGTTAAAACACTCTGCTAACTCATCAACGAGAGCTGAAATGCTGACATCCATTGAACAATTCAACTTAAATTCCTTCTTTATTGGGAATTTAGCAGGTCCATAACCCTTAAATAATAATAATAATAATCCCTTTACATGAGCTAGTTGATGAAAATAAAAATGTAACTCAAATAAAAAACTTACGTGATGGTTAAGATAAGAAGTGTCTCAGTAGAGAGAGGTAAAGAAGGGCTTGAGAGAGAGAGAAGAGGCCATCATCAAAACGAAAGTGAAGGTAAAGGTGAAGGTGAATGTAAAAGTGAAAATGAGAATGAGTATGGGAATTTGGGTTTTTTAATGAGCGAAAAGAAGGCATTGATATTAAAGAGAGAGCGAGAAAGAAGTTGGTGGGTTCAAGTGAGACAGTGAATTCGCGGGCTTGGCTCTCTCCACCAATTGACACGCTCTCTTTTACTTGTTTATATTACACGTGTACACTTTTCTTCTTTCAAAGTAAAACATACAGTTCATTTGATTAAGGGTGGCGCCATTTATTTATTTATTGCATTGGACCAGGAAATTATTCTTGTAATGACATTTGAACCCTCTTAAGCCAAAACAACCGCTCATTCAAACTCTCTATTCATAGTCTAACACATGACGAAGCTATGTAGAGACAAGTAGGGGCAATTGCCCTTTCCTAAACTTTGGAAAAACACTTCTAAAATAAATAAGTAAATAAAAAATTCATAAACTACTTTACTTTTAAGTAAACTGATCACCATTTTAAGGATTTTTCTACTCCTTGTCCAACAAAAGTGTTGAATTAATTCTAGTTTTCTTTCTCTTAAATTTATTATATATATAGTACTTTTTTAGTCAATACGTTCTCGTATTAATTTGTTAGGACTATAAATATATATCATAGAATCTAAATTGTAAAATATCATTTTAGTCTTATGAGATAAATTCAACGGTATATAAATATGGTCTTAACAAAATATACATGAAACACTGTGAACTAAATACATACATTAATCTAGTTCGCGGTGTTTCATGTATTAAAATGAAAAACTTCATATATATGTATTAAAAACTTCATTAATACATATATATGAAGTTTTTTATTTTAATACATGAAACACCGCGAGCTAGATTAATGTATGTATTTAATAAGATAGGCCTCTTAAAGTTGGACTGAATGAGGAAAAAAAAGGCGCTGAGTTATGGACACCTCACTAACAGACTAAAAAGGAGTCCTATTTCTTAAGATTCTCTGTTTCAAAATTTTAAGATTAAAACATATTCTCATAAACTCCTTAAATGCCATTCATTCCTTTTCAAAAAAAAAATACAAAAAATACAAAATACCAAAAAAAAAATTATTCTTTCACTTATGCTATATACACCCTACTATCATTATCCTAAAACAAAATTTTAGATATCCAAATTGAAAGTTAAAAAAAAAAAAATTTAAGTTAAAAAAATCCTTACAAAACATAATATGTACAATTAAAGAACACAAATAATTATATAGATTAAAATAGTTTGAAAAAAAAAACAATAAATTTATGTGCGACTACAAACAATCTAATATTTCAAATCCTATCGTATTATTCATTCTTGTCATTGTATCTGAAAATGGTTTCAAATAAATATTAAGTTTATATAGCAAAAGCACTCACACATTATCTAGATTAATCGTCTCTCGTGTAGCAACATCAAATACCAAATCGCTGAAAGCAGTTATATGGAGTTGCCTATCCTTTTGCACATGGGTCATGATACTTTAACTAGTTTGATGCTATTGAAGGGATAGGAAAACCTGGAAGCATAAATACTGAAAAGAACATGTTCTAATATTTTTCGTAAATACAAAAAATTTATACTTAGGATAAAGGTACCTCAACAAAATGGCATTGGCAAGGAATAATTTTGTGCAAAGCACGCGGTAAGAGGGAAGAACGCAAGACATTGATGTTGCGATATAAGTAACAACATAACATTATATTTAGCAACTGAACGTTATAAGTAATAGGAGGTCTGTCAAATAACCAAACCCAACTCCTCTTTTCCTTGAAGAACCACCTTGTCCTGAAGGTGAAAATGAGGATATTGCATATTGATGACATCGTATGACTCCCATGTAGCTTCAAAAGCAGCTAGGTCCTTCTATTGAATGAGAACCTCTTTAGAACCATCCAACAAATTGTGGACTGCAAGCACTGATTATGGTTGTACAAGGAGTTCCATATCCTAGGTGAGAAAAGGAGGAAGAGGCTCACTACAAGAAAAACTACATTCTGTAACCAATTTTTTAGCAACTGACCAGAATTAGTTGCACAAAGTCTACATTTACCAACTAAATTGCTATCAATAATGCTAGGGACACCGAAAAACCTGCACCGAAATTTTGTACCGACCTACGTGTAATACGTTTCTAATTTTTTTAACAATTTTTTTCTAGTGAACGGCCGTCCATCAAATTTGGACGACCGTTCACTCACATGGACGCCCGTCCATATTATATGGACGGGCGTCCCCATGTAAAGGACGCCCGTCCCTCATTAAAATACAATAAAAATTTTTATAAACATTTGGGACGCCTGTCCAAAACGTTTGGACGGGCGTCCATTATGTTTGGATGGGCGTCCATACTTAAAAAAAAAAATAAATAAATAAAAAAATACTGCTCAACTTCTACACTTTCACTTCTCTTCTTCTTCTTCTTCTTCTTCTCTGATCATCTAATAACTGCCCACGACTTTTAACTAATCAGACTTTTAAGTAAATGCATGTAGATATGCATATGGACCTGTACATCTCCATACTCAATACTGATTAAGATAAGAATACATTATTATTATTATTATTATTATCATTAGCTCGACTTTGCCGCAGTTGCTGGATCTTTTCTGCATCCTTGGACATGAAAGCATAAGTTTTTCGTGGAGTGGGAGTTCTTGTATCAATGGAAGGTGGCTCGTCCTCATCTGGGATCACAAAGCTGTCTTGTACAGGCCAAGCAGTTGAGTACTTTTGCTGTTGAGGGTGCTGGTATAGGCTTTGATATTGATGGTTCAGTGGCTTCTTCCTAAAACCTGGAAATATTCCTCTCAAAATTTCCATAGCAGACGATTCAGTGTTGACAAAAAGCTTTGCAAAGGATCCAAAGAAGCCTTCTTCTTGCTTCTTCTGTTCATCCTCCGTAGGGATTAAAGGCGGCCTGACTGATTTCAGAGCCACTTAGGAGAAAGCTAGTTTTTAGAAAAAAAAAAAAAAAAGAAAAAAAGAAAAAAAAAAAAGGAAGAGTATGGACGGTCGTCCATCAGGGATGGACGACCGTCCAAACATAAGGGACGGGCGTCCATTCATAATGGACGCCCATCCAAATGTAATGGACGACCGTCCAAAATTTATGAACAGCCGTCCTAATGTTTATAATTTTTTTTTTATTGTATTTTAATGAGGGACGGGCGTCCTTTACATGGGGACGCCCGTCCCTTATATATGGACGCCCGTCCATATAATATGGACCGGCGTCCATGTGAGTGAACGGTCGTCCAAATTTGATGGACGGCCGTTCACTAGAAAAAAATTGTTAAAAAAATTAGAAACGTATTACACGTAGGCCGGTACAAAATTTCGGTGTAGGTTTTTCGATGTCCCTAGCATTATTGAATTGCTATTGGTCGGGCAAAGAGGTATAAAATTTTGAGGTCCACATGTTCCAACGTTTGGCATCTAAACTAAATTTTCAGTGACTATTTTGCTAGTCACAGAACAGTTTTCTTTAGCGACTAATAAATTTAGTTGCCATTTGTAGCGGGTGATTTTTTCCCTCCATAATTTTACAATTTGCATCTAAAATATTATATTTTGCATCTACATTATTGGTTACAAAAAACAATTTTTTGCAACTAGCCCTTAGTAGCTAAATTAGTTGCGAATAATTAGGAATTTATTAGTAACTATTATGATTAGTTATAAACTAATGAAATTATCAAAATATCCCATATTTGGACAATAATTATAAGGGGCCCAAGGTATTTTCTGCAACAAATGTTTGTGTTCATATTAACAATAGTTCCAAAAAATCATATACAACAGCTAAATTTGGTTTAGTCGCCAATTTGAGTTGAAAATTTCATGTTTTCCCCAAATTATTTGTTCCCGCCAAACCTTAAATATAGGCAACTAAGACTAATTCTTTTGTGACTAAACGTTTAGTTCCCAATTCACTTGTTTGCCAAATATAACTATGTTTAAAAATTAAACAACTAAATAAAAGCCTCACTTTTTTAGGTTATTTATAAAAAAAAACCCTAACCTATATAAAGCAAGCCTTTTTCCCAATCCTTAATCTCTTCTCCACACATCTTCACCTGAATCCCTATTTCCGCAAATTTCCCAAACGCAGAACCTCACCTCATCTCTTCTCCACGCATCTTCATCTTAATCCCTATTTCCCCAATTTCCCAAATGTAGAACCTCACCTCATCTCTTCTCCACGCATCATCATCTTTCAATTGATCTTCTTGGCTTCCTTCATTCATCCAATACGAGGCAGTCACTGTTCATAAACTTCAAACCCATCACTCCCTAACCTCCCGTAAGTACAAATTTTCCATATTTATAAATAGGTCGGAGCTCTTTAAACTCCTTAACTACCTCTACCTTCCCTCTTTACAGTAATAGTACATATCTACAGCATTTGTCTCTCTGCTTGCTTTGCTTCTTTGGTTCTCTCACATTGTCTAGAGAATCTTCAACAAGAAAGCAAAAACCAAAGAAGAAAAAATAAGTCCAATCTCTCTCTCTCTCTCTATGTAATGGAAAGTGTCATTTCTTGCAAAAGAAAATTATAATTGCTAATGTTTGAAATTTATTTGTGTGTTTGCATTTTTTCTCTGTTTTTCGGGTACTGCTTGTATTCTGTATTTGTAACATTGATGAAATGGGAGATTCTAATGTTAATGAAACATATCGAGCCCAAAAAATGAGAAAAAATAGAATATGTTAGTAAACTTAGGTAGTTATATTAGAAGTTGATGACACAAATTTATGATACTGAATTTATATTTTGTTTGTGAACCTAGAAGGTCACAATGGATAGAAGATGGATTTGGTTGTCTAATAGGTTGTGCAATGAATATATTCAAGAAATTGACTCTTTCATAAACATTGCAAAACAACATTTGGATAGTGAGGGTAAGACCCGCTGCCCATGTAGAACTTGCTTGAGTACAAGATCACATGATATATTCAACATTCAGCTACATTTGTATAGACATGGGTTTTCAAGAAGTTACAATGTATGGACTTTTCATGGGGAACACATGAATCCAAGAACCATATTTGACGACATGTCTGACGATGAAGTGGACAATGAATATGAAGATGACGATGAAATCATGGAAATATTGAATGATGCTCGTGGTCCAGTAAACATGCATATGAATGCGGATTCATCAATTGTAGGTGGTAGTACACCCCAGAATCTTAGGATTCTAGACTACCAGAAATCTAATAAGTTGTTTGCATATGCTCAACAAGAATTGTATCCAGGGTGCACCAACATCTTAGTCCTAGAGTTCATAGTTAATTTGATGCATATAAAAGCCATCAGTCACATGACTAACAAATCATGTGACTTGATAATACAGTTGATAAAAAGTGTGTTGCCTGAAGGATCCAATCTCCCCAAATCCTACTACGAACCTAGAAAAATTATGCAACAATTAGCCTTAGGATATGAATCAATACATGCATGTAGGTTTGATTGTGCATTATTTTGGAGAGAGCATGCGAATGCTAATAAATGTCATGTATGTCATGAACCTAGATATAATATTAACGATGGAAAGGGTAAAAAAACTGCACATAAGGTTCTGCGTTACTTCCCATTGAAACCTAGACTCCAACGACTCTTCATGTCAAGGCACATAGTTGAAGATATGAAGTGGCATAAGGAAAAATGATTAAATACAGAAGATGTTTTGAGGCATTCTGTTGATTCTGAATCTTGGAAGGCATTTGACAAGATATACCCTTCATTTGCACAAGATCCCCGAAATGTCCGGATGGGTATTGCAACTAATGATTTTATTCCTTTTGGGAACATGAATATATCTTATAGCATGTAGCTGGTGGTACTTGTCCCTTACAATTTGCCTCCATGGAAGTGTATGAAAGACCCTTACTTTATGATGCATTGCTCATTCCAAGGCCTAAAGCACCTGGAAGAGATATTGATATATATTTGCATCCACTGATGGAAGAATTAAAAGAGTTATGGGTTGATGGTGTACAGAATTATGATACAGTTCAGGAAGAACATTTTCATTTACATGCTGTTGTCATGTGGTCAACTAATGATTTTCCTACCTTAGGCAATTTGTCTGGATGGAGAACCAAAGGCTATAGGGCTTGTCCTGTATGTAATGAGAATACTTCATCCCATTTGTTGAGAAGTAAAATATGCTACATGGGACATCAGCGATTCTTGTCTCTAGATCATTGATGGAGACGAAGCAAGCAACTCGATGGGAATATAGAAGTTAGACCTCACCAAAACTATATTCAAGGGATGAAATTCATGAACAACAATCTCATGTGAAAGATGTGCGTTTCGGGAAAAATATATTATCAGTTGACAGAGGTAGAAAAAGGAAACAAAGTCCTAGTGAATCAAATTGGACAAAGAAAAATATATTCTTTGAGTTTGAATATTGGTGTAAACTTAAAATCAGACATAACCTTGATGTGATGCACATTGAAAAAAAAAACATATGTGACAACATCATTGGCACATTACTGAACATTGAAGGGAAATCAAAAGATACTGATAAAGCTCGACTCAATTTGGCTGATATGAACATACGCAAAGAGTTACATTTGCAGCCTCTTGGTGATAGATATTTGAAACCACAAGCATGTTATACTCTTACATTAGATAAGAGAAAACAGTTTTTCCAATTCTTGAAATAAGTTAAGTTTCCAGATGAGTATGCAAGTAATATCCCCCAATGTGTCAATGTGAAAGACGACAAGGTTCACGGGTTAAAGAGTCATGATTGTCATGTCCTGCTACAACAACTATTGCCAGTGGGAATACATCCATATTTGTGTAAAGACGTTTGTACTACACTTGTCAAGCTATCCTACTTCTTCCAACAAACATGTGCTAGGACTTTGTCTGTAAATAATCTAAATAGATTGGAACAAGATATAGTTCTAATTCTTTGTAAGTTTGAAATGGTTTTCCCTCCTACATTTTTTGATATTATGGTTCATTTGGTTGTACACCTTCCATTGGAAGCTAAATTGGGTGGTCTAGTTGGATATCGGTGGATGTATCGAATTGAAAGGTTTTTAGGGAAATTGAAAAAATATGTTAGAAACAAAGCTAGACCGGAGGGCTCTATTGCGGAAAGTTATATTGTGAATGAAGCATTAACATTTTGTCCAATGTATCTGCGGGGAATTGAAACTAGATTTAACCAAGCAGAGAGAAACGATGACGGTTTGCATGGACATTCAAAAGGAGTAATATTGATTTTCTATCAAAAGGCTCATCCATGGGGTTCAAGGAACTTAATTGAACTTCCACAAGATGAATTGCAAAAGGCTCATTGGTATGTCTTGAACAATTGTGAAGAACTTCAACCTTTTCTAGAGTGAGTCTCTTTTTAAGTTTAGTTTGAAACCTAAAAAGAAACAAATGTTTTCAATTGTATATAAGTTGATCATTATAATTATATTTCTCTCTTTTATTTATGTAACAAACAGAGAACACTTAAGCAAGTTGGAGGCCCAAAATTGTGATAACATATTCAAAACACAAGAACGGTTATTTCTTAAATGGTTTGAAGATCGTGTAAGTAAACCTTAATCGTTTAAAAAATATACAAAACAAGGTTTAATATGTTTTAAGTAATTTCATTGATTTGGAATTGATGTTTTTGTGTAGATGAACACCTTGCATGTTGACAGGTGCAATGATACAACTAAGGAACTGTACTTCTTATCTTGTGGTCCTGATTTTCGTGTTAATTTTTTTAACAATTGTATTGTCAATGGAGTGCGTTTCCATAACAATGATCAATCACATTGTCGAGTTACACAAAATAGTGGAGTGATCGTCCAAGGGAGCATGATGGTGATCCAATTGATTTTTATGGTGTATTAAGTTGTGTGTTAGAGTTAAAATATGTTAATAGGTTTCAGGCTATATTATTCAATTGTAACTGGTTTGACATTGATTAAAAAAAAAAAAAAAAAAAAAAAAAGAGGATACAAAAAGATTATCATCTCACTTGTATTAATGTTGGCAAATAGTGGTATGAAAATGATCCTTTTATACTTGCAATTCAAGCTCAACAAGTATTCTATGTTGATGACTACACACTTAAGACTAATTGGAGAGTAGTTTGAAAAGCTCAACATAGAAACCTATGGGATGTACAAGAGATGGATAACATAAATGAAGAAGAGGAGCATGTTGTTCTTGTAATGAAGATGAGTTTGACAAGGGATATTTCATTAGAAATGATGTTAATCTAGACTTGGTTGATGCGACAATTACACATGTTGGAGCTTAAGTAGTGGGAGATGATGTTGATGTTGATATTGAAGAAGAAGATGATATGTTGATTGATTATTGTACTAATAATGAAAATGATTTATTGAGTGATTCTGATAACAACTTTTGATGGTATGAATGTATGCTTATATGTACTCTTTACTGATTATATGTATGTTTAAATATAGTTAATGATCTAATTTCGTGAGATTAATTGCATAAAGTGACTTAAATCTCACCTGCTATTTTTTCTCTTATGTTGATGTTTGCAGATTCTGAAGATGGCTCCTGGTATAAGAAAAACCCTAGCTAGACATGCAAATGTTGTTAAGATGAATCAGAGTGCTGAACCGACTCCTGAAACTGCTGCAAACACTAGTAAAGTTATGATATTAGTTAACTTAAGTATACTGAAATATATACTTGGATTTTAGATATTGTCTCCAATGTTTGCTTAAAATTTAAGAATCCATTTTACTTTACCAACATGTAAATAGTCCTTGTGATAACATATTATTTAGTAATGATGCATTATTTTGAATTTGTAGGCAATATTGTGGCGAAGAACGTGAGAGGGAAGACTAGAGGAGTCGAATGTGAAAGACTCATACAAACAGGCAAGTTGAAGTTGCATGTAGACCTTGAAAAAAAAGATGGAGTACCTACGGGAGTAAATGCATCCAAGTTGAGTACTGAGGTAGGAATAGTTACGAGAAACTATGCTCTCGTTAGAGTGCTTACTTGGAAGAAAGTTCCCAAAGATGTGAAAAAACAAATGATTGCTCGTATCATGGTAATGTCCTTCATATCACTATCCATATTGTCATACTTCTTTATGAAAATAATATATAATACCCATATAAGTTTAATGCATGTACATTATTGCTAAATTCAGACCAAGTTTGACATCAATGTCATGGAGCCCTATGTACTCAAATGGATGAAGCACAAACTATGTAAGAGATTCAACAGCTCAGAGTGCCCTGCACAAGAAATTCAAAGCATATGCTACTAAGGAGGAAGTATTACAGAATAGACCTGAAGAAATTAAAGATCCCGATGATTGGATATATCTTTGTGACCTTTTTTCTAGTGAAAAGTTTCAGGTAAGGTCAACATCACTTTTTATGTTATTATGTATTGTATTTTAATATTAAATTTTGTGGTGTTAGGCATGGTCAAAAACTTATTCTGAGAACTGATCGAAGATAAGGTGTAACCACCATGGTGGCTCCAAGAACTTTATTCATCACAAAAAGGAAACGGTATTTAATATTATTCACCTATACAAATATACAACTTTGTTTTCCCGTTACTAATTTTATTTCAATTTATGGTCAATGACCATATAAACTGTTAGCAACTTGGGGAATTTGTCGGTCCTATACAATTATTTCATGACACTCGTTGGAGCGCCAAGAAAGGGTGGGTTAATGAACAAGCAAGAGAGCTATATGTAAGTTCATCATCTTTGAATTATCGAAATAAGGTTGCTTCTATTATATGTTATATGTTGTGATCAGGAGTAGTGAAAAGGAGTAGCGTTCTCCTAAACGTAAATACGTTTTTGCTTTGTGTTATATGTTGTGATGAGAGGAATCTATGTTAGTATGAAAAGAAGCATGGAAATTGTAGTATATTGCATATCTGCCATTCATGTTTGAATTTTGAGTTATGTATAATTATAATCAATATTCTATATCCTGAATACCCCAGAATATTAGTTTATTTTAAGTGACTGTCTACATTTCCATAACCACTACTTCAACTTCTTATGCTGATGGTATGACCCTCTGTTTCTTTCTTAGTACTTCTTAATTTAATTATTTGTTTTTTAAACACTCACCCTTCTCTTTCTTTTCTTTTTTGATTCTGGAGTTATCATGATGAAGATGCATGTTCTCCAAATGCTTTCTGGATTTTTATGTCTATGGAATATTTGCCTTTTATACTATAAATTGTTCTAATGTCTTTCGAATTTTCGTTAAACATCATATTTTGCTTATAATGGAATCTTAATTTTCAATCAATATAGCTGGACTAAGATAAATGATTTGTTCTTGTGTGTTACTTTGTGCTGAGTTCTTGAATTCTCTTACTTTGATGGATTGTTGTTTTCATTTTTCTGTCTCTCATGCCGATTGTTGAATTTCACTCTACACATCTTCTAAGCAAAATTATATTTAGAACTTTTGCTGGAACTTTTGTTTTTCTTGCTTTATTCTCTGGGCTTCCTTTAATTCAAGTTCATTAATTGTCTAATTTCTGTTAGCTTGTTTTTAAGCTCATGTAAAAATTTGACTTTAAAATCTTAAACTAGGGAATTGAAGTTTAAATTGATAATCTGTGAGATACTTGCTTTTCTACTCCATCAATTTGATTTTTGTTTGGTGTTGCAGTACATTCTATACTGCATTTTCTTTTTGTAAAATTAATTTCTATGAACTTTGAGGAGTAGTCTTTCTTTTCTGTTGCTATTTCATAAGTTTTTGTCCCATATTGTATACCCTAGAATAATTATAATTTATTTGTAATTATTTAGTTTCTTGCTTGACTTATTGATTATGCATTGAATTGATGGTAAGAGAAAATGATAGAGCTACAAGATGAAACACAAGCAAGGAAAAGTGAAAAAACAGAAGCGAAAATATGTGAGGAAGGGCTAGGTAAAGCTTCTGGATTTAACCAAAATTTTGCATTTTCACAGACTCAGCATCATGATATTGCAGCAGAAGCAAAGTTAAGGCGCATAGTACAACAACAAGAAAATAAGATTAAAGATTTGGAGGAGCAGCTCATCATATTTGATCAACAAAAAGAGAAAATCAAAATGCTTGAAGAACATATTCAAATGTTGGAGATGCTAAAGCAGATCACTATAGCAGCTGCACACGCCCAAACTGCTAGAGTTCCAACTCGACTACCATCTTTATCTCCAACTGATGAAGAGTTTTCCTCATCTACTACATCTGTTTCTAGAACCTCAACTGGTGACACTTGAGAAGCTAACATTGATGGTTAGTTTTTTGTTGTATGAGCAATAAAAATTTTGACATGGGGGTAGGACCATCTTTTTGGACCTTTTAGGATTGCTTGCATATATCCTTAGATGGTGTACATGGGGTGGGCATTTTGTTTGTTAGAGTTATGCACATATAGATAGCTACTAATGAAAATGTGGGGTGCATGCTTTCTTTTTTGGTTATGCACACATGATAGTGCATTTTGGATTTTTATTGCTCATCATGCATAAAAATCCATATATGGACTATTAATATATCTATGTATATATATATATATATATATATATATATATATATGAAAATATGATATTTGATGTTAGTGATCAGATTTTTATATTGAGTCACAATTATTTTGTTGATGTTGAATGTATAAACTAGGTCATTTACAAAGAGCAAAAATAATGCTCTTAAATGTTAACCAATTAGCTACTAAAATATTAGTTGCAGAAATAATACAGCACCCAAGACGAATCAATAATACCTGACTAAAATAATTAGTTTCCAAAACTCATATACAATCGGTAACTATATTATTTAGATGCAAAAAATTAATTTTAATGACTAAATCATTAGTTACAAAATGTAAGAAACCAAATTGGGTATATACATTTCCCAACTAAAAACAAAATGCTTTTGTCACTAATTATTTTCTCATAAAAAAACACATTCTACAACTAATTTCATAGTAGCGGAAAATAATTTACCATATTTGGATTCTACATTCACCGTCTAAAATTATTGGAATTAACCCCCAATTTTTTGTCACTAAAAGATACATTCGTCTACTAATAGAATAGTCATGAAAATTTTTTACAAAATTACCCTTACACCTTCAGCATCTAATTTTTGTGGCATTCGCTACAAATTATTAGTCACTAAAAGGTACATTCTGCAACTAATTGATTAGTCGCTTAAAATTTTACCAAATTACCCTTGCACATTTAGCGTCTAAGCCAGAGGACTATTTCAACAAGCAATTAGTAACTAATTTGCTAGTCACTAAAAAAAAACTTTTCTCATCTAACCTACTTTTTAGACGCCCATACTTTCTACAACAGTGATTCTACAACTATATAGTGACTACGAAATTTAGACGCGCAAGACATTTAGTGTCTAAATTTTACTATCAATGTCTAATTTTGCTAGACGTTGAAAGCCATTTTTCTTGTAGTGGCTGGATGGGGACCGAATTGTGAAGGCTGCGCTTGATCTAAGAAACATGAGAAACTAGATGAATTCTCACAGTAAGTGGTAGATCCAGTCTATAGGCAACCTATCCAATTCTTTCCAATATAGTGAAAGGACTATAAACCTTAGACTTAGCTTCTCATTAAGTTTCTTGGCCAAGGATATAAACCTATATGGTTATAGCTTCAAAAACACATGATCCCCTGGCTGAAATGTGATATCCTTTTGGTGTAAATCTGCATTTTCTTTCATGTGCCTCTAGGCCATGCCAAGTTATGTTTGAGCTCATCCAACATTGAGTTACGTTCTATCATTTGTTGATTCACTTCTTCCACTAAGGATGGACAATCTGTGAATTTGAGGAGAGTGGGAGGGTCCCTTCCATACAAGGCTTTGAAGGTGTCATCTAAGTATAACTATGGTAAGTCTTATTATACCAAAATTCCACCCAAGATAGCCATCAAGGCCAATGCTTGGGTTGGGAACTATAAAAACACCGCAAGTAGGCTTCCAAAAACCGACTGACCACCTTAGTTTGGCCATCGGTTTGTGGGTGGTAAGCAGAGCTGAACTCAATATGGTGCCAACTGCCTTGAAAAGTTCTTGCCAAAATTGACTTATAAAGATCTTGTCCCTATCGGATACAATAGATCTTGGAAACCTATGAAGCCTCACAATTTCAGATACAAACACAACAGCCACATCTTTAGAACTATAAGGGTGGCATAAGAGGATAAACTGATTGTACGTAGTTAGTCTATCGCCCAACACTAGGATAGTGTCATGTCCCCGAAATTCAAGCAACCCACCAATAAAATCCATACTAATGTCTTCAAACACTTGGGTGGGAATAGGTAAGGGTTCGAGGAGGCTAGCCAGTTTAAGGGTTGAGTGTTTATTTAATTGGCAAACAATGCACTTCTTCACAAAATCTTGAACATCCTTTTTAATCCCCTCCCAAAAAACTATATTGACAACCATTTTATATTTTCTAAAAAATCTCAAATGCCCTCCACTTGGGCTACATTGGAATTCCTCTAGCAATCTAGGAATGAATTTGGAAGATTTAGGGATGACTAACCTATTCTTATGGAGAAAGAAACCTTTGCGAAGTCGACGCTAGGGTCGACTAGTGGAATCAAATAGCAAATCTTGTATAATGATTTGTAGCTTAGAGTCTTGTGCTTCGAAGGCTAAATCATCAAAATTCAAGAATTTGACCACAGAAATGGTAGCCATCTCAACTCCCTCTTCTCTTCTGGACAATGCATCAACCACTTGGTTAGAGCTACCCGACTGGTAATGGATTTCAAAGGAGAATCCCATGAGTTTCGAAATCCAATTGTGCTGCTCTAAAGTTTTAACTCGCTGTTCTGTCAAGAATTTCATACTACACTGGTCAATCTTGATAATGAACTTGTGCCTGATAAGGTGGTGGCTCCATTTGTGGACTGCAAACACTATAGCCATGAGCTTCCTTTCATAAATGGATTTCTACCTCGATTGATGCCACGTTCATGAGTGACAGGCACAATGGTATATTAAATGCCTTAGAAGTTCACTGGCCACATGCAAGGACTAAGTACTATGTTAGGCATGTGTATGCCAATCACAAGAAAACATTTTCAGGGGTCCACTTAAGAAATTTGTATAGAGCTTCCAATAGGCCTGATTTTATTACGGCCATAGGTAAGGTGAGGGAAGTTGATGATGACACATAAAAGTTAGTATTAGAGAATAAACCTGGTATGGTCAAAGGCATCATTGCATGCCTTTGACCCACTTGTCAAGTCAGACCACCTTACAAACAATATGAGTGAGGTTTTTGTAATGCCCCACTTGAGGTACGTAGTTAATGCTTCTTCTTTTGCTCTTTTTGAGTTGGTTTATTAGTATTATTGTTTTGTTGAACACTTGCCTTGATTTTGGTTGAAAATAGAAGAAGTTTAGTGTTTCAGGCTTCACCGGGGCGAAGAATAATCTTCGTCGCGGCGAAGAGGTGTTGTAGCCATGGGGAAGCTGCTGGACAGTTTCGTCGTGACGACAGAGGATTCCTCGCCGCGGCGACGTGACAACCAAAATGTTTGTTAAGTTTTAGATATTTTCTTCCCTAAGGGCAATTTGACCATTCTACCCTCATTAGTGAAAAGTAGGGAGTAAATTGAAAGGATTTTCATGGAGAAATGTTATTGTGGGGGTGTTTTTGTAAGAATCAAAGGATATAGATGGAGTTCCTAAGGAAGAGTAAGGGCAAAATGGGAAGGCTGTGCATAAAGTGTGTTAAAAGGAATTAAGTCATTGCAAACCCTTCATTTCTTCTCCATCGCACTCTCCCTTCTTACTTCTCAATTTCTTTCATTTGTTCAAGGTTTTTAAGAGGGCTTTTGGAGTGTGGGGTAGGAAAGCAATCTAAGGCATCTACTAGGTAGATTCTTGCTTTGGATGTGAAGTTTGTGAAATTTGGTGTATTTGTATATTGAGGGCTTTGGTTGAATTGTTTAAGGGTAGAGAAAATAAAGCAAACCAGAGAAAGGAAGTACTAGTGAGATCTCTCCATAACAAGGTAAGTAAATCCCAACCCAAGTGGAGATTTGAGAATTTCTTGATTAGGGTTTAATAGCACTTATGTATGAATGTTGTATACATGTTTAAGCTATGTTATTGAGTCTCAAAAGGAGATTATTATTGCTTTGTGCTTGTTCATACATCTACTTGAGAAATGAGATGGGGTTGGAAAGGTAGTTTGAGATGGAATTGAAGGATATTGAGAAATCCTTTTTGGAAGTGTTATTCTTTGGCAGGAATTATGGCTATGTGGGGAGTTTTCTCCCATTTTGGATGGTTAGAGAAAGACATAGAATCATTGTTATAGTAGAGTTTTCTTATGCACTTGAGTTGTTGATGAAATGCCTAATAGAGGTTTGAGTATGAGTAGTGAACCTTAATTCTTGTAACATTGCATGTGGCATTTCATAAGTGCATTAGTGGAGATGAACCATCCATATGCATTAATGTGCATTGGAAAATGACTTAAGAAAAAGTAGAAACTTTGTGTAGGCACTTGCTCTATGAGTAGAGAACTTTGTGAATGCAACTACTTTAAGGGTAGAGAGAATGAGAAGTGCTATGAGAAGAGCATGAGAAACGGGTTGATGCTTTGTGATCGTCACCCGATAGTTATCAGAAACGGGTTGATGCTTTGTGATCATCACCCGAAAGTCATGAGAAACGGGTAGGTGCTTGTGGATCTCCACCCGATAGTTATGGAAACCGGATAGGTGCTTTGTGATCCCCATTCGTAGTCATTAAAAGTGGGTTGGTGTTGTGTGAACTCCACCGACAGTCATGAGAGTGGGATGGCGCTTGTGAACGCCACCGACCGTACCTCCGGTAAGATGAGGCCATGACGTTTAGTAAAAAATAATAGAAGAAAGTGTGAGGAAAGAATTAAGAGAAATACTTACGGGGATAGATAGATAAAGGGTTTACTTACTGAGCATTGTTTTGTGCTCGCCCGTATTTTCCTTTATGGATGCAGGATCTAGGTGATAATGCAGTTGGAGGGGCGTCGGCAAGCGGGAGCAAGCTACACTGTTTCCCTTGTTTTGTCTTTTTTAAGGCATTTTGAAATAATACTCTTTGTGATAAAGACTTAGTACTTATAAAAACAAAAAAAAAGTTTGGGCCCATTTCTATTATTATTATGCATACATTGTACTAGTTTACAGCAGTTGTACATTTTTGGTATCAGAGCAAAGATTTGGGAATGAACAGTGTACTATTCTCATCGCCACGACGTCCTAAAACCGACTGTGAGTTAATTCTTTCCTACAATAATTGTTTCTCGAGTTGATTGGTGTGATTATTTGTAGATGAGGCATAGTTACCGAAAACGTGGTAAGGTTGTGGTGAATGAGGAGAACCTTCTAACCCACCAGAGTCTACGCCCCTCCCTTGGATGAAGCTAGAATTCGGGGAATTATACAGCAAGTCATGGCAGAAAACCCAAGGGAGAGTTGAAACCCGACAGGTACCACCAGTTGAATGTCGAAGAGGACAACCAGTACCTTTCCCAGTACAGAATAGAGTGGAACCGATTTACGGTCTTTCCAGTCAACATCAACCCTCAGAGTTTAAGGGTACTACGGATCCAGTAATAGAAGAAGAGTGATTTGGGTCCGTAGAACGAGCCACAGGTATATTTCCCATGACAGATCGAGAGAAGATCCGTATGCGAGTTTCTTGTTTCGGGGTGATGCCCGAATTTGGTGGGAATTAATGGAAGAAACTCATGATGTGGCAACGATGACTTGGGAAGAGTTCAGGCAAGAGTTTGAGGCTGAGTATAGAACAGAGGACCAAGTTCATGAGAAGGTCCAAGAATTTATCAGCTTACAGCAGGGTCTAGTGCCGTGAAGGAGTACTCGGTGAAATTCATCTCTTACAAGGTTTGCACCGGAATAGTCAGTACTCTGGCATGAGAAGGATAAGTTTGTGCAGGGTTGAAACCGGAGATAGCCCGGGTATAATGACAAGTTCTATCCTCCTCGAAATTATAGTGAGGCTTTGAGGCGGGCAATGAAGGCGGAGATTTTTGGAATAAGATTTCCAGTCGGATCCTAACAGGAGGACCGCGTGAGCCACCTTCCACCCACCAGAGAGAGAAACAAGAAAGTGTAAGAGGTAAAGATGAAGAATCAGAAGAAGAGAGTCATTATAGACAGAATAAGAGGGTGGAAGAATAAGCGGCCCCGGACGGAAGGGTTCCTTTTGCTCTAAATGCGGGAAGAATCACCCTAGAGAATGTCTGAGGGACCAGAGAGTGTGTATAGGTGCCGACAGCCAGGGCACATGATAAGAGATTGTAAAGCTCCTCTTCCACCACCCGTCCAAAGTTCAGGAGGTACTGCGAATGCCAGAGTGTTTACTGTGGCACAGGGTGAAGCAGAGGGTCCATCACCGTTACTGGTCAGTTATATTTCACTCGTTCCTTTATATGCTTAATTGATTCAGGAGCCACTCTTCATTTATATCGTATGGGATGATTGAGAGGTTAGGTTTGAAACCTATTAGAGTGACTCAAACCATTAAGATAGAGTTACCCGATGGGTTAATGTTCGACGCAAAGTATGTCAGGAGAGTCCATGGTGATCCAGGGTAGAGAGTTAACAGTTGATTTAATAGTTTTTGTATGCCCGACTTTGATGTGATTTTGGGCATGGATTTCCTAGGGAGATATGGCATAGAGATTGACTGTCGGAAAAAGAAAGCGAGATTTAATCTCGATAGTGGAGATAAGTTTAGTTTTGGAGAGGGTCATCAGTTGAGCATGCTGATTAGTAGTGTGAAAGCTAGGAAGATGTTGAGAAAGGGGTGTTCGGGATATATTACCCATGTTTGTAGAACGGTGATGTTCCACAGCTAGAGATTCGGAGGGTGCCGGTAGTTCGAGACTTTCTAGATGTGTTTCCGAAGAGTTACGGGCTTGCCTCCAGAAAGGGAGGTAGAATTTAGTACTGAAACTAGCACTAGGGACGGCACCAATATCTAAGGCCCCTTATCGATGGCCCCAGCTGGCTTCAAGAATTAAAGAAGCAACTCCAAGAGCTTTTAGATAAAGGCATCCGACCAAGTCATTCCCTTGGGGAGCCCAATTCTGTTTGTGAAAAAGAAAGTGGATCACTAAGGATGGTATTGATAAGGGCTGAATAAAGTTACAGTGAAGAATAAGTGCCCTTACCCCGGATAGATGACCTTTTCGATCAGTTAAAGGAGCAGCAGTGTTCTCCAAAATTGATTTGAGGTCCGGGTATCATCAGGTAAGAGAGTTGAGCAAGATGTGGCTAAAACTGTCTTCGTACAAGATATGGGCAAGTTATGTGTAGTAATGCCTTTCGGCTTGACAATGCCCCAGCAGTTTTTATGGACTTGATGAACAGGGATTCCATGTGTATTTGGATAAGTTTATTGTCGTTTTCATTGACGACATCCTGTTATTCTAAGTCGAGGGAAAAACATGAGGAACACTTGAGATTAGTATTGCAGCGACTGAGAGAAAAGAAGTTGTGTGCCAATTTTCTAAGTGTGAGTTTTAGCTTGATCAGGTGATATTCTTAGGCCATACTGTGTCGAAGGAAGGGATTTCGATAGATCCGAGTAAATGCAGGCAATCCTTGAATGGCGAAGCCGAGAACAGTGAAAGAATCAGGAGTTTGGGCTTAGCAGATTACTACCGGCGTTTGTATCGGGATTCGCCTAGTTGGCTAAACCGTTGACAGCTCTTACCAAACAGAAAACTTTTTTGTCTAGTAGCAGCATGTGAAGAAAGCTTCCAGAGGTTGGAGAGGTTAACAACAGCTCCGGTATTAGTGTTACCACAGGAGGGTGTAGATTAGACATTATACAGATGCCCTTTGCAGGGACTTGCGCGCGTGCTGATGCAGTTAGGTAGGGTCATAGCTTATGCTTCTCGTCACATGAAAGAGTACGAGACTGATACCCTACACATGACCTAGAGTTGGCAGCCGTGGTCTTTGCCTTAAAGATTTGGAGGCTTACCTTTATGGTGTAAAGAGTAATATCTACACTGACCATAAGAGTTTAAAGTATTCTTCACTCAAAAGGAATTGAATAGGCAGAGAAGGTGGTTAGAGCTGGTTAAGGATTATGAATGTGAGATCAAGTATCAACGGGAAAAGCAATGTGGTAGTCGATGCCTTGAGTAGAAAAGCCTATTTATTCCGGCTTACCAAGCAGAAGAGTTAATAGAAGAATTGTCTAAGGAAAGATTGAAGTGGTTCTGGGAAGAGTTGCCAGTTTAGAGGTACAGTTTACTTACTAAAGGAAATCAGAGAAAAGCAAGTGGCCGATGAGTGGTGTGCAGAAAACAGTTCAGCAAGTGTTGAGGGCAAGACATCAGAGTTTTTTGTGAGAGATGGTGTCTCTATTCAGGAATCGGTTGTGCATTCCTCCAAATAAGGAGTTGAAACAGAAAATTCTTAGGGAGGCTCATGACACACCGTACACGCGCTCATTGGGCGAACCAAGATGTATCAAGATGTAAAGAAAGGCTATTGGTGGTCAGGTAGAAGAAAGACATTGCAGAGTTTGTAACTAAATGTCTAACTTGTCAGCAGGTGAAAGCAGAACACCAACAGCCATCAGGGTTTGCTCAACCACTGAGTATTCCAGAGTGGAAATGGGAGAGCATTTCAATGGATTTTATCACGGGTCTCCCTAGGGTACAGAAAGGGTGTAATGCTATATGGGTGATTGGGATAGATTAACCAAATCAGCCCATTTCCTTCCAGTAAAGGAGAGTACATATAGATCAGCTGGCTCAGATTACCTCAAGGGATGTCAGATTGCATGGTGTGCCCAACACTATAGTGTTAGAGAGGATTCCAGATTGTTTTCAACTTTCTGGACGAGTTTACAGAGAATCTGGGTACCCGTTTAGCGGTCAGTATCTGTATATCATCCTCAGACAGATGGCCAAACTGAGAGAACCAATCAGGTGCTCGAAGAGTTGAGAGCCGTTGATGGATTATCGAGTATCTGGCATGAGATGTTACCCTTAGTGGAATTTTCCTACAACAACAAGTTATCAGTCTACAATTAGAATGGCCACACGAGGCTTTATATGGTAGACGATGTAGGTCTCCGCTACATGGGTGAGTAGGCGAAAAAGATGAGTTGAGTACCGCTCTTGGGCTAGAGGTGACTCAAAACTGGTCGAAGTGTGAAATAATCCTAAATAGAATGAAAACGCCCAAGATCGACAGAAGAGTTATGCCGACTTGAAGAGGAAAGAGGTAGAATTCCAGTAGGCAACAAAGTGTTTTTGAAAGTTTCCCCTTACAAGCGAGTATGCGCTTCAGAAGCAGGGGAAGTTAGCACCGAGATATATAGGTCCATTTGAGGTATTGCACGAGTGGGAAAGGTGGCTAGATTGGCACTACCACCTAGCATGGACAGGGTGCATGATGTTTTCCATGTCTCGATGCTACGGAAATATGTAAGTGATCCCCTCCACATCCGAGTGTAGAGGACGTTGAAGTAAACAGGAATCTAGTATATGAAGAGCGGCCAGGTTCAGATTCTAGATCGAGGATTAAAGAGCTTCGGAACAAGAGTGTTCCGTTAGTGAAGATCCTTGGAGGAATCACAAAGTGAGAGGCCACTTGGAGAACGGGACATGCAGAATCGCTCCAGAGTTTTTGAATGAATTTCAGGGACGAAATTCTTTTAAGGGGGGAATTGAACGCCCCACTTGATGTCGTAGTTAATGCTTCTTCTTTTGCTCTTTTTTGAGTTGGTTTTTATTGTATTATTGTTTTGAACACTTGCCTTGATATTGGTGAAAATAGAAGAAGTTAGTGTTTCAGGCTTCGCCAGGGCGAAGATAATCTTCGCCACGGCGAAGAGGTGTTGTAGCCAGGGAAGCTGCTGGACAGTTTCACTGCGGCGACAGAGGATTCCTCGCCGTGGCGACATGACAACCAAATGTTTGTTAAGTTTAGATATTTTTTCCCTAAGGGCAATTTGACCATCTACCCTAATTAGGAAAAGTGGGGAGTAAATTGAAAGGATTTTTCATGGAGAATATGTTTGTGGGGGTGTTTTTGTAATGAATCAAAAGATATAGATGGAGTTCCTAAGGAAGAGTAAGGGCAAAATGGGAAGGCTTGTGCATAAAGTGTGTTAAAAGGAATTAAGTCATGCAAACCCTTCATTCTTCTTCTCCATCGCCACTCTCCCTTCTTACTTCCTCCAATTTCTTTTTATTTGTTCAGGTTTTTAAGGGCTTTTGGAGTGATTTGGGGTAGGAAAGCAATTAAGGCATCCTAAGGTAAGGATTCTTGCTTTGGATGTGAAGTTTTGTGAAATTGAGAGTGTATTGTATATTGAGGGCCTTTGGTTGAATTGTTTAAGGGTAGAGAAAATCAAGCAAAATAAGAGAAGGAAGTATCGTGAGATTCTCCATAACAAGGTAAGTAAATCCCAACCCAAGTGGAGATTTGAGAATTTCTTGTTAGGGTTTTAATAGCACCTTATGTATGAATGTTGTATACATGTTATATGCTTTGTTATTGAGTCTCAAATGGAGATTATTATTGCTTTGTGCTGTCATACATATCATTATGAGAAATGAGATGTGGGTTGGAAAGGTAGTTTGAGATGGAATTGAAGGATATTGAGAAATCCTGTGAAGTGTTATTCTTTGGCAAGAATTATGGCTATGTGAGGGAGTTTTCTCCCATTTTGGATGGTTAGAGAAAGACATAGCATCTGTTATAGCAGAGTTTCTTATGCACTTGAGTTGTTTGATGAATGCCTAATAGAGGTTTGAGTTGAGTAGTGAACCTTAATTCTTGTAACATACACGTCCGGTTATGGATCTATCTAATTCTGAGAAGGACGTTCCCCCTAAATCCCCCTCGGGGAGACTTTGACTAATTAGATTTAACCTGTTGAAAAACTCATTAATGCCATTGAAACTTCAGGGGATTAAAGCCATTTTTGAATGGCAAGGTTATGACGGGAATACTATATGCTGGCATTTCATAAGGCATTGTGGGATGAACCATCCAATGCATTAATTGTGCACTGAGAAATGACTTAAGAAAAAGTAGAAAACTTTGTGTAGGCACTGCTCTATGAGTAGAGAACTTTGTGAATGCAACTATCTAAGGGTAGAGAGAATGAGAAGTGCTATGAGAGGCATGAGAAACAGGTTGATTTTGTGATCGTCACCCGATAGTATTAGAAACGGGTTGATGCTTGTTGATCGTCACCCGATAGTATCATACGGGTTGATGCTTTGTGATCATCACCCGAAAGTCATGAGAAACGGGTAGGTGCTTTGTGATCTCCACCCGATATGTTATGAAAACCGGATAGGTGCTTTGTGATCCCCCTTCGGTAGTCATTAAGAGCGGGTTGGTGCTGTGTGAACTCCACCCGACAGTCATGAAGAGTGTGATGGCGCTGTGTGAATGCCATCCGGCCGTACCTCGGTAAGATGAGGCCATGACGTTTAGTAGAAAATAATAGAAAGAAAGTGTGAGGAAAGAATTAAGAGAAAAACTTACGGGGTAGATAGATAGAGGGTTACTTACTGAGCACTGTTTTTTGTCACCCATTATTTCTTGTGGATGCAGGATCTAGGTGATAATGCAGTCGGAGGGGCGTCGGCAAGCGAGGAGCAATAGCTACACTGTTTCCCTTGTTTTGTCTTTTTAAATGGCATTTTGTAAATAATACTCTTTGTGTATAAAAGACTTAGTACTTATAAAATAAAATAAAAAAAGTTTTGGGCCCATTTTTCTATTATTATTATGCATGCATTGTACTAGTTTACAGCAGTTGTTACAGTTTTTAATGCATGGTTGGGTGAGGATAGAGAGCTATCGATTTTGAGTTTAATGGAGCTACACAAAATAAGGGTAATGAAGAGGATGCAATGTAGATTCCAAGCTGGTATTGACTAGATAACTCCTCTTCCAATATTGGTTCACAGAAAAATTAACAGGTTGATTGAATCAGCTAGGTGTGTTGAGGTTCCTTATCTTGGATCTGATGAGTTCGAGGTTCTTGATAAAAATTTCAATAGAAAACATACACTAGTGTTGGGGAACCAATACTATGATTGTGGCTTATGGTAAATCTCCGAGGTTCTATGTGTCCATGCTGTCAGTTGTCTTTTGAACATGAATGTTACCAACTTTGAAGAACACGTGGATGACGAGCTAAGAATTACAATGTAAATGCAAACATACGGCAATATGATCCATCAAGTACCAGACAAGTTCACTTGGCTCGATGTGATACCTTCTACTCTAACTACCTCATTGTTGAATCTAGCTACATAGCTAAAAAGAGTTTCATTTTTCCCTTTTCTAATCAACAGTAGGTGAGTGGTCGATTTTCGGTGTTCCCTCGCACTAGAAATTGAGCTAGAATTAGTGAACTAAAATGAGAGAAAAAATCAATTGTACTTGGCTTAAATTTCCTATACCATTGACAAGTTGGACTGATTAATGTTAATGGGAAGGATCTGCACATAACCGCTTCATAGGCCTCTTGAATCTACATCTAGGTCTTAAAAGACTTCAAGTGGTCCACTAGGTTGCTGATCCCATCAGAGGCTCCAATGAGAGGCATCCAAAACTTGGCTAGGAACTGTTCCTTCATAAATCGATCAGTGAATGGGGGTTTCACTTCATCTAGCATGTTGAGTGAGACTTTATTTTTCTCCATCTTCATCTGTTCAATTACTCATTCCTTTTTTTTTTTTCCCTCATACCACACAACCCCCCCCCCCCCCCCCCCCCCCCCCCCCCCCCCCCCGGCTTGAGGTTTTGTTCGAGCTATCTCTCTCTTGGGATCTTCCTCAAACAATTCATCTGTTTTTCTTCCAATGGTCTTCTTGCAGCTCGCCACTAAACCACTGTTTTTCCTTTTTTATTCCTTGAGGCATGGGTACGCCTCCTAGAGGTGGAGGATTTTTCATTCCGCTTGCTACCAATCCTATCTACTTTTTGTGCCAGAGTTTCCATTTTTCTTTTTCTCCAAGCTGTCTTTGTTTATTAAAGCTCCTTTCTCCCACCTAAGGGGACTCCTTGAGACTTGAATATAGGCTACTAAACTTGGGGAAGTATTTATAGTTGTACAATGGATGTAATTGGATATGGATTGGTAGATGGAGATGAGTTAGTAGGTTTCTAAGGTTGTTGCCCTTAACCGACAAACTTTCTGATAAGGTTCATTATACTAGTAGTATCTAACCTAAACTAAATTGAATGGTGAATTCGAGCAAGGCCTTACTTCTTATGCCAAACTATTTGTGTGAAAAAATTGAATGGGTAAAAGTTGCTATAGAGAGTTTTGCCGATAAGAGATTCCCTCAAACTAGGAGATTCTTGTCAGCCTTGCAATCACTTATACAAATACATCAAAGGGGGCCAGAGGGTTTTGTTATAGTAGGTGTCCTAGAGTCAATCAATTATTGTAGAATAGAATCTTTGTAATAATGTTTATTTATCAATAAAAGGCATTTTTTTATATATCATGTAAATCATATTTATATGTATTGATATATGTCCTTAGGATGGTAGAACTGTGACGAGTGTATTAAGTGTTTTAAATTTTGATAGTGAGAACCATATGATCACATATGGTGGTCATTCTAGAAATGTTCATAGCCCTAGTATTATTCTAACCTAGGACACAGATAATACAGT
The DNA here is from genome assembly GCF_008641045.1 of Pistacia vera. Taxonomy (NCBI): domain Eukaryota; kingdom Viridiplantae; phylum Streptophyta; class Magnoliopsida; order Sapindales; family Anacardiaceae; genus Pistacia; species Pistacia vera. The sequence continues at coordinate 1,241,986 of NW_022196058.1, forward strand.
ATGGTTATCATATTGTTGAATGACCTCGTCGTAAGGCAGTAACTAATCTCACTTGTCAAGGTTGTTTGCCAACAACCTAGTGCAACGCATGGGTGCTTGCTGTAGGCAAGTTCACTGGACAGACCCACCAGAAGATTCCATTTGGATGATAACCCTAGTGTCTATAAACTAAAACCTCTAATGGATGGTGGTGCATGTGATCCTTAGACTTGAGATCACCAGAGTGCCTTGTGCACCAATTGGTGTAGTTTGACACTAGCCTAATGTAATTCTATTCAAGACTATCAGAACGGCAGTGATTGGCTATATCGAGAAGTGTATTAAAACTATGTTGGACCAACAAAGGATTCATCACTCCCAAGTACAAGAGAATTTATCCCACAACGCAATTCAACAAATGGCAATGACACTAAATATGTGGCCATGGTGGGATTGAGTTGCTGCTCAATCCAATTTATTATCCCGACCATTGGTCCAGTAACTGAATACAAAGATATCAAGGATATTTGAGGTTGACACAATTTTTGTACCTCAGCCTTGATAAGATAATGAATGATGAAATGATTTGATTGCACGGTAACCATACCATTGATAGTTAGCTATTTTGTTGAATCCAAATCTATCGGGTGGCCGTGATGCCTTGCTAGGGGCCAATCTTGGTATGTGTGTAATGAGACAATTGATTGGTGTCAATCATAATACTGCTCATTGCCAATATGATAAGGAGCCTACGGGTCACACACTTAAAAGATAATTTAATAATCAAAATGTGAAGGGGATATTTTCATCTTTTAAGACAAAAGGGTATTTTGATAATATCACAGTACAATTAAATTTGCTAAGGTTGTTGCCTATATTCAATTTTAGTATTGAAATAAAAATTAGTGAGATTATATTTAATTATACATGCACACATATTTAAATGGTTTATTATTATTATTTAATGTTAATATTTTTTAATATATTAATTGATTTTAATAATAATAATAATTAATTAATTAAAAATACCAATATGGCTTGTTTTTAGATAAGGCTTTATCCGACCAAGTCATTCCCCTTGGGGAGCCCCAATTCTGTTGTGAAAAAGAAAGAGGATCACTAAGGATGGTATTGATTATGGAGCTGAATAAAGTTACAGTGAAGAATAAGTGCCCTTTACCCGGATAGATGACCTTTTCGATCAGTGAAAGGAAGCAGTGTTCTCCAAAATTGATTTGAGGTCGGGTATCATCAGGTAGAGTAGTTGAGCAAGATGTGGCTAAAAACTGTTTTCGTACAAGGTATGGGCATTATGAATTGTAGTAATGCCTTTCGGCTTGACATAATGCCCCAGCAGTTTTTATGGACTTGATGAACAGGGTATTCCATGAGTATTTGGATAAGTTTATTGTCGTTTTCATTGACGACATCCTGATTTATCTAAGTCGAGGGAAAAAACATGAGGAACACTTGAGATTAGTATTGCAGCGAAGAGAGAAAAGAAGTTGTGTGCCAAATTTCTAAGTGTGAGTTTTAGCTTGATCAGGTGATATTCTTAGGCCATACTGTGTGCAAGGAAGGGATTTCGATAGATCCGAGTAAAGTGCAGGCAATCCTTGAATGGCGAGAAGCGAGAACAGTGAAAGAAATCAGGAGTTTCTTGGGCTTAGCAGATACTACCGGCGTTTTGTATCGGGATTCGCCTAGTTGGGTAAACCGTTGACAGCTCTTACCAAACAGAAAACTTTTTTGTCTAGTCCGCGCATGTGAAGAAAGCTTCCAAGAGTTGAAGAAGAGGTTAACAACAGCTCCGGATTAGTGTTACCACAGGAGGGTGTAGATTATGAAATTATACAGATGCCTCTTTGCAGGGACTTGGCGCCGTGCTGATGCAGTTAGGTAGGGTCATAGCTTATGCTTCTGTCAACTGAAAGGACGAGAATAGCTACATACACATGACCTAGAGTTGGCAGCCGTGGTCTTTGCCTTAAAGATTTGGAGGCATTACCTTATGGTGTAAAGAGTAATATCTACACTGACCATAAGAGTTAAAGTATTTCTTCACTCAAAAGGAATTGAATATGAGGCAGAGAAGGTGGTTAGAGCTGGTTAAGGATTAGAATGTGAGATCAAGTATCAACGGGGAAAAGCCAATGTGGTAGTGATGCCTTGAGTAGAAAAGCTATTTATTCCGGCTTACCAAGAGAAAGAGGTAATAGAAGAATGTCTAAGGAATAGATGAAGTGGTTCGGAAAGAGTGTTGCAGTTTAGAGGTAAGTTTATTACTAAAGGAAATCAGAGAAAAGCAGAGTGGCGATGAGTGGTGTCAGAAAACAGTTCAGCAAGTGCTTGAGGGCAGCAAGACATCAGAGTTCTTTGTGAGAGATGGGTCCTATTTTCAGGAATCGGTTGTGCATTCCTCCAAATAAGGAGTTGAAACAGAAAATTCTTAGGGAGCTCATGACACACCGTACACCGCCATTTGGGAGCAACCAAGATGTATCAAGATGTAAAGAAAGGCTATTGGTGGTCAGGTAGAAGAAAGACATTGCAGAGTTTGTAACTAAATGTCTAACTTGTCAGCAGGTGAAAGCAGAACACCAACAGCCATCAGGGTTGCTTCAACCATGAGTATCAGAGTGGAAATGGGAGAGCATTCAATGGATTTTATCACGGGTCCCTAGGGTACAGAAAGGGTGTAATGCTATATGGGTGATTGTGGATAGATTAACCAAATCAGCCCATTTCCTTCCAGTAAAGGAGAGTACCACTATAGATCAGCTGGCTCAGATTTACCTCAAGGAGATAGTCAGATGCTGGTGTGCCAACACTATAGTGGTAGATAGAGATTCCAGATTTGTTTCAACTTTTGGACGAGTTTACAGAGGAATCTGGGTACCCGTTTAGCGTTCAGTACTGTCTATCATCCTCAGACAGATGGCCAAACTGAGAGAACCAATCAGGTGCTCGAAGTATGTTGAGAGCTGTTGCATGGATTATCGAGTATCCTGGCATGAGATGTTACCCTTGTGGAATTTTCCTACAACAACAGTTATCAGTCTACAATTAGAAAGGCACCTTACGAGGCTTATATGGTAGACGATGTAGGTCTCCGCTACATTGGGATGAAGTAGGCGAAAAAGATGAGTTGAGTACCGCTCTTGGGCTAGAGGTGACTCAGAAACTGGTCGAAGATGTGAAATTAATCATAAATAGAATGAAACAAGCCAAGATCGACAGAAGAGTTATGCCGACTTGAAGAGGAAAGAGGTAGAATCCAAGTAGGCAACAAAGTGTTTTTGAAAGTTTCCCCTTACAAGCAGTAATGCGCTTCAGAAGCAGAGGGGAGTTAGCACCGAGATATATAGGTCCATTTGAGGTATTGCAACGAGTGGGAAAGGTGGCCTACAGATTGGCACTACCACCTAGCATGGACAGGGTGCATGATGTTTTCCATGTCTCGATGCTACGGAAATATGTAAGTGATCCCTCCACATCCTGAGTGTAGAGGACGTTGAAGTAACAGAGAATCTAGTATATGAAGAGCGTCCAGTTCAGATTCTAGATCGAAGGATTAAAGAGCTTCGGAACAAGAGTGTTCCGTTAGTGAAGATCCTTGGAGGAATCACAAAGTGGAAGAGGCACATTGGGAGGTAGAACGGGACATGCAGAATCGCTTCCAGAGTTATTTGAATGAATTTCAGGGACGAAATTCTTTTAAGGGGGGAGAATTGTAACGCCCCACTTGATGTACGTAGTTAATGCTCTTCTTGCTCTTTTTGAGTTGGTTTATTAGTATTATTGTTTTGTTGAACACTTGCCTTGATAGGTTGAAAATAGAAGAAGTTTAGTGTTTCAGGCTTCGCCAGGGCGAAGAAACTTCGCCACGGCGAAAGAGTGTTGTAGCCACGGGAAGCTGCTGGACATTGTCACTGCGGCGACAGAGGATTCCTCGCCGTGGCGACATGACAACCAAAATGTTTGTTAAGTTTTAGATATTTTCTTCCCTAAGGGCAATTGACCATTCTACCCTAATTAGTAGGAAAAGTGGGGAGTAAATTGAAAGGATTTTTCATGGAGAATATGTTATTGTGGGGGTGTTTTTGTAATGAATCAAAGATATAGATGGAGTTCAAGGAAGAGTAAGGGCAAAATGGGAAGGCTTGTGCATAAAGTGTGTTAAAAGGAATTAAGTCATTGCAAACCCTTCATTCTTCTTCTCACTGCCACTTCCTTCTTAATTCCTCTCAATTTCTCTTATTGTCAAGGTTTTTAAGAGGGCTTTTGGAGTGATTTGGGGTAGGAAAGCAATCTAAGGCATCCTAAGGTAAGGATTCTTGCTTTGGATGTGAAGTTTTGTGAAATTTGGTGTTTGTATTGAGGGCCTTTGGTTGAATTGTTTAAGGTGTAGAGAAAATCAAGCAAAATAAGAGAAAGGAAAGTACTAGTGAGATCTCTCCATAACAAGGTAAGTAAACCCAACCCAAGTGGAGATTTGAGAATTCTTGATTAGGGTTTTAATAGCACTTATGTATGAATGTTGTATACATGTTATATGCTTTGTTATTGAGTCTCAAATGGAGATTATATTGCTTTGTGCTTGTTCATACATCTACATTATGAGAAATGAGATGTGGGTTGGAAAGGTATGTTGAGATGGAATTGAAGGATATTGAGAAATCCTTTTTGGAAGTGTATTCTTTGGCAAGAATTATGGCTATGTGAGGGAGTTTTCTCCCATTTTGATGGTTAGAGAAAGACATAGAATCATTGTTATAGCAGAGTTTCTTATGCACTTGAGTTGTTTGATGAAATGCCAATTAGAGGTTTGAGTATGAGTAGTGAACTTAATTCTTGTAACATACACGTCGGTAGGATCTATCTAATTCTGAGAAGGACGTCTCCCCTAAATCCCCCTCGGGGAGACTTTTTGACTAATTAGATTATTACGTTGAAAAACTCATATAATGACCATTGAAACTTCAGGGGTAAGTCATTTTGAATGGCAAGGTATGACGGGAAACTCTATATGCTGGCATTCATAAGTGCATTAGTGGAGATGACATCCATATGCATTAATGTGCACTGAGAAATGACTTAAGAAAAAGTAGAAAACTTGTGTAGGCACTTGCTCTATGAGTAGAGAACTTTGTGAATGCAACTAATCTAAGGGTAGAGAGAATGAGAAGGCTATGAGAAGAGCATGAGAACAGGTTGATGTTTTGGATCGTCACCGATGGTATTAGAAACGGTTGAGCTTTGTGATCGTCACCCGATAGTTATCATAAACGGGTTGATGCTTTTGATTATCACCGAAAGTCATGAGAAACGGGTAGGTGCTTTGGACTCACCCGATAGTTATGAAAACCGGATAGGTGTTTGTGATCCCCATTCGGTAGTCATTAAGAGCGGGTTGGTGCTGTGTGAACTCCACCCGACAGTCATGAAGAGTGTGATGGCGCTGTTGGAATGCCATCGGCCGTACCTCGGTAAGATGAGGCCATGACGTTTAGTAGAAAATAATAGAAAGAAGTGTGAGGAAAGAATTAAGAGAAAAACTACGGGGATAGATAGATAGAGGGTTACTTACTGAGCACTGTTTTGTGCTCACCCCCTTATTTCCTTTGTGGATGCAGGATCTAGGTGATAATGCAGTCGGAGGGGCGGCGGCAAGCGAGGAGCAATAGCCACTGTTTCCTTGTTTTGTCTTTAAATGGCATTTTGTGAAATAATACTCTTTGTGTATAAAAGACTTAGTACTTATAAAAAATAAAAAAGTTTTGGGCCTCATTTTCATATTATTATGCATGCATTGTACTAGTTTACAGCAGTTGTTACAGTTTTTAATGCATGGTTGGGTGAGGATAGAGAGCTATCGATTTTGAGTTTAATGGAGCTACACAAAATAAGGGTAATGAAGAGGATGCAATGTAGATTCAAGCTGGTATTGACTAGATAACTCCTCTTCCAATATTGGTTCACAGAAAAATTAACAGGTTGATTGAATCGCTGGTGTGGTGAGGTTCCTTATCTTGGATCTGATGAGTCGAGGTTCTTGATAAAAATTTCAATAGAAAAATACATAGTGTGGGGGACCAATACTATGATTGTGGTTATGGTAAATCTCCGAGGTTCTATTGTCCATGCTGTCAGTTGTCTTTGAACATGAATGTTACCAACTTTGAGAACACGTGGATGACGAGCTAAGAATTACAATGTAAATGCACGAGTTTCTTGTTTCGGGGTGATGCCCGAATTTGGTGGGAATTAATGGAAGAAACTCATGATGTGGCAACGATGACTTGGGAAGAGTTCAGGCAAGAGTTTGAGGCCGAGTATAGAACAGAGGACCAAGTTCATGAGAAGGTCCAAGAATTTATCAGCTTACAGCAAGGGTCTAGTGCCGTGAAGGAGTACTCGGTGAAATTCATCTCTTACAAGGTTTGCACCCGGAATAGTCAGTACTCTGGCATTGAGAAGAGATAAGTTTGTGCATGGGTTGAAACCGGAGATAGCCCGGGATATAATGACAAGTTCTAATCCTCCTCGAAATTATAGTGAGGCTTTGAGGCGGGCAATGAAGGCGGAGATTTTTGAGAATAAGATTTCCCCAGTCGGATCCTCAACAGGAGGACCGCGTGAGCCACCTTCCACCCCACAGAGAGAGAAACAAGAAAGTGTAAGAGGTAAAGAAATGAAGAATCAGAAGAAGAAGTTTCATTATAGACAGAATAAGAGGGAGTGGAAGAATAAGCGGCCCCGGACGGAAGGGTTTCCTCTTTGCTCTAAATGCGGGAAGAATCACCCTAGAGAATGTCTGAGGGACCAGAGAGTGTGTTATAGGTGCCGACAGCCAGGGCACATGATAAGAGATTGTAAAGCTCCTCTTCCACCACCCGTCCAAAGTTCAGGAGGTACTGCGAATGCCAGAGTGTTTACTGTGGCACAGGGTGAAGCAGAGGCCAGTCCATCAGCCGTTACTGGTCAGTTATTATTTCACTCAGTTCCTTTATATGCTTTAATTGATTCAGGAGCCACTCATTCATTTATATCGTATGGGATGATTGAGAGGTTAGGTTTGAAACCTATTAGAGTGACTCAACCCATTAAGATAGAGTTACCCGATGGGGTTAATGTTCTGACGCAAGAAGTATTGTCAGGAGAGTCCATGGTGATCCAGGGTAGAGAGTTAACAGTTGATTTAATAGTTTTTGATATGCCCGACTTTGATGTGATTTTGGGCATGGATTTCCTAGGGAGATATGGAATAGAGATTGACTGTCGGAAAAAGAAAGCGAGATTTAATCTCGATAGTGGAGATAAGTTTAGTTTTGGAGAGGGACATCAGTTGAGCATGCTGATTAGTAGTGTGAAAGCTAGGAAGATGTTGAGAAAGGGGTGTTCGGGATATATTACCCATGTAGTGTAGAACGGTGATGTTCCACAGCTAGAGATTCGGAGGGTGCCGGTAGTTCGAGACTTTCTAGATGTGTTTCCGAAAGAGTTACCGGGCTTGCCTCCAGAAAGGGAGGTAGAATTTAGTATCGAACTAGCACCAAGGACGGCACCAATATCTAAGGCCCCTTATCGAATGGCCCCAGCTGAGCTTCAAGAATTAAAGAAGCAACTCCAAGAGATTTAGATAAAGGCTTTATCCGACCAAGTCATTCCCCTTGGGAGCCCCAATTCTGTTTGTGAAAAAGAAAGATGGATCACTAAGGATGTATGATTATAGGGAGTGAATAAAGTTACAGTGAAGAATAAGTGCCTTTACCCCGGATAGAGACCTTTTCGATCAGTTGAAAGGAGCAGCAGTGTTCTCCAAAATTGATTTGAGGTCCGGGTATCATCAGGTAAGAGTAGTTGAGCAAGATGTGGCTAAAACTGTCTTTCGTACAAGATATGGGCATTATGAATTGTAGTAATGCCTTTCGGCTTGACTAATGCCCAGCAGTTTTTATGGACTGAGACAGGGTATTCCATGAGTATTTGGATAAGTTTATTGGTTTTCATGACGACATCCTGATTTATTCTAAGTCGAGGGAAAAAACATGAGGAACACTTGAGATTAGTATTGCAGCGACTGAGAGAAAAGAAGTTGTGTGCCAATTTTCTAAGTGTGAGTTTTAGCTTGATCAGTGATATCTTAGGCCATACTGTGTGCAAGGAAGGGATTTCGATAGATCGAGTAAAGTGCAGGCAATCCTTGAATGGCAGAAGCCGAGAACAGTGAAAGAAATCAGGAGTTTCTTGGGCTTAGCAGATTACTACCGGCGTTTTGTATCGGGATTCGCCTAGTTGGCTAAACCGTTGACAGCTCTTACCAAACAGAAAACTTTTTTTGTCTAGTCAGCAGCATGTGAAGAAAGCTTCCAAGAGTTGAAGAAGAGGTAACAACAGCTCCGGTATTAGTGTTACCACAGGAGGGTGTAGATTATGACATTTATACAGATGCCTCTTTGCAGGGACTTGGCGCGTGCTGATGCAGTTAGGTAGGGTCATAGCTTATGCTTCTCGTCAACTGAAAGAGTACGAGACAGATACCCTACACATGACCTAGAGTTGGCAGCCGTGGTCTTGCCTTAAAGATTTGGAGGCATTACCTTTATGGTGTAAAGAGTAATATCTACACTGACCATAAGAGTTTAAAGTATTTCTTCACTCAAAAGGAATTGAATATGAGGCAGAGAAGGTGGTTGAGCTGGTTAAGGATTAGAATGTGAGATCAAGTATCAACCGGGAAAAGCCAATGTGGTAGTCGATGCCTTGAGTAGAAAAGCTATTTATTCCGGCTTACCAAGCAGAAAGAGTTAATAGAGAATTGTCTAAGGAATAGATTGAAGTGGTTCTGGGAAGAGTTGCCAGTTTAGAGGTACAGTTTACTTTACTAAAGGAAATCAGAGAAAAGCAAGTGGCCGATGAGTGGTGTCAGAAACAGTTCAGCAAGTGCTTGAGGGCAAGACATCAGAGTTCTTTGTGAGAGATGGTGTCCTCTATTTCAGGAATCGGTTGTGCATTCCTCCAAATAAGGAGTTGAAACAGAAAACTTAGGGAGGCTCATGACACACCGTACACCGCTCATTTGGAGCAACCAAGATGTATCAAGATGTAAAGAAAGGCTATTGGTGGTCAGGTATGAAGAAAGACATTGCAGAGTTGTAACTAAATGTCTAACTTGTCAGCAGGTGAAAGCAGAACACCAACAGCATCAGGGTTGCTTCAACCACTGAGTATTCCAGGTGGAAATGGGAGAGCATTTCAATGGATTTTATCAGGGTCTCCCTAGGGTACAGAAAGGGTGTAATGCTAATGGGTGATGTGGATAGATTAACCCAATCAGCCCATTTCCTTCCAGTAAAGGAGAGTACCACTATAGATCAGCTGGCTCAGATTACCCAAGGAGATAGTCAGATTGCATGGTGTGCCAAACACTATAGTGTTAGATGAGATTCCAGATTGTTTTCAACTTTCTGGAGAGTTACAGAGGAATCTGGGTACACGTTAGCGTTCAGTACTGTCTATCATCCTCAGACAGATGGCCAAACTGAGAGAACCAATCAGGGGCTGAAGATATGTTGAGAGCCTGTTGCATGGATTATCGAGTATCCTGGCATGAGATGTTCCCCTAGTGGAATTTTCCTACAACAACGTTATCAGTCTACAATTAGAATGGCACCTTACGAGGCTTTTATGGTAGACGATGTAGGTCTCCGCTACATTGGGATGAAGGTAGGCGAAAAAGATGAGTTGAGTACCGCTCTTGGGCTAGAGGTGACTCAGAAACTGGTCGAAGATGTGAAATTAATCATAAATAGAATGAAACAAGCCCAAGATCGACAGAAGAGTTATGCGACTTGAAGAGGAAAGAGGTAGAATTCCAAGTAGGCAACAAAGTGTTTTTGAAAGTTTCCCCTTACAAGGAGTAATGCGCTCAGAAGCAGAGGGAAGTTAGCACCGAGATATATAGGTCCATTTGAGGTATTGCAACGAGTGGGAAAGGTGGCCTACAGATTGGCACTACCACCTAGCAGGACAGGGTGCATGATGTTTTCCATGTCTCGATGCTACGGAAATATGTAAGTGATCCCCTCACAACCCTGAGTGTAGAGGACGTTGAAGTAACAGAGAATCTAGTATATGGAGAGCGTCCAGTTCAGATTCTAGATCGAAGGATTAAAGAGCTTCGGAACAAGAGTGTTCCGTTAGTGAAGATCCTTTGGAGGAATCACAAAGTGGAAGGGCCAATTGGGAGGTGAACGGGACATGAAGCAGAATCGTTCCAGGTTATTTGAATGAATTTCAGGGACGAAATTCTTTTAAGGGGGGAGAATTGTAACGCCCCACTTGATGTACGTAGTTAATGCTTCTTCTTTTGCTCTTTTTGAGTTGGTTTATTAGTATTATTGTTTTGTTGAACACTTGCCTTGATATTGGTTGAAAATAGAAGAAGTTAGTGTGTTCAGGCTTCGCCAGGGCGAAGATAACTTCGCCACGGCGAAGAGGTGTTGTAGCCACGGGGAAGCTGCTGGACAGTTTCACTGCGGCGACGAGGATTCCTCGCCGTGGCGACATGACAACCAAAATGTTTGTTAAGTTTTAGATATTTCTTCCCTAAGGCAATTTGACCATTCTACCCTAATTAGTAGGAAAAGTGGGGAGTAAATTGAAAGGATTTTTCATGGAGAATATGTTATTGTGGGGGTGTTTTTGTAATGAATCAAAAGATATAGATGGAGTTCAAGGAAGAGTAAGGGCAAAAGGGAAGGCTTGTGCATAAAGTGTGTTAAAGGAATTAAGTCATTGCAAACCCTTCATTCTTCTTCTCCATGCCACTCTCCTTCTTACTCCTCTCCATTTCTCTTTTATTTGTTCAAGGTTTTTAAGGGGCTTTTGGAGTGATTTGGGGTAGGAAAGCAATCTAAGGCATCCAGGTAAGGATTCTTGCTTTGGATGTGAAGTTTGTGGAAATTTGAGTGTATTTGTATATGAGGGCCTTTGGTGAATTGTTAAGGGTAGAGAAAATCAAGCAAAATAAGAGAAAGGAGATACTAGTGAGATCTCTCCATAACAAGGTAAGTAAATCCCAACCCAAGTGGAGATTTGAGAATTTTGATTAGGGTTTTAATAGCACTTAGTAGAATGTTGTATACATGTTATATGCTTTGTTATGAGTCTAAATGGAGATTATTATTGCTTTGTGCTTGTTCATACATCTACATATGAGAAATGAGATGTGGGTTGGAAAGGTAGTTTGAGATGGAATTGAAGGATATTGAGAAATCCTTTGGAAGTGTTATCTTTGGCAAGAATTATGGCTATGTGAGGGAGTTTTCTCCATTTGGATGGTTAGAGAAAGACATAGAATCATTGTTATAGCAGAGTTTTCTTATGCATTGAGTTGTTTGATGAAATGCCTAATAGAGGTTTGAGTATGAGTAGTGAACCTTAATTCTTGTAACAACACGTCCGGTTATGGATCTATCTAATTCTGAGAAGGACGTCTCCCCCTAAATCCCCTCGGGGAGACTTTTTGACTAATTAGATTTATTACCTGTTGAAACTCATATAATGACCATTGAAACTCAGGGATTAAAGTCCATTTTGAATGGCAAGGTTTGACGGGAAACTATATGCTGGCATTTCATAAGTGCATTAGTGGAGATGAACCATCCATATGCATTAATTGTGCACTGAGAAATGACTTAAGAAAAAGTAGAAAACTTTGTGTGGCACTTGCTCTATGAGTAGAGAACTTTGTGAATGCAACTACTCTAAGGGTAGAGAGAATGAGAAGTGCTATGAGAAGAGCATGAGAAACAGGTTGATGTTTTGTGATCGTACCGATAGTATTAGAAACGGGTTGATGCTTTGTGATCGTCACCGATAGTTTCATAAACGGGTTGATGCTTTGTGATCATCCCGAAAGTCATGAGAAACGGGTAGGTGCTTTGTATCTCCACCCGATAGTTATGAAAACCGGATAGGTGCTTGTGACCCATTCGGTAGTCATTAAGAGCGGGTTGGTGCTGTGTGAACTCCACCCGACAGTCATGAAGAGTGTGATGGCGCTGTGTGAATGCCATCCGGCCACCTCGGTAAGAGAGCCATCAGTTAGTAGAAAATAATAGAAAGAAAGTGTGAGGAAAGAATTAAGAGAAAAACTTAGGGGATAGATAGATAGAGGGTTTACTTAATGAGCACTGTTTTGTGCTCACCCATTATTTCCTTTGTGGATGCAGGATCTAGGTGATAATGCAGTCGGAGGGGCTCGGCAGCGAGGAGCAATAGCTACACGTTTCCCTTGTTTTGTCTTTTTAAATGGCATTTTGTAAATAATACTCTTTGTGTAAAAGAAGTTAGATTATAAAATAAAATAAAAAAGTTTTGGGCCCATTTTTATTATTTATATGCATGCATTGTACTAGTTTCAGCAGTTGTTACAGTTTTTAATGCATGGTTGGGTGAGGGAGAGAGCTATCGATTTTGAGTTTAATGGAGCTACACAAATAGGGTAATGAAGAGGATGCAATGTAGATTCCAAGCTGGTATTGACTAGATAACTCCTCTTCCAATATTGTTCACAGAAAAATTAACAGGTTGATTGAATCAGCTAGGTGTGTTGAGGTTCCTTATCTTGGATCTGATGAGTCGAGGTTCTTGATAAAAATTTCAATAGAAACATACACTAGTGTTGGGGACCAATACATGATTGTGGCTTATGGTAAATCTCCGAGGTTCTATGTGTCCATGCTGTCAGTTGTCTTTGAACATGAATGTTACCAACTTTGAAGAACACGTGGATGAGAGCTAAGAATTACAATGTAAATGCAAACATACGGCAATATGATCCATAAGTACCAGACAGTTCACTTGGCTCGATGTGATACCTTCTACTCTAACTACCTCAGTGAATCTAGCTACATAGCTAAAAAGAGTTTCATTTTCCCTTTTCTAATCAACAGTAGGTGAGTGGTCGATTTCGGTGTTCCCTCGCACTGAAATTGAGCTAGAATAGTGAACTAAAATGAGAGAAAAAATCAATTGTACTTGGCTTAAATTTCCTATACCATTGACAAGTTGGACTGATTAATGTTAATGGGAAGGATCTGCACATAACCGCTTCATAGCTCTTGAATCTACATCTAGGTCTTAAAAGACTTCAAGTGGTCCATAGGTTGCTGATCCCATCAGAGGCTCCAATGAGAGGCATCCAAAACTTGGCTAGGAACTGTTCCTTCATAAATCGATCAGTGAATGGGGGTTTCACTTCATCTAGCATGTTGAGTGAGACTTTATTTTCCCATCTTCATCTGTTCAATTACTCATTCCTTTTTTTTTTTCCCTCATACCACACAAACCCCCCCCCCCCCCCCCCCCCCCCCCCGGCTTGAGGTTTTGTTCGAGCTATCTCTCTCTGGGATCTTCCTCAAACAATTCATCTGTTTTCTTCCAATGGTCTTCTTGCAGCTCGCCACTAAACCACTGTTTTTTTTTTTTATTCCTTGAGGCATGGGTACGCTCCTAGAGGTGGAGGATTTTTCATTCCGCTTGCTACCAATCCTATCTATTTTGTGCCAGAGTTTCCATTTTTCTTTTCTCCAAGCTGTCTTTGTTTATTAAAGCTCCTTCTCCCACCTAAGGGGACTCCTTGGACTTGAATATAGGCTACTAAACTTGGGGAAGTATTATAGTTGTACAATGGAGTAATTGGATATGGATTGGTAGTGGAGATGAGTTAGTAGGTTTCTAAGGTTGTTGCCCTAACGACAAACTCTGATAAGGTTCATTTACTAGTAGTATAACCTAAACTAAATTGAATGGTGAATTCGAGCAAGGCCTTACTTCTTATGCCAAACTATTGTGTGAAAAAATTGAATGGGTTAAAGTTGCATAGAGAGTTGCCGATAAGAGATTCCTCAAACTAGGAGATTCTTGTCAGCCTTGCAATCACTTATACAAATACATCAAAGGGGGCCAGAGGGTTTTGTTATAGTAGGTGTCCTAGAGTCAATCAATTATTGTAGAATAGAATCTTGTAATAATGTTTATTTATCTAAAAGGCATTTTTTTATATATCATGAAATATATTATATGGATTGATATAGTTCTTAGGATGGTAGAACGTGACGAGTGTATTAAGTGTTTTAAATTTTGATAGTGAGAACCATATGATCACATATGGTGGTCATTCTAGAAATGTCATAGCCAGTATTATTCTAACCTAGGACACAGTAATACAGTTGTATGTTATCAGTTGAATGACCTCGTCGTAAGGCAGTAACTAATCTCACTGTCAAGGTTGTTTGCCAACAACCTAGTGCAACGCATGGGTGCTTGCTGTAGGCAAGTTCACTGGACAGACCCACAGAAGATTCCATTTGGATGATAACCTAGTGTCTATAAACAAAACCTCTAATGGATGGTGGTGCATGTGATCCTTAGACTTGAGATCACCAGAGTGCCTTGTGCACCAATTGGTGTAGTTTGACACTAGCCTAATGTAATTATTCAAGACTATCAACGGCAGTGATTGGCTATATCGAGAAGTGTATTAAAACTATGTGGACCAACAAAGGATTCATCACTCCAAGTACAAGAGAATTTATCCCACAACGCAATTCAACAAATGGCATGACACTAAATATGTGGCCATGGTGGGATGAGTTGCTGCTCAATCCAATTTATTATCCGACCATTGGTCCAGTAACTATACAAAATATCAAGGATATTTGAGGTTGACACAATTTTGTACCTCAGCCTTGATAAGATAATGAATGAAATGATTGATTGCACGGTAACCATACCATTGATAGTTAGCTATTTTGTTGAATCCAAATCATCGGGTGGCCGTGATGCCTTGCTAGGGGCCAATCTTGGTATGTGTGTAATGAGACAATTGATTGGTGTCAATCATAATACTGCTCATTGCCAATATGATAAGGAGCCTACGGGTCACACACTTAAAAGATAATTTAATAATCAAAAAGTGAAGGGGAATTTTCATCTTTTAAGACAAAAGGGTATTTTGAATATCACAGTACAATTAAATTGCTAAGGTTGTTGCCTATATTCAATTTAGTATTGAAATAAAAATTAGTGAGATTATTTTAATTATACATGCACACTATTTAGGTTTAATTATTATTTAATGTAATATTTTATATATTAATTGATTTTAATAATAATAATAATTAATTAATTAAAAATACCAATATGGCTTGTTTGGTTGCAAGGATGGATTAATATGAGAATCCATGGCTATTCCTAATAGGATTAGGGTTTTAATTAGTTGCACTATATAAGTGCAACTTAAATTAAAACATAATGAATTAATTCATTGAATTGAAAACCCTAGCCACCCTAAATATACCCTACACATTTTTCATCAAGTTTGGTGAAGAAAAATTTCAGCTTTTGATTCTTGAAGCCATCAAGTAGATCTAGCAAATCTCCTTTTTATTCTTCGGATTATCTTCATGTGGATCAATGTTCGTGCGATTCTATTCTCAAATCGGTAGAAAAATCAAAACCTTGAAGGAGGCTCCAAACGTAGGTATTATTTTCGGAATCATGGTATGGATTTGTATTAATCACATATAAAACATATATTCATCAGACCCTGATCATGGGATTCAGAGTAATCAATGAGCAATTTTTTTTGTTTTTCCACTGCCATATATCATCGATTTACTAACAGTGGTAACAGAGCCTAGGGTTTTGATAATATATGTTTAATTAAATTGAATTGATTGATTACCTATATTGATTGCTAGAATTGCATGTTTAGGTTTTTTTCAATCTATTCAATTGCATAAATTGATTAATTGATATACTAAATTTGTTGATGAATGTGCATTAGATCATTTTCGTGTTTTAACACCTGAATAGTTTTCTGGAATTGTGATTTGCGACACGACACAAATCTGATGGGCCGTGGTGACAAAAAACTTCGTCACAGCATGATTACGAGTAAGCGATTGGAATGCACACACAGGCCGCAACAAAATAAAACTTCACCATGGCATGACGACATTGTGCAATCACGAAATTGCGCGATTTGAGCCCGGCGTAATAAAACTTCACCGCTAGATGAAAGCGTCATGATTTCGCAAAATTGCGCGATTTGAGCCACGGCGTAATAAAACTACGCTGTGCCGTGATAGCGCGTCAGATCATAAATTGCATGGTCTTCACCATGGCGTAATAAAACTACGTCATGGCATGAAGGCATCGTTAGAGTGCGAGTTGCTAGTTTTGCGCCTCGATGTAATAAAACTTCGCTGGAGCACATATTCATTTCCTTCACCTCGCCGCGGCATAATAAAACTATGTCGCAATGTGAATGCTGTTGTATGTCTTATTTCATGTTGTAACACGATGGGACTTAAGTGCAGCATTTTAAAAGTGCTGGACCAATAATAACTCTGCAAATTCAAGTGGGTAATTTTGTAACTCCACCAACCCAATTCAAAATTGATTGTTTTGAATGTATACAATAATTCTTGTTTGAAAAGTTGCATGGTGCCCTATACATGAGCCTTAGACCTATGGTGAATGTTTTAATTTAATTTTGGGTATGTATGGTTGTAAATTATTTTTAAATAGGACTTGCGTGCTCTACCTTTCTCCTCCTTTCTCAATGTAAATTCTCTTCTCATCTCATTCCCCTTGAATGTAACTCAAGGTTTCTAAATTTATTGATGTAAAATTAGGATAGTTTTAATTTCATTTTAAATTTATTGTGATGTAATTTGTAATGTACTTGAAGATGGAGCAAGGACAAAGCGATCATACTTGAAGAGTCAAGATATTATTACAGGATCCTTAGGTGACCTACCGATTCCTCTAGGCTCGAGGAAATCGGTTTTAGTTAGGTCATGTACCACCATGTTTCCTTAAATGCTTAGTATGCATGCTAAGGGTGTATGTTATGACTATCACTATAACATACTAATAAAGATAAAATTGATGAGACATAAAATAAAAACCCTGAAATAAAGTATATTAAGTCAATTGTATGCCTTCCATCACCATGGGTTTAATCAAACCACTGTTCATCAAAACCTTGTTTACTAAAGCGAAGGGTACACTTCTACCAGTGGGAGGTTAAATATCATTGGAATTTTCCTTAATGGTGATGGGTCAACTTAAATGATATGTTTTGCTTGTTCGTCAAAGCGATGTTGATAAGCATATCATAGGCCTGTAGTGTCCACTCTACTGATACTGAGAATCACACTTGAGGATGATGGCTTCAGTCATTGTATTGTGTGATTGGTTTGTTGGCTTACTTCACATTTGATGTTGGTAGTTGAAGCTTCAACTAGTGTGAATTAAGTTTGTTGGCCTACCTAATCAACTCATTTTGGCTTGTTTGCCAAAGCGAAGGTTTGAAATAGGCTAGATGGGATCTCAATCCACTAGGAAAGCCAGCGGGCTTTCCCGAGTTAATAGTGAGGGCTATTAGCTTGAGAAAAATAGTGGGAGCAATTATTTATTTTAGATCTGATTAAATAATAACAATAAACTACATGTTGGATGGATCCAATTTCTCGGACTGGTATCAAAATTTTCGGATTGTACTAAAATCTAAAAAGAAATTGTATATCCTTGATAAGCCTTATCTGGCTGAGCTTAAACCTGATGCCACTCAGGAAACTAAGGATACTTATCAAAAGTTCCTTGATGATGCTGATTATGCTCAGTGCATTATATTAGCATCGATGACACCTAAGCTGCAAAAGTAGCATGAGAATATGGATGCAAATGTCATAGTTCTGCACCGCAAGGAGCTTTTTCAAAGCAACGCTCATCATGAGAGGTATGAGGTGTCAAAGGCACTGTTTAGGATCCGAATGACTGAGGGAGCCCAAGTTGGTCCTCATGTGCTCAAGATGATTGGGTACATAGAGAGGCTTGAGACTTTGGGGTTTGGTGTGGATGCAGACTTACAAGTGGATTTAATTTTTCAGTCACTACCTGACTCTTATTCACCGTTCATATTGAACTTCAATATGAACACGATGGTGAAGTCCTTGTTAGAGCTTCTAAACATGCTTTGCAGCCAGTAAAGGAAAGTGTAAGGGCAAGGGAAAGGCCAAGGCTAATCCAAAGCCCAAAGGACAGAATGCTCTCAAGCCTAAGGGTGGCGTTGGGAAAGGTGGGAAGATAGTCTATTTCTATTGTGGCAAACCTGGCCACTGGAGGAAGCACTGCAAGGCTTTTCTAGCGAAGAAGAAAAAGTCAGACACTTTGACTTAAGGTATGTACATGATTGAGATTAACTTCTCTCCTTCAACATCTTGGGTTATTGACACAAGATATAGTACTCATATTTGTATTGATGTATAGGGACTAAGGTAGAGTAGATTGCTCGCCAAGGGAGAAGTGGACCTATGATTTGGAAATGGAGCACATGTAGTTGTATTAGCTGTAAGGACTTATTGTTTGACTTTGCCTACGGGCTTATTGTTGAAACTTAACGATTGTTATTTCATACCTTCAATTTCTAGAGACATTATTTCAGTATCTGCTTTGGAGAATATAGGATATCATTTTGAAATTTCTAATGGATTATTGTCCTTTAGTTTGAATGGTATTCTATTTGGAATTGCAAGGTTATATAACAGATTGTATGTTCTAGACTTAAACAATAAGGATATTCTCAATGTTGAAACTAAGAAAGCTAAACATAGCAATCAAACCCAAACATACCTCTAGCATTGTAGATTAGGTCATGTTAATCAGACCCGCACTGCAAAACTTCAAAGGGATAGAGTTTTGGACCCTTTTGACTTCCGATCATTTGAGATATACGAGTCATGCCTTTTAGGCAAGATGACCAAATCGCCTTTCATAGGGCAAAGTGAAAGGGCTATTGAATTGTTAGGCATCATCCATAGTGATGTATGCAGTCCACTAACAATTAAAGCCAGAGGTGGATATTCATACTTCATCACATTTACTGATGACTTCAATAGATATGGTTATGTCTACCTTATGAGACATAAATTTGAAGCCATTGATAAATTCAAAGAATTTAGGAATGAAGTACAGAATATATTAGGCAAAAGTGTTAAAGCTCTCCGGCTAGATCGAGGAGATGAATACTTGAGCTCCAGGTTTTTTGAAAACCTGAAGGAGTGTAGGATATTATCACAACTCACTCCTCCGTATACACCCCAACATAATGGTGTGTCTGAAAGGAGGAATAAGACCTTACTTGATATGGTTAGGTCTATGATGAGTTTTAGTGATCAGCCAATATCATTCTAGGGTTATGCCTTAGAGACTGCGACTCACGTACTTAATCGTGTGCCGTCAAACTCTATAGATAAGACTTCATAAGAACTATGGAGTGAGTGAAAGTCTAACTTGTCTTATCTAAGGATTTGGGGTTGTAAAGCTTATGTCCAGAAATTGACTTCGAACAAGCTGGGCCCGAAATCTAACAAATGTATATTTGTGGGTATCCTAAAGAGACCAAAGGATACGATTTCTACCATCCAGAAGAGCGCAAAATTTATGTCGCTCGTACTGGTGTCTTCTTAGAGAAAGAACTTTTTCTAAGAGGTACTAGTGGGAGAAAAGTAGAACTCAATAAAGTTCTAGAACCACAAGATGCATTAAACGAAAGACGGGAGGATATGCCACAAGAAGTGGTTGAATATTGTGAAGAGGTTACTCCACTATCTATGGATCAAAGTGAACCACCTCAAGTAGCGTAGAGCAATGTAAGTCTGGAAGAGTACGTCATAAGCCCAAGAGATATGGTTTTCTCGTGACTTAGCATGGTGACGTACTAGTCTACCAAGACAATGAACCCAAAACCTATAAAGACACTATATCAGATCCAGATTCGGTTAAATGGCTTGAAGCCATGAAATCTAAGATGGACTCCATGTTCTAGAACCAGGAATGGTCTCTAGTGGATCCACCTAAAAGGGTAAAACCCATAGGGCATAAATGGGTCTTCAAGAAGAAGACTAACATGGATGGCAATATGCATACCTATAAGTAGGGGTGTTCAAAAGAACCGGTTGGAACCGAAACCAGCGGGTACCCTGGGTTTGGTTCCGGTTCCGGTTCCTACCCAGAACCGGTCGTCAATGGGTAGGTTCCGGTTCCAAATTTTTGGAATCGTTACTGTGTGGTTTCGGTTTCGGTTCCTATAGTTAGGAACCGGAACCAGGAACCAGGAACCGAGACTAATATAAAATAAAATTAAAGATTAGGGGGGTTAATAAAAACTTTTGTAGAAAAAGTAATGTGAATACATTTATATTTATATTTCATAACATTTAAAGTAAGTTGGTTTGACTTTTGAGAATCTACCTTTACAAAGTAATGGAGTTTGTAATTTTGAATTTATAATTTGTAATTTTATTTTTGTTAACAAGTGCCAAATGTGGGGGTATTTGTAAGTTTTTAAGGGTTTTTTTACGATTTTAAAAACTTTTGGGAGGTCATGTAATTTTACAGGGTACCCAGAACCGGAACCGTTGTTACAGGTTCTGGTTCTGGGTACCTAGGTCGGTTCCGGTTCTGGTTCCAAATTTCAAGGAACCGTCGGTTTTGGTTCCTTCAAAAAGTGCAGGGTACCCGGAACCGAACACCCCTACCTATAAGGCATGACTGGTTGCCAAAGGTTTCAAACAAATTAATGGTATTGACTGTGAAGAAACTTTTTCGTCGGTTGCCATGATTAAATCCATAAGGATTATGCTTGTGATTGTTGCATATCACAACTATGAAATTTGGCAGATAGATGTCAAAACAGCTTTCCTGAATGAAAACCTTGAAAAGGATGTGTATATGACACAACCCAATGGTTTCATTCTTGATGGACAAGCTGATAAAATATGCAAGTTGCAGAAGTCTATTTATGGACTCAAGCAAGCTTCAAGGAGCTAGAACATCCATTTTGATGAAGCCGTAAAAGAATTTGGTTTCATTAAGAACGAAAATAAGCCCTGTGTTTACAAGAAAGTTAGTGGGAGCGCAATAGCTTTCTTGGTGTTGTATGTTAATGACATTCTTCTCATTGGGAATGATATACCGAACTTGCAATTGATAAAGATTTGGTTATCCAGGTGCTTTTCCTTTAAAGGAGCTGGAACATCCATTTGATGAAGCCGTAAAAGAATTCGATTTCATTAAGAATGAAGATAAGCCCTGTGTTTACAAGAAAGTAAGTGGAAGAACAGTGACATTCTTCTCATCGAGAATGATATACCGAACTTGCAATTGATAAAGATTTGGTTATCCAAGTGCTTCTCCATGAAGGACTTAAGAGAAATAGCCTACATCCTCAGAATAAAGATCTACCGTGATAGATCACGTAGGTTGCTTGGCCTAAATCAGAGTTCATATATTGACAAGGTACTGAAGAGATTCAATATGGAAGAATGCAAGAAGTGATTTCTTTCGATGTCACGTGGTGTATATCTCTCTAAGGATATGTATCCTAAAACACACGATGAGAGAGATATAATGAAAAGGATCCCATATACGTCAGCAATTGGATCCATCATGTATGCCATGTTATGTACTCGAATTGACATCTCATGTGCATTATGTACTTGTAGATATCAATCGGATCCAGGTGAGCGCCACTGGATAGATGTCAAGAACATCCTTAAGTATCTGAAAATGACTAAGGATATGTTCTTGATTTGTGGAGGGGAAGATGAGCTCACCGTAAGAGGATACAGTGATGCTAGTTTCCAAACAGATAAAGATGATTATCGCTCGCAATCTGAGTTTGTATTTTGTGGAAGAGCTCTAAGCAAAGCATTGTAGCGGATTCTACAACAAAAGCCGAGTACATTGCATTATCCGATACAGCCAAAAAGGCGATTTGGATCAAGAAGTTTGTCACTAAACTTGGTGTGGTCTCCACTATTGTTGATCCAATAGATGTCTATTGTGATAACAATGGAGCGATAACTTAAGTGAAGGAGCCATGGTCTCACTAGTGATCTAAACACATACTTAGGTATTTTCATCTCATCATAGAAATGGTTGAGAGGAAAGGCATCCAGATCAGCAAAGTGCATACTGATGACAATCTCACCGTTACACTAACGAAGCCTCTGTCGTAGCAGAAGCATGAAAAGCACTTAAGGTCATTTGGTATTAAATACTTGAATGATTGGCTATAGTGCAAGTGGGAGATTGTTAAAGTAAGTGCCCTAGAGTCAATCAATTATTGTAGATTTGACTCTTTGTAATAATATTTATTTATCAATAAAAGACGTTTTCTACTATATCGTGTAAATCATAATTATATGTATTGATATATGTCCTTAGAATGGTAAAACCGTGACGATGGTATTAAGTGTTTTAAATCTTGAAAGTGAGAACCCTATGATCACATATGGTGGCCCTTCTAGAAATGTCTGTAGCCCTAATATTATTCTGACCAAAGACACAGATAATACAGTAAGACTATCATAGTGTTGAACAACCCTATCGAAAGACAATGACTAATCTCACTTGTCAAGGTTGTTTGGTGACAATCTGGAGCACCACATGGGTGCTTGATGTAAGCAAGTTCACTGGACAGACCCACTACAGGATTCCATATGGATGGTAACCCTAGTGTCTATAGAATAAATCCTCTAACGAATGGTGGTGCATGTGATCCTTAGACTTGAGATCATCAGAGTGCCTTGTGCACCAATTGATGTAATTTGACACTAGCCCAACGTAGTTCTATTCAGGACTATCAAAATTGTGGTAATTGGCTACATCGAGAAGTGTATCAAGACTATGGTAGATCGACAAAGGATTCATCATTCAGGTACAGTAGAAGTTATCTCACTGCACAATTCAGTAAATGGAAATGACACTAAATCTGTGGCCACAATGGGATTGAATTGTTGCTCAATCCAATTTATTATCCCAGTCATTAGTCTAGTAACTGAATACAAAGATATCAAGGATATCTAAGGTTGACATTGTTTATGGACCAAGGCCTTGATGAGATAACGAATGATGAAAAGATTTGATTGCACAGTAACCATATCGTTGATAGGTAGCTATTTCGCTGAATCTAAATCTATCGGGTGGCCATGATGTCTTCATGGGGGGGTCAATCTTGGTCTGTATATAGTGAGACAATTGATTGGTGTCGATCATAATACTACTCACTACCGATATGATAAAGAGCTTACGGGTCACATACTTAGAAAATAATTTAAGGATCAAAATGTGAAAGTGGTATTTTTGTCTTTTAAGATGAAAGAGAATTTTGTTAATTTCACAGTGCAATTAAATTTGCTAAAGTTGTTACCTGTATTCAATTTTAGTATTGAAATTAAAATTAGTCAGATTATATTTAAATATATGTGCGCATATATTTAAATATATGTGTGCATATATTTAAATAGATTATTATTATTATTTAATGTTAATATTTTTTAATATATTAATTGATTTTAATAATAATAATAATTAATTAATTAAAAATACCAATATGGCTTGTTTGGTTGCAAGGATGGATTATTATGAGAATCCATGAGTATTCCCAATAAGATTAGGGTTTTAATTAGTCGCACTATACAAGCACAACTTAAATTAAAACGTAATGAATTAATTCATTGAATTGAAAACCCTAGCCACCCTAAATATACCCTACAGGTTTTTCATCAAGTTTGGTGAAGAAAAATTTCAACTTTTGATTCTTGAAGCCATCAAATAGATCTAGCAAATCTTCTTTTGATTCTTTAGATTATATTCCTGTGGATCAATGTTCGTACGATTCCATTCTCGAATCGATAGTGAAATCAAAACCTTGAAGGAGCCTCCAAACATATGTATTATTTTTGGAATCCTTGTATGTATTTGTATTAATCACATGTAAAACATATATTCATCAAACCCTGATCATGGGTTTCAGAGTAATCGATGAGCAAAATTTTTTGTTTTTCCACTACCATATATCATCGATTTACTAATAGGCTTTTCTAGCGTGCCCCCTCCAATGCTTAAGTTAGATACAGAATCCAAAAAAATGTAGCAAAACGGTGAGAAAAATTGATAGAATTCGTGATTCTTTAGAACTAAGTCTTACCCTTAGCCGACCCCCCTTGGGGGGATTTATATATCCTTTTTCCCATGAATGTGTTGAGGATTTTAAAGGCTACATTTTGCCATGATTTTGTTGGCATGGTGGCGCCTAGGATGGCGGCTAGTATCCATGTTTTGGCTACATTTTGATATTGTGGAGAAGTTGATCTCCTAAGAAATAGAAAGCGGAAGTTATCATGGAGATGAGAACAAGCAGATCATGGGTAGCTGAAGATATTATCTCCTTGTGTGCCACGTGTCCTGTTACTTTCTCCACTAAATTGATAGTTTTTGGGCCGATCTTGGGCCTCTTTCCCTTGGGGCAGACTTCTCAAGCTTAGGCCACAAGGGGCCCAAAACCCTAATCATTATTTCATCAAGATTAGGATTAGTTCTATCGTTGATGTTTTAATTATTTATCATTTTAGTTTTATCTTTACTTAGGATTTATCTTTTATTTATTTAGATTATTTTTATCATTTTTTGATTTTATCATTATCGTAGTATTTTAGCTTCATATTGTCTATCTAAGAATTGCTATAAAAACTTTTCATTTGAAAATCATCGATGAATAAAAACCTCTTCTTGTTTTTCCTATGTGAAATTATTTACTCATGGATTTAAGTGTGTAAATGTTTAATCACTGTCCCTAGGATCATATCTAGCCTATTTCTTTATTTTCTCATTTTGTCAATTGATAATTGAGTCTGTCTTAATAACAAGATGAGTGAATCAATTTTGCTTGCACTAACCCATTGCGTTAAATGGTAGATGCTACTGGCTTCGATTTGACCGCGTGGCCAAATCCAAGCCACGCCAAGTTGCTTTGGCCTTAATCTAGACAAGCAGGGACCGATGAAGGCCACGTCAACCTTAATCTAGCCAAAGCAAGCCAAAGAAGGCTTGATCTAGCCCAATGTGGTCAGATCAGAGCCACTCCAAGCACGACAACCTGGTGTGGCATCGATCTGGCCATTGTCGAGCCAAATCGAGGCCAACAATTGCAATGCCGATGCTAGCTTCTTTTTTAAGTTTCCTTTTTAAATTATTTTTGTTTTTTCATTCTTATTTTATTTTCTTCTAATTTTTAATTTTTTTTAAATTGTTATTCGATTTCCCTAAAAAAACAAAAGAACAAATCCTTTTTAGTTTTTTTGAATTTTTTTAATTTAAGAAAAAAATTGTTAAACAATAGAAAAGAGATTCAAGGGCATTTAAATTTTTTTTTAAATTTTCTAATGTTTTAAAACCTAACCCGACTAAATCAATTCAACCAAAACTCAAGGCTTTCACTAAGTAGGTTACAAATTTTCTTATTCATTGAAAACCTTATAAATTAAAGCATCAATCTGTGAACAATTAAAGATTAAAATGTTAGACATTTTAAAAAAGAAAGGCCAATGAATGGAATAATGATGACAAAAATGATTTCCAATAAGTGAATCGACCTAAAATCACAAAACTATGTCATCAAAAAAAGTCTGTTGGTGCCGACAATTGGGAACACGAACAAAGGAATGGTAAGATAGGTTTTAATCAGAAAGTTGAGAGGAGTGTTTTCGTAATAATGATAAGTATTGTTATAGCCAAAAACAAGTCATATTGGCCAACGCCAACAACAGTGTTTAGAGTGTTTTTACAAGATTTTAAACCTATAAAACTCATATGTAATTAAGAGTATTTTTTGTTAAATTTCAAACCTTTGAACACTAGTTTGACCCGCTAATCAAACCGATTAAACTAATCAATCTCAGACCTGGCCACTTTACCAAGTTTCACCTCGAGTTGGTTTTTAAAATACTGCAATTTTCATTGAAATTAATAACAAATCATTGTTAAAAATCCTTTAATTGAATGATTTGTAACTTTTGTCCTCCTAATGTAAAAGCTTGAAAAATATACCCTAATTATTAATATCCCTTTCATCGATCATAAACACACAAAAAAGCATTGTACATTTCACAACTTTATAAAGACGAGCAATGCTAGTTTTACAAAGACACATACAAAAAGGTCATACAAAGACAATCTCCACCCTTGATTTTCATGATCTCTCTCTCTATCTTTCTCTTTTTCTGTTTTTTCTTTGTTTTTTTCTTGTAGATGATGTCACTTTGTAACCCTCTTTGTATGGGTCTTTGTAAGGATAGCATTTTTCTAAAAACAAATATCATATT
Source organism: Pistacia vera (assembly GCF_008641045.1). Lineage (NCBI taxonomy): Eukaryota > Viridiplantae > Streptophyta > Magnoliopsida > Sapindales > Anacardiaceae > Pistacia > Pistacia vera. Next base: position 1,268,214 of record NW_022196058.1, read on the forward strand.
TTTGAAGAACAAAATGAGTAGCAAATGGTAGAATTCTTGAAGACTATGCATAAGGAAACATATTTACAAACACATTAAAGAGATTTTTCATGGTAGCAGTATGTTACGACAATTGTGTAATAGTATTAATGCAAGCAATATAATAAATGACATCAAAATGATGTCAGCCACAGCACGAAATTCTTGCTATTCATTCTTTACCAAATGCTAACACAAGTCAACTCTTTACTTCCACAATTTGTTCTACCTGCACAATTATATAAATCGGTTGAATAAATACATTTATTGCTGATGACAAAAAAATCCCACATTAGGATTACATTTCATAGAAGAATAGAGGCAAACAATGTCAAGCTCTTAAAGATTACAATCTAGTGATGATAATAAGAAGGGAAGAAAGAAGGATTAAAATGATGGCTTGGTCTTGGTCTAACAAAAAATCAAAACGATTGATATTAATCAAATGAAAAATTTAAGATCTAGTTTACGGCCTAATAGCATATCAAGTGAAAGACAGTCTAAAAACGATGATCACATGCTCTTACATTGCCCATTTCCTTGCATCTTTGGATTGTTCAGGGCTTTCAATCTCAACCAGGTGCTTTAAGGGGAATAAGAAATCAGAAGTTGTGAGACTTGATGTTTGACAGTGTAGTTGGTCATTTGAATCAAAAGAAACAAGAGAATTTTGAAGTTTAAAGAGGGGCTATTCCCTCTCTTAAAAGACAAACTTAGAGTTTGGGTTCCCTATAAGCTTCTAGTTCTTCAAAATTTGGTGACTTCCTTTTTCTTCATTAATAGAGCTGAGAAATAACAGTCGATCAAATTTTCTTTCCTAAAAGGTTTTTTGAGAGGCATCGAGCTTGTGTAGTTAGATCCCAAGATTGTTAAATAGACCTATAAAGATTTTTTTCATCTATTGACAGATTTTCTATTAATAAAGTTCACTGATATATATCCAGAAAAGATAAAAGAATTTCAAAAGCTCTATGTAATCAGTGCAACATGAAAAAAAGAAGATAAAAACTACCGGGCATTGGTATATAAAAAGTTAATAGCAACACTGCAAGGTGTTCTAAAGGCATATAAATATTACAAAGCAAAAACCAAATTAGTAACTTTAAAAATCAACGTTACAAGTATTCTATGCTAATTTCACCACTGATTGGCAAATTCTTAAATTTTTTACCAAAATTCAACCAATCCAGTCACTGAATAATCCGTAAGAATCCCTTTCAATCACTTTGAAGAAACACATTCATTATGAATAGTCACTGATTGCAAAGACGACATTGCATTTGATATGCATGCAATCTTCTAACAGAAAAAGGTGAATCATAGTCTATTAAATCTGATTCTAGGACGAGTAAATTCACAGAAGCACATAAAAAGAGTCAGAGAGACAGCAAAATGAGAAAATCATACCTCTGTTTTGACCTGGTATTTCTTCTATTTGATGCAGAAATGTTGTGATTTATATCCTTGATGTTGGTTTTCTTAACTTTTGACTTGGATGCCCCTATAAATGATTGCACCTTATAGTTATAGCATACAAATATAAAGAAATAAATAAAACCTAGAAGTAGTGATATTCAAGCTCAAAATACCTTTCATGTCAATTTTTGAGGACTGAACTTCAACATCATCTGTTTCAGACTCTACCAACTCACTAGAGATACCAGAATGTTCTTTTAAGTCAGCAGATTGTAAATTTGATTCAGTATCCAAAGATTGGGTCATCCCTTCCATAGATGGATCCAATACTTCACCATCTGGATAAATGACAAGATACAAAAAGTTAGATGCTGTAAATCCACAAGTTATAACATTACAAGAGAAAAGCAATTTTTTATGTAAATCATATTTACAAACAAACCAAATCATTGTTTCCAATGCATGATGTAGCAATTTATTTGATGGAGAAGTAAAATCAATCATAAAATTCTGAAACCTTCATAAAATCCATGATTCGGTTATGTTTTCAGAATTACCAAGTTCTCCAGAACTATGAATATACAACAAAGGGAATAACAAATTTCCATATTTCCACAAGAGAAGATATGTAAGATCTCTTTTTCTACAAAAGAGGCCGCAGTTTTCTGATATACTTAAAATAAGAATCTACATTACTCGGGTACTTTTCTCATGATTTTATACTGAGTGATGTGCAATTGTTCCATTATGTAATCTCTGATAAAAGAAACCACAGTCTAGCTATTCCAATAAGTTCTCAAACAGTAATAGAAAATTTGCCTTTTTTACTTCAAACCTTCTAAAGAAAACCAAAAAAAATCAACAATGGAGTGGACAGTAGTAGGAAATTGAGTAAAACAATAGCTTAAATTTAGTTCATCTACCTTCAGAAATAACAGATTTTGTGCTCTCTCCTCTAGAATTGCAGTCCTCCACAAATTTTTCCATCGTACCAACCTTCTGCTTATGAATTTGAGCATTTCTTGTCGCCAATTCTTGCTCCCTCTTTTCAATGTGAAATTTATTAAGCTTTTCCTCAAACTCCTCGATGCACACTTTGAGTTCTGGTTTTACAAATTTCTTACCCTGTTTGAAACCAACATACAGAACAAGCATGTCTTTAGACTTTAAGTGGTAACAGAGTGGTTGTACAAGAAATAGGGAAAATGTGATACCTTGTTAATTATACTTCTAAAATGCTCCATGATGGAATCCTCAGACAGAGCATGCTCATACATCTTGAATGCCTCCATAAGCTTTTTCATTCCCTTTTCAGTAAATGCAAGCTGAGAAAGACAATAGGAAATATATTCCCATTGTCTGATATCTGTAGCAAAGATAACTCTCAATAGCTTATAAGAACTAAATACATATTACCCTTGTCTAATATCTGAATATTGCAATTAGTTTGGATCGAACTTGCCCCCAGAATAAGGGAAATCTTGACACAACAAATAATTCATGCTTTAATGTCTTAATTTATGAAACAAAGTCATAAATTCCAAACTAACATTATAAGAAGAGTATAGCTTAGCAAACAACCAATTAAAGAAAATAATTAAAAGGGAAAGGAGAACACACACCTGTCACCCCACTAAACCTATTGCAAAGCTTCTCAACAAGAGCTTCCATTTGTTTGTCCTGGAAATGAATGCAAAGGATGTTATTTTGAATAAATTATTATCACTTCAACTCGGCTAAGCAATCTATACCTTCTTGATGGAACCAATCAAGAGCTGCATGATGTTGCAAAAAGATTCCCACTTTAAATTCTGGTTAGATAATTTGCCAAGTATATCAGGAAGTAAATTATATATAGGATTGCTTCCTGCAGCATCATTGAAAAAGAGTTGTTCATTTTTTTGAGAAAAGGAAGAATAAAGTGTCTTATTTGCATCATTACTAGTCAGTTATCACAATTAACCTTTCTTAGACAGCTCATGGAAAAATAGTTTAGCCAGGTTTGAAATCCTCTCATCATCATCTTCTACTCGTATAGCCATCTCATTTATGTACCCTTTCACCTGATCAAGCAATAACCAACATAAGACCGAACATATTTTAAAATAAGAAAGGAAACATGCAACAGACAGCTAGTCTTCAGGACCTTCATCATGTCATTTAATATGAGATGCGAAAGCACCAGAACAGCATTCTTCCTGACAGAAACAGATGGATCTTGTAGGCGGGAATACATGTTCTCAGTCCAAGGTTCTAACAGATTAGGAAAACGGACAGCCAAATCTCCAAGAGCAATGGTGCAATTGGAACGAACAATTTCTGAGGGTGCATTCTCCACAACCGTGAACAGAAGTTGAAGATTTGCTTCACTGGTGATATTCAATAAAGTTCAAACAATAAGTTTTACTTGTCTATGATGGAGAGATAATTAGTGGAGATAGAGAGAGAAAGGATGAGAGTAACTATTATCTCACCAATAGTTGGCATCAATAATCATAAATCGACATAGAGCAAGGACTGCAGATGCCTGTAGCTCAGGGTACTGAAAAAATACAGAATTCATAAACAAACTATGCAAGGTTTGAACAATAATCAGGCAAATATAGAAAGTTCTATGAAAACAGAAAAATGCGTCTCATTCTATAAAATCAGTTGTACGCTATAATTCACAATTACATCAATACTCCAATTAGCTGCAGCAAACTGACATAGATAACCAAGAAACATTTCTAAACAATTGCAAACAATTGTAAAGAAAATCATAATTTTTACGACTAAATTGAAAGAAATTTATTAAACTTCACATTAGTAAGCATAATCTATAACGTATCATTTTTATTTTTATTTTTACATTTGTTTGACAATATTTTCTAGTAAAAGAATAACAAATTCAACATGACAGCTATTTTTGAGAATAATTTCAATTTAAATTAGTGTTCTTCATCTGTACCAATGACCCCTGAAACCTTGTTCTCTGAGCAATTAGAATTTTAGGCAAGGACTGAAAATTCCTCCCAATGTCACTCCTAAATTATTAACAATCATTAGCATTGTTTTTTTTTTTTCAAATTATCTCTCTCTCTTCCTTTAAATTTATGAAGGTGTCCTTAGATATTATAACTAATTGGGGTATAATTAAAAATAAAAGGGCTTAAAAAGTTGGTTTGGGAACTTCATACCACTAAATTCAAATGTTGTAATATTATAGAAACAAAATAAACCAACTCCAATACCATCTGGCATACCAGATACTTGGTGGTTGACAAATGACAAAATAGACTAACCAATCTATAAAAGAGGAAGGCAAAAAACAAAAATATGAAATCAGGCACCAACCTTATGCATCAGAGGAAAATTTCTACAAAGCTTTGATAGGAAAGGTCCACATTGTCCAATCAAATTCTTATCACTAGAACCACCAGAAACAATTTCTTTTTCTGCTCTTTCAGTAAGTGTATCAAGTATTGCGTCTTCAGAGGCAGCAAGACCTAGTTCAGCATTGATACTACTGTCCTGCTAGGCAATATCAGAGGAAAACTTTTCAAAATAAAAACGAGAATCCTGTAAAGAGCAAATAACAATACCCTGTTCTTCTAATGATAAAATATCGATACGATCTTACCTTTGGTAAATTAGTGTTCATGGAGCCATTGTTATGCACATTCTGATCATCAGCCATTTTATCCTTTCTGATTTTCTGTTTCTGGATTTTCCGAGCACAACATTCGATATATACCAATTGGTTCATGGCCACATGACTTACAACAAATAAACATCTACCAAGTTTTACAACTTGAACTGTGGTTAGTATGTTAGCGTTACCATTGTCTATGCCCTTCTGCAGCTCATCTCCTCCATTAGAATGAAACACAGAGCTAATAGACTTCTTCACAAGATCAGCAGCTTTGGTTTCTGGAGTTGGATGAGTACCATAAATGGCAGTTATTGCTTTATCAGCAGCAGCAAACCATATATTATCTGGAAGCCAAAAGCCAGTAATTAAGCTTTCTAGAATACCAAACACCCTTGTGCCATTAGTAAGTAATAGTTTCTTCTTATCTTCTTCACACAATCTCTGAATAGCAATACATGCCGTCCTAGCAAGCAGAGGTTCTACTTTAGCCCAACGGCCAAACCCAATATCAATAATATCTTGTAAGTGAGAACCAAGAATCCTATTGGATGATTTTGCAGCCATACATAGGACAGATAGAGCACCACGACTTTTCTCTGCTGTGGTTCCACTAACATTAAAGCAAAAAAAATCCCATAATGCTGATATCTGTAAAGGAAAACCCTAAATAAGGAATTTCACTGTTTATATCAAGCCAAAAGTATAACTTAATGAATTTCATAATTATTGGCTTTACCGGACAATTTTCAAACTGTAGAAATAAAAGTGGCCAAAACAAACAAAAGAAGACAGATCCCATGGTCCACAGTCAACTAAATGACAATCCCACTGTCTGCCAATTGTTTTTTACAGTTCCCTCATTGTCTATCACTGAATTCGATTATTAGCAACATTTACATACTTCTTTATAATATTTTGAGCATGTCTATTGAGTTTGAAACANTAAATTTATGAAGGTGTCCTTAGATATTATAACTAATTGGGGTATAATTAAAAATAAAAGGGCTTAAAAAGTTGGTTTGGGAACTTCATACCACTAAATTCAAATGTTGTAATATTATAGAAACAAAATAAACCAACTCCAATACCATCTGGCATACCAGATACTTGGTGGTTGACAAATGACAAAATAGACTAACCAATCTATAAAAGAGGAAGGCAAAAAACAAAAATATGAAATCAGGCACCAACCTTATGCATCAGAGGAAAATTTCTACAAAGCTTTGATAGGAAAGGTCCACATTGTCCAATCAAATTCTTATCATTAGAACCACCAGAAACAATTTCTTTTTCTGCTCTTTCAGTAAGTGTATCAAGTATTGCATCTTCAGACGCAGCAAGACCTAGTTCAGCATTGATACTACTGTCCTGCTAGGCAATATCAGAGGAAAACTTTTCAAAATAAAAACGAGAATCCTGTAAAGTGCAAATAACAATACCCTGTTCTTCTAATGATACAATATCCATACAATCTTACCTTTGGTAAATTAGTGTTCATGGAGCCATTGTTATGCACATTCTGATCGTCAACCATTTTATCCTTTCTGATTTTCTGTTTCTGGATTTTCCGAGCACAACATTCGATATATACCAATTGGTTCATGGCCACATGACTTACAACAAATAAACATCTACCAAGTTTTACAACTTGAACTGTGGTTAGTATGTTGGCGTTACCATTGTCTATGCCCTTCTGCAGCTCATCTCCTCCATTAGAATGAAACACAGAGCTAATAGACTTCTTCACAAGATCAGCAGCTTTGGTTTCTGGAGTTGGATGAGTACCATAAATGGCAGTTATTGCTTTATCAGCAGCAGCAAACCATATATTATCTGGAAGCCAAAAGCCAGTAATTAAGCTTTCTAGAATACCAAACACCATAATGCCATTAGTAAGTAATAGTTTCTTCTTATCTTCTTCACACAATCTCTGAATAGCAATACATGCCGTCCTAGCAAGCAGAGGTTCTACTTTAGCCCAACGGCCAAACCCAATATCAATAATATCTTGTAAGTGAGAACCAAGAATCCTACTGGATGATTTTGCAGCCATACATAGGACAGATAGAGCACCACGACTTTTCTCTGCTGTGGTTCCACTAACATTAAAGCAAAAAAAATCCCATAATGCTGATATCTGTAAAGGAAAACCCTAAATAAGGAATTTCACTGTTTATATCAAGCCAAAAGTATAACTTAATGAATTTCATAATTATTGGCTTTACCGGACAATTTTCAAACTGTAGAAATAAAAGTGGCCAAAACAAACAAGAGACGACAGATCCCATGGTCCACAGTCAACTAAATGACAATCCCACTGTCTGCCAATTGTTTTTTACAGTTCCCTCATTGTCTATCACTGAATTCGATTATTAGCAACATTTACATACTTCTTTATAATATTTTGAGCATGTCTATTGAGTTTGAAACAACCAGTTTTCTACTATAACCCAAGAAAAAACATATAGCTCAACCTATCAAGAATTATGGATGAACTATTAAATTTTTCACACAAACATCAAGTGATCACCAGATTCACCACCATTAACAAAATAGAATCAGAAACATCAAAAGTTACATTTATAATCCAATTCACATCCTGATATGTCTATGAACCATAAACAAAATCCAATGGCCATCATATTCACTGCTATAATGTTTTAAGTATCTATTTTATCTACTAACAGCAACTATATAGGTATATAAGTTTTAGTCAGCATCCTGAGTTCACACATCAAATGAATAATGATATCAATCAAAACTCACAAGTTAATCTAGAAAAATAAAGGGAACATACCGTGCTTGTAGATATATCTCCTTTGGACACCAAAGCACCAATAATAAACTCCATGGCTGCTTGATCTCCTATATTTGAATCTATCACAAGATTCAAAAGATTTTTAGCAGTGTCTACTGGGTTTTTCCTTATATAGATAGTAATGAAGGCATTCTCCACAGCTTCATAGATAGATTTATCTTGAGAAAATACCTAAAAAAGCCAGTTCATATTATTAATGTCAGCTGCTTGTATAGAGTAGATACAAGTTCGCGATAAGCTCAAATAAAGAAAGCATCATCTTATATCGAGAACAAATTAAAAAAATTTATACTTCACAATGTTGTAGGGATTCTAGAAGAAATGGCTTACTAGTGGCAACATCTTATGGAGGCAAGCTTCTGCACCATCAATTTGGAACTGTTTGCACCTCATCAGCAAAAGAATCGTGTTCTCAACATCACTTGAAGAAGATGAAGCCATCAATTGAACAAGAGTTGGCATCGTGGCAGATACACACTTTGAAAATCTCAAGCCAGCCTCAAGTGAAGCAACCAACGCCCTGGTTTGCTCCAAGTTCCCAACATCTGGCACAGAAGTATTCTTCTCAGCAATCCCTTCTTCACTATGAGGCACACAACTATCAGCCAAACTCTCTTGCTGCTCTTTGACCACCTCCTCAGCATTTACATCATCAATTTCACCATTTCCATCGCAAGTATCATTATCAGGTGGTAAAACATCTTCAAAACCTTCTGAAGGAACATTGGACTCTAACTCACTTAGCTTCTTCTTGTACTGCTCTAAGGTTGCTTCAAATGAAACTATTCGAAGTTGTGGACCAAAAGGATTATGCTGCAACATCATGATGAGCAAATTTAATGCAGATTTTCTAACAATCGCACTCTTATCCTCCAACCTCCCAGCAGCAACTTCGGCAACCTCATTCCACAAACCAATTGAAACAGAATGCTCTTCACATAATTCAGCCCAAACCTGTAGAACCCGACTCCTAGTGTAAGCTGAAACATCTCGGCACCTTTCAAGTAAAATCTCCATCATGGCTTGCTTGGTTCTAAGACGGACAGATTTAGAACTCACTTCTCCATCAACATCCTTAAATGCCTTGGCAACCAACCTTCCCAGAACCCCAACAAGAGCATTCCTTATCTTATAAGACTCCCCACCAAAATGTAGTACTAGAAGTCCAATGTTGGTTGAAATCAACTTTGGCAGCCGATCAGCGAGCTCCACCAGAAAACGTCCAATATTTTCTGCCCCTACAGTATCCTTAACATAGGCTTTAGGGTTAGTTCTTCCAATCTCTCTGATGAGATAACTTGCCAAAGTTCCATCAGCATACTTCTTTTCAGCCCCAACAACAGCATCCACCATGTGGATGACAACAAAATCATATTTGTGAATTAGGTGCAAGATTGAAGCACAAGATTGAGCAGTGTAGTGGTATTTTGTAGCACAAGCCCCAATTATACGACACAAAGCATCTTTTGTGTCTGTATCTCTCAAAAGCGCTGCGTTCTCAAACAGAGAAAAAGTATTTCTACAAAAATCCAAATAACAAAGTTAAAAGTTTGAATTAACCCAGAGACGGGAAAAAAAAAAAAAGCCTGAATACATCACACCAATTATCTGACATACTTTACCACAAAAGATAAATAGTTTTCATCTGGGTCTGACGAACCAAAAAGCAACGCAAGGTTGATATCTAGCGAATTGGCAATCGAATTAAGCATTCTACCCCTCTGTGACTCCCAATTCCATGAGTTTACCATTTGTTTCTTCCTTGCAGTAGTTGTAACCTGAACCAATAACCCAAAAGCTTCAATTTCAGTAAAGAGAAAGAGTGTCAAAAACCCTGGTAAAGAAATTAGCAATTATAAGTACCTTCGAATTGTTGTTGGAAGAAACATTCGACTCTTCCGTCAAAATGATACTAAATAGGAAGAAAGTGTATATTTTAAAAGCATTACGATGTGAAGTAAGGCGTTCTAGCACTGGTGATTCATCATCCTCACCCAGAGAGACACGAGATAGTGAATCTATATTTGGGAGGAGGACACTGAGATTGGACCGAAGACTCTCCACAAGATTGGTTTTAGAAGACTGGCTGAGACTAATAAAACCCCCAACCAAAGAATAAACCCGATCAAACACATTTTGCTCCTCAATACAGAAGAGCTCTTTATCAGATAGATCAAATGATACACCTGCTAAATGATTTAAATTGTAAGATTTTGAATAATAAGTGGATTAACAAGTAATTCTACAATTTCTTTCTAGGGTTTTCGAAATTGAGAGGGGAGAGAAGTGACCTTTGACGAATTCTTCGAGTTCAGAAGGGCGCATCGAGGAGATGTCGAAAGGGTTCTGAACGGAGAGACGATTGTCATCTTGTTCTTCTTCGGCTTCTAGGACTCGGAAGTTTTGTGGAAAAACGAAGTGCCGAGGCAAAGCCATTTTCTTTGTGAGAAAAAAAACTTCGAGGTGTGGTTTCTGTTTACACACTTTACCCTTCTGGTACAAATTCAAATTTTCAAATTTTCAGAACAAGCGGGATGGACGAATTTAGGAACTTAATTAATTAGTTGAATGCACCTCAATTATTAAAAAAAAGTGACAAATCAAATTGAACACATAAAAATTTAATTAAAAAAAAACATTATACATCAACTAAAATAAAAAACATAATAATGATTATTTAGGTTTTTTTTTATTTTTTGAGTCTAATATATATATATATATATATAAAAGTAATACAACACTTTTCATACAACATAACGTACTAAAAGATAATTAGTAAAAATTTATTTTTAATTTAAAATCAATCAATCTTCTTTTGTTACATCATGTTGTATGAAAAATATTATATATGTAATATTATGCTATATATAATGGATGAATTGGTCACTTTCGAAGTCCTCTATGTGTATACTATATTTACACTTAACTCAAACCTCTTGGAGAATTTTTAATCTCCTAGTGTGAAGCCTTCTCGGGTTCAAAAGCCCAAAAATAAAATCATGCTCCCTTGCCTAGTTCTACAAATATTTGGTTGGTATCTCACTTCATTAGAGATCCCCGTTTGGTACAAATGCTCCACTAGAGGTTCATGGAAGCATGGCTCATGATAACTTTTATACAAAATAATAATAATAATAATAATTGTTAATTATTTAATTAGAAAAATTTTGAAAAGCTTTATAGTCTAAAATTATAAAAAGAAAATAAATAAATAAAAGGCAAATATACAAGAAAAATATAAAGTTGAATTAAAAAAAAAAAAAAGTATGGGATATTTTTAAATTTCAATAGTAGTTTAAAATGCTCAAAAAGAGCTTATGAACTTATTTATAATTTGAGCTTCTTTTAGTTGACATAAAATAGTTTATTTAAAAATATTGATAACTTTTTTGGAGCAGTAGACAGTAACAAAACTAGGGAAATTACATTTAGGGAGCCAAAGTATAATAGTATATATATATATAGTATAGGTAAAATTCAAAACTTTTCTTGGACCTATGTGGTCGTCCACCCAGGCCTGGCAAATTTGTCTGACAATAAAAAGCCCAATCAGAGTTTCCAAACCAATTTCCCAGAAAAAAACAGAGGCTTGTCAACTAGGGGAAGAGCTTTGTTTAAGAGAGACTTTAGAGAGATTCCTTTTTACAGATTGTATAAATTTGACCATCTTAATTTAAGTTAAAACTTGAAGATGTCGTCCCTTTGGAAAATGGGATTTTCCGTTTAAGGTGTCTGTGACAAAACTGCAATATTCTTCTTCCATACTGTAAAATGGCAGAAAAAGTTTGATCAGAAAATCAATCATAGTCATCATCATCATCTACGACTACTGCCAACAATGTCCTCGTGCTTGACCCACATTTCCAACTACAAATTATGATATAATCTTCACCATTGACAAAAACAACTCACTCTATTTTGTTAAATACATTTTTGTTTCCAGTTTTAATAATTAAAACAAAATTGGAACGAAATTAATACCTGTGGTAACTGACTGACCGACTATGCGTTAAACAAATCTATCTCTAAATTTCTGTTCGCCCTGTATTTAACCACCATTATAAATCTAACAAAGAAAATTGATGATCTGGATCACACTATCCACATTTCAAAAAAAAATAAAAATATATATACTTTTGCAGAAACTGTTAGACTACAGTGGCGATGTCATTGTATCTGGGTCTAGTTGTTCTGTCGGTTGAAAGCTCCTCTTCCATGGCCGCCTTTCTCTTATTGTTGTCGGGTTGCTGTGGTTGTCGCTGCTGTTGTTCTTGTTGTGTTGGTGATTCAAACTCTGATTTTTCTTCTTCTTCTTCTTCTTCTTGTTTTGCTTCTCCTTGTACTTGTTGTTTTTGGTGTTTAATCTTGGTTTTCAATATATGAGGTCTAAGCTTATTCAAATCTGATAGTTGGACTGGCTTCAAAAAGAATTCTTCTGCTCCCTCTTCTAGGCATCTGCTGATTCTTGAAGGAACATTCTCAGATGACATTATAACTACTGGAATATTTCTTAGCAATGAGGATTCCTACAAATATTACAAAAAAAATCCAAATAAATTTCCCAGATCTGTTTATTTCAATTCAAATGAAATATTTCATTCACATTCTCAACCAAATGACTCCTTTTTAGGCAAGTGTACCTTGATCTTCTTGAGCAAATCATAGCCTGTCATCCCAGGCATACAATAGTCTGTAATTACAAGATTCACTTCCACTTCCTGTTAACCAATTGAAAATTTAAATATGAGTAAGATTTAAAGGAAAAGTTAGAGGGAATCTCAGAAATTGATAAAAGAAAAGAATTGAAGAAAACCTGATGATTGTTTGGGTTAGTCGTTAGAAATTCCAGAGCCTTACTCCCAGAATCAACAGTAGTAACTACAGTGAAATCAAAGAGTCAGGACCAAATAAAACTCAACAAAACGGAAAAATAAAGAAGGAATAAACATCATCTGCACCTTGATATGAAGAGGTCTTGAGTAGCCTCTCAATAAGCTTCCTATCTATAATACTATCATCAACAGCTAAAACATGAAACTCAGAGTCTGCAGCTGCAACTCCCATTGGAAAAATTCCAGAAGCAGAAGGCAGAATGGAAGAAGGGTTATTTAGTTAGTGAGTTTAAGGTATGTATTGAAATAATAATAATAAGAATATAAGATCTCCAAAAGAGGTTGAGATTGAATTAGAGGGGAAAAAAGAAAGAAAGAAATGTAAATGGGGATTTAAAAAAAGAAAGGGGCACCCAACAAAATCCTCACAAGAGATACAGGTGATGTAAGCAAAGGTGGCTTTTTTCTTAATGTGAAATCATGTGGGAGCTTACCATATCTTGAGCAGGTGGAGAGTGGTGACACTGACTCCCCAATTTTCTTTGATTTCCTTTTAAGATTTGCTTCCCATGCCCATCCCATACATACATTTGCATTTGATACATATATGTCTTCCATTTGGTAATAAAAATAGAAAGGGTATTTAAGTGGGACAATAAATCTTTTAAATTTCTTAGCATTGATTGGACGTAACCCATGTTTTCAAAGTCTTCCTTCATTCATAACTTTTTCTTAAATTTCGTCAAATTAATAAAAGACGCGTAATTGACGTTAATATTAATTGGTCAAAATATCATTTTATTTTGAGTTTGAGATGTGGGCATTGCCAACATGTACCGTAGAAAGAAGATTCGCCAACACACTTCAATGAAATGTACAACCTGTCACACATAGTCCACGCCATGCATGAACATGATCCTCTGCTTCTCATCCCCACAACCCAATCATCATCTCTCTCCACATTATTCACTTCACTTCTTCAATGGGGTCCCACCATACTCTAATTGTTAGTTCAAATACTCTACGGTACATCTGGTGAGAGATAATGTTAGAGTACTCAATAATGTCATTTAGTATTATTTCATTAACATTTTTAGTTGTCAAATAATATAAAATTTTAATAATCTTAAAAAATCAATAATAATTACTGTTGATAATATTATATGTAATCTTATTACTTTTATTTTCTTAGGTATTTTAATATTATTTGATAATCTTATTTTTGTTATAATTTTATTCCATATTAATAAAAATTTTAGACAATAATGTCCTTATTTTAAAATCAATTTACATTAATTTACTATTACAATTTTACTCTTGTTTAATTAAGTTTTTGAATAATAATACCCTTATATTTAAAACACATTGCAGACAACCACCGTCAATAATTGGCCAACCACCGCCGGCCGAGAGTCATCGGGATTCACTGAGAGTTGTTGATATGACCGTAGATCTAGCCATTTTCGGCCATATCAGCAACTCTCGGCGACTTCTAGCAACTCCAGGCAGTGAAAGGCAACAACCAACGGTGGTGGCTGATAGCCGACAGACAGTGGCTTAGGGTGGGTGGGGGTGATTTTGTTACAAATTAAAGTTTTATATAAGATGTGGTATTTTAGCTAAATTTGAAATGTTGGGGGTTAAAAAAAATTATTCAAAAATTAATAATAAAAATAATATTATATTAATATTTAAAAATGAGGGCAATTTAGTAATTTAAATAATATACCCATCAATTTATTCTTTCAAACCAAACATATTAAAACAGTATAACATATCCACTAAATTATTTCAACTAACCATACACATTTCCCTGAAGATTCTGAATAATCTTCAAAGTAATATAACTTTCTATTAATATAATATTCCCAATAATTCAACATTCCATAAACCAAACGCACCTTAAATGTCTAACTTCCCTACAATCAATGTGTTGTTAATATGTAAAGAACACATCATAAATGTAACATTATTGTATATATTGTATTATACAAAAATTTGTTCATGTACACATATAAAGTGTGTATACAAAGTGATATATTAAGCATTTATTAAAGTGAAAAAAGAAAAAAAACGGAAATTAGAAATTTGATTTGATGATGAGTGACATAAATGTGAATGTTTATACTTTATAGAGAAGATTATGAATGGTGGAAGAGTTTGTCTAACTCACAGGAACCTTTTATCAAAACTTGAAATGATCAATAGACCCTACAAATGTTTGCTTCATATCTCATCCGACAATTTCGTTTCGGGATCTTGTCCCCAACTTATCATTTCACCTGGACCATATCCATATGATTTTTTAAAGATTTTTTATTTTTATTTACTTGGTAATTCTCTAGAGCTCTGTGCATAGTTATCTATGATAAGATTTAATTTTTTTATACAAAATTGATATATTATTATTTATCATTTCCATTGTTGTTAAAATAAGCTAATATTCCTTTAATTTCTTTTTTATTTTTTTGGGAAATTTATAATCACCATGGAGGTTTTCCGAAATTAACTTTGATCCAACTATCACTACTACGGTGGACGACTAACAAGAAAGGAAACCTTGATTTTAAGGTTATTATAACTCTTCCTTAAAACATTGTGCCTATGCCTATCCATAATTTTGGAAAAAGTATTTAAAAAAAAAAAAAAAACTCCTAACGTTAAAACTACGCTTGTAAAAGTCAACTATTTATTGAAAGATTCTTAATTACCATTATGACCTTGAAAACATTATCGAATCCCAAAACCTATTTGAGTTATAATTACAAAATTGCCCTTAAAACTGATGTTGGTAATAGTAATTATTATTTTTTCCCATTTAAATGCTAATTTAATGAAGTGGTAAGTTTATTAATTTTTTTTTTTTTTACCATTTTCTGTAATTGTGATTTTGCTATTATGGTTGTTGATTGGTAATTGAAAATGAATTAGTGAAGTAGTTCAAGAAAGTTGTCATTGTAGATGCAAAAAATCTACCTTTACGGAAATAAGGTCTAATCCCGTGAGGTTGAGGCCACCAACAATCCGCTACACCTACACGCGCGAGGAAACAAGCGCGAAGCAAACGGAAAACACCGAGGTAGTGTTTGCCATAGGCACTCAGACGCTCAAGTCAGCAAGGCCAAATGAGGATAATTTAGTGAGGGTTAGGGAAAGAGAAGATTACCAGCAGTGAGAACTACTGGGTTCGAAGGTGTAATGTTTGTGTCCATGTGAGAAGGTTGGCCTCTATTTAAATAGCGACTGTAGGATCTTCGAGTCCTAATAGGACTGTGAGTCCTTGGAGGTTGAGAGGTTCAGTGAATAGGAAGGCTTTTAGTCCTCCTGCATGGTTTTTGCATTCGCCTTCATGGAGTTCGACGAGAGCATACTTGGCTTCCTTTAGGCTTATGCATTTGAGGTAGGGGCCAAAGAATGACTTCCTAAGGAGTTGGCCCTCGTATATGGTGAATCTTGCGGCTTTTGCTCTCAAGCGGCGTGTTTCATTCTTGTCGACTGGAAGCTCATCATGTTCCAAGTATTTAATTATTGGAGTCATCCAGGAGTCGGCTGGTCCGACATCCATTACTTCTTTGGGCTCTTTTGGGTTTGGTAACTTGTTCATTGGATATTCTTTCCAATTGGCTGGCCATTGGAGGAATAATAGTGGGATGGATGACTGGGAGGAGCCTTGAAGGGCTGAGCCGAGGTTGGGAAGGGCATCAGCATGGGTGTTCTCCGCTCTTAGGACTTGGGTGATTAAGAATTCTTCGAAGGCGGACTACATTTCTTTGACCAAGTTCAAGTAGGTTGTTATCTTCGAGTCCCGGGCTTGGTAAGTGCCTTGTAGCTGGTTGACTACAAGTTGAGAATCAGACTTTGTCTCCAACTTTCTTACTCTAATCTCCTTGGCCAGAGAAAGTCCAGTGATAAGGGCTTCGTATACGGCTTCGTTGTTTGTGCACTTGAACCCACACCATATGGCCCACTGGATGACATCCCCTTCTGGTGTAATAAGTACAATGTTGAGCCCGCTTCCATTCACATTACTTGAGCCATCCACTGAGAGGGTCCAACTCGAAGACGACCTGCTAATCATGCACAATAACTATTTTTCTGTCTAGACGGTAGTGTTAGGAGTCAAATCAATAATGAAGTCTACCAACGCTTGGGATTTGATGGCGGTGCATGGTTGGAAAGATATATCAAACTCACTAAGCTCTACTGTCCATTGGGTGAGCCGGCCTGATAACTCTAGCTTATGAAGTATCTTCTTGAGTGGGAAGGAGGTGAGGACAACTATGGAGTGACATTGAAAATATGGTTTGAGCTTCCTGGATGCATGGACGAGGGCGAGTGCCAATTTCTCCAGCTGGCTGTATCGTGTCTCGGTATCAAGGAGTGATTTCCTTACATAGTAAACTGGTAATTGCTTCGCATTATCTTCCCGAACTAATACTGCTAAGATGGTTGTCTCCGAGACCGCCAGGTAAGTGTAAAGCTTTTCTGCAACCACTGCCTTCGAAAGAAGTGAGGGAGAGGTTACGTACCGTTTTAGCTGCTGTAAGGCCTTCTCATGGGTGGGGGTCCACTCAAATTTCTTGGATTTCTTGAGTGTAGCGAAGAAGAGGTGACACTTGTTCGCGGATCTAGAGATGAATCGGCTCAAGGCAACTACTCGCCCCCCAAGGCGCTGGACGTCTTTGATGCAAGTTGGTGATGGTATGTTGAGGATCGTCTGAGTTTGATTAGGGTTGAATTCTATCCCATGCTGAGTCACCATGTACCCCAAGAATTTTCCTGACGAGACCCGGAACGAACACTTGGCTAGGTTTAGCTTTATATTGTATTTCCTTAGGACGGCGAATGCTTGGTTGAGGTGGTCAAGGTGCTGCTCGGCCATAGGGGACTTGACAAGCATGTCACCAATATATACTTCCATGGTGTCTCCAAGGTGTTCGGTAAACATTCTATTGATCAGTCACTGGTAGGTGGCCCCGGCGTTCTTAAGACCAAAAGGCATTACTTTGTAGCAATAGGTTCCCTTCTCGATGATGAAAGCTATCTTTTCCTGGTCATCTGGGTGCATCAAAATCTGGTTGTACCTTGAAAAGGCATCCATAAAACTTAGAAGTTCGTGACTTACTGTTATATCGACCATCATGTCGATATGTGGGAATGGGTAGGAGTCCTTGGGGCTTGCCTTGTTCAAATCTATGAATTCTATGCAGACCCTTCATTTTCCATTCTTTTTCTTCACAACCACCACGTTTGCCAACCAGTCAGGGTAATAGACTTCTCTGATCAATCCGTTACTCAGTAGTTTGTCAACTTCTTCATTGATGACCCGGTAACGTTCTGGCGTGAACTTCCTTCGCCTCTACTTCACTAGAGGGTGATTCGGATCCACGTGAAGGTGGTGGATGATTGCCTTGGGGCTGACTCCCGTCATGTCTACGTGGAACTGGGCGAAGCAATCTTGATTTTGTTTGAGGAAGTCTATAAGTCGTTCTCTTATCTCAGGCTTGAGGCGAGAGCCTATTTGGGTCTTTCGGTCGAGGTGGTCCGAATGTATCTACACTTCATCCAACTCTTCCATGGATGGTTGATCTGGCTCGATCGGAAGGGTTGGATAGGACTGTAGTTGCTATGAAGCATGACCTTTGCCTTTGAAGGCATTTTTGTAGTAGTTTTTAGAGGCCTTAGGATCGCCTTTGATTTCTCTTACTCTTTATTTTGTTGGAAACCTGATAGTTTGATGGAAGGTGGATGGGACAGCTCGTATGTCGTGGATCCAGGGTCGACTCAAGATGACATTGTATGGTGAAAGGCAATCAAGCACTAGGAAGA
This sequence comes from Pistacia vera, assembly GCF_008641045.1. Taxonomy (NCBI): domain Eukaryota; kingdom Viridiplantae; phylum Streptophyta; class Magnoliopsida; order Sapindales; family Anacardiaceae; genus Pistacia; species Pistacia vera. The sequence continues at coordinate 1,286,761 of NW_022196058.1, forward strand.
TAGTTTGTTTGTTGACTCTGCTGGCATAGATAGGCAAGGCGATTTCACCGATGGTGTACTTTTACTCAAAACTGAACCCGACTATGATGGTTGGTCATCTACTGATGTTTGATTCATCCAGTTCCATGACCTTCACTGCTTTAAGAAAGATGATGTTTACTGAAGATCCCCCGTCTACGAATACTCTCTTGACTAGGATGTTAGCAATCTAGAGGGAGATGACCAGAGCATCGTAATGAGGGGCAACTAGGGTGATTGGCTTATCATTTTCAAAGTAAATGATCGGGTTGGTATGCGCCCGAGGGGATGGATGAATGGATCGCACTTCTAGGTGATGGTTGGCTCGAGCGTAGCGCTTGGTTGAGGAATAAATCACCCCACTAATTTTTTACCCTCTAGAGATAATGGAACAGAACCCCTTTGGTGTCGGTTCTTGTAGAGGGGGAGATGTTTCCTTCGAGCTTCTCTGGCCGATTATATTCTTCCCTTTATCTGTCAATAGGTCCCGGAGATGTCCCCTCTTCAATAGTGCTACAACTTCCAACTTAAGGTGATGCAATCGGCGGTGTTATGACTATGGTTGTTGTGGAATTTACACCACTTGTGTTGGAGTAGGTACCCTAGAGCCAATCAATTATTGTAGAATTGACTCTTTGTAATAATGTTCATTAATCAATAATAAAAGGCATTTTATTCTATATCACATAAATTATTATTATTGCAATATGTATTGATATATATCCTTAGAATGGTAGAACCGTGACGAGGGTATCAAGTGTTTCAAATCTTGATAGTGAGAACCCTATAAGCACATATGATGGCCATTCTAGAAACGTCCGTAGCCCTAGTATTATTCTAAAGTAAGGGCACAGATAATACGGTAAGGCTCTCATAGTGTTGAACGACCCTGTTGAAAAGCAGTGACTGATCTCACTTGTCAATGTTGTTTGGTGACAACCTGGTGCAACACATGGGTGCTTGCTGTAGGCGATTACACCGCAGCAAGTTCACTGGACTAACCCACCAGAGGATTCCATATGGATGGTAACCCCAGTGTCTATGGAACAAATCCTCTAACGAATGGTGGTACATGTGATCCTTAGACTTGAGATCACCGGAGCGCCTTGTGCACTGATTGGTGTAGTTTGACATTAGCCTAACGCAGTTCTTTTCAGAGCTGTCAATACGGTGGTGATTGGCTGCATCAAGGAGTGTATCAAGACTATGGTGGATTGACAGAGGATTCATCACTCCCGGGTATGGGAGAAAGTTATCTCACGGCGCAGTTCAGTATATGGCAATGACACTAAAACTGTGGCCACAGTGGGATTGAGTTGTTGCTCTATCCAGTTTATAATACGGGTTATTGGTCCAGAAACTGAATAAATAATATCGAGAGTAATCGAAGGTTGACACTATTTCTATGCCTTCATCTCGTGGAGATAACGTATGATGAAAGGATCGAATTGCACGGTAACCATATCGTTGACAGGTAGCTACTTTGCTGAATCCGAATCTATCGGGTGGCCATGATGCCTTGCTAGGGGCCAATCTTGGTCTGTGTATTAGTGAGACGATTAATTGGTGTTAATCGCAATACTATACACTGCCGATATGATGAGGAGCCTATGGGTCACACACATAGAAGACAATTTAAGATCCAAGAAGAAAGAAGGGCGTTTTCGTCTTTTTAGGCGAAAGGGTATTTTGGTAATTTCACAGTGCAATTAAATTTGCTGAGGTCGTAGCCTTTATTTAATTTGTTAGAAAAATTAAATAAGTGAAATTACGTTTAAATGTGTGTTCGCACATATTTAAATATATTATCATTATTGTTAAATGTTAATATATATTTAAATATATATTAATTGATTTTAATTGAGATAATGATGGAAAATAAAATAAATCAAATTGGGAGTGTTTGGCAACATGAGGAATTTGGGTTGGAGCCCAAGCCTATTCCATATGGGATTAGGGCAACTTAATTAAAATATAAAAGGAAAAGTGTGTGTCAATTAATGTGAGGAATTGATTTCTTTTGAAATTAAAAACACACACAACCCCTCTCTTTTTCACTCCCACGGCAGTAACACCTTTTAGCCTAAATCAATTTCAATTGATTTTTCTCTGAATCTTGAAGCCAAAGAAGATCTAGCAAATCCCTCTTTGGTTCTTTGGAGATTGTCTTCGTGTGGACTATGTGGGTTCGATCCTACACTTGGATCGGTAGCAAAATGTTCAAAGATAATCGTGGTGGAGCCTCCAAACGTGCGTATGGTTTCTAAACCCAAATTATTAATTTCTGCAGATTCTTGCTCTATTATGATAAAATTGTAAAATCATACCCTTGATCTTGGCTCATGTAAACGATCCCTGAGTTATATTATTTTTGTTTCCGTTGCGTATACGGGAACGTTTACTAACAACTTGGTCCTGTCCCTCTTTGCGTCGGGATTGAGCTTGACTGGCCACTTCACGGTAGGTCCTATTCCTTTCATGATTGCTACGACCTAAGCTATTTCGATATTGAGGTGTACTCTGGAATCTTAAATTGGTTTTATCTAGGTGATCTATTTTTAGTTCTAGTCGAATGACGATCATATGTTTTTTTTTTATTCTGCTCGGATTGTGGGGAGAGGGTTAATAAAGGGGCTCAAATGATCTGGATTTTGGCTTTCTTTCATTCCACCTTTGGTGACCGTCATCACATCTGGCATGCCTCATCCGGTTCACCTCGTCTTCCTCCCATCTAATTTGGATCACTGCTCTGGCTAGAGCGTCTTCCATTGTGGTGCAACCGAGTTTTGTCAGGTCTTTGTATAGTTCTTCATCTGGAAGGAGACCTTTTCTGAAAGCATCTACCATTGTCTCTGGATTACAGGATGGGATGGAGATTTTTTCTTTATTGAATCTGCTGACATACTCTCTCAACGGCTCCCCCTTCTTCTAATAGACTCTACATAGGTCGGCTGACAGCTTCTCGAGTTTCTTGCTGCTGGCGAATTGTTCGACGAAGGTGTCGGTGAGTTGGGCGAATGAGTTGATTGAGTTGTTTGGAAGGTTAATGTATCATTGGAGGGCTGGTCCGGAAAGGCTGGAGCCGAAGCTCTTACACATGCAGGCTTCCCTTAATGTTCGGGGTATCGAGGCGACGAACATCCGCTGCTTGTATGAGGCTATGTGATCATCCAGGTCGGTTGTGCCATCATAAGGCTTTATGTTGGGGATGGTGAATTTGTGTGGCATCTCGGCTAGCGCAATTGCATCCATAAAGGGTGAATCGGCATAGCTATGAGGTTAGCTTTTTTTGGTTGGGATTGGCACTCCAGGTATACACCTCATCATTGCCTCTATGTTGGCCAATCTTTTGGCCAATATTTGCTCCATGGGTGAGGCGGAGGAAACCAAGTCAGCCTGATTGGCTTGGTTTGTCATATGATTCGTACTCGATACGTTTCATTGGGTCAAGTCACTTGGGGTAGTTTAGCGAGCCATTCCATCATGTGTCACTTAGTAATTCGGATCTCCATTCGTTCCCTCGGGTTGGGTGGCTCCTACTATGACTGATCGGGTGTTTCGGCCTACATGGATGGTGAGAGGGGTTATTTGGGAGTCGCTCAGTCCGTGGGGATGGATGGACTTGAGCGGGGTAGATTGAAGGTGAGGGAGCTTGCTCGACCCGCGAGGATGAGTCGAGCCGAGTAGGGTTTGGGTAGGAATGGTTGATTGGAGATGAGACGGGATGGCAAGAATGGGTGGCTCTTGTTATGGTGGGTTTTCTGTTACTTTTCTGTTATTTTGATGTCTTGATCTCGTACCTGAAGTAGGTCAACCGAGAGTAGCTCTATTGGTAATCCTCCCTCAATTGGATTCTGGCTGAATCGTCTACTAGCGATAAATAGAGTTGTCACGATCTTGTATCCGAGATGGTTAGTCTATGATCTAGAGTCTGGAGAGGCTGCATGGACAGAACTAATGCGCAAAAACGATTGGGTTGTACTTGACAAGGCTAAAGCTCAAGGTCATAAAATTAACTCACCTTTTTTTTTAGAGACTGGTTTTCAGCTTAGATGGAGGCGTTTTCGGTCCGGGTGGTGGCGTTCTCAACTTCCAGTGCTGCCAGCTTGTATGAGTGTTGTTACATAAAGGCAGTCAGAGCTTAAAGTATGGCCTCGAGACCAGGATTGGTGTTATCTGAATTTTCAATCATAAAGAGTTTCCTTGCAAAGCAGGGTTTGAAAGATGAATGATTGCCAGAGGCCCCACGGTGGGCACCAAACTGTAGATGCAAAAAATCTACCGTTACGAAAATAAGGTCTAGTCTCATGAGGTTAAGGCCACCAGCAATCCGCTACACCTACACAGACGACGAAACAAGCATGAAGCGAACGGAAAACATCGAGGTGGTGTTTTTTGTAGGCACTCTGACGCTTAAGTCAGCAAAGCCGAATGAGGATAATTTAGTGAGGGTTAGGGAAAGAGAAGATTACCAGGAGTGAGAACTATTGGGTTCAAAGGTGTAATGTCTGTATCCATGTGAGAGGGTTGGCCTCTGTTTAAATAGTGACTGTAGGATGTTCGAGCCCTTGGAGGTTGAGAGGTTCAGTGAATAGGAAGGCTTTTAATTCCCTTGCTGTAGTAGGAGTGGGAGTCCTAGATGGCCTAAGATACGAATCTTAGACGAGTTAGGATAGTAATGGATCCTTTCGGTAGAATCCGAATGGTACCGAAACAAGGAATAGACGACCTTGGGGTGTAAATAAACCCTAGGTCCAATAGGTGATCCTAGATCAAAGGGCCTGGGGCCAGCCAAGCTGATGATGAGGCCCAAACGACTCGGGGCCTTTACTGATTGACTTCAAGCAGTGAGCAACAGGGTAGATGTGGCGAGCGGACCTAATATTCAAACTCTGTTGTGAACCCAATCAGAATTGGGCCATGGCTCTAGGCTTTGTTGAAGGTATCTTCGTCTTTGGGCCTATTTGGGTTGAGGACATTTTTTGGCCCTAACAGTCATAGCAACATTTAAGTTTTCTACATGAAAATGGATGCCTGAGCCTAACTAGGTTGACTGTTTAAAAGATCATAATACCCGTAATTGAATTTTGTCATTATAAATTATATTCAAATAAATTTTTAAATTATATTATTATTATTGTACAAAAAAAATTAAAATTAAAATAAAACTCAGAATAAAATTCATGCAACATTTAAAAAAAAAAGATTATCCCTAAACAAATTTATTAATCTTGATACTTCAAATATGATATGAACTGTTTAATTATCCCATAAATAAATTAAAGGATTTAATCACAAGATGTTCACTTATTTAAGAAAATATAAACATTATTTTAACCACTCAAAAATATTTTAGTTTCTAGTAAATACAATATGACTAAGCTAAAATCAAATAATTTATAAAATATTTATTGTTGATGTCATTTTTGTGCACCAAACAAAAGAATACTGTCTTGCCCTTGCCTTTGATTTCGTAGACTCTTTCGTCTTTGACTTGATCATTTGTTGCAGCACCGGTCTTTGTCCTTGCAAAAAAGCTACAAAGGCACATGCGAGATCGTAGGGCTAGAACTAGGGCGGAGGCTAATTCCAGGGACGGTCAACTTCAATATAAAGTCCTCAAGTGTGACACTTCTACAAGTTATTATTGTATGATCATTTCATGTCGTTTAGCCCTTTTTATATAGTGAAATAGATTAGGGTTTAGAGAATGACTTTCCTTATTGCAGTAGGACTTTGGGTTGCAGAAGGATTCTTGAAGCTTTAGGAGAATGCATGATATTCTTCCATTTTTGGACCGTATCTAGTCCTTGTTCATTCCCTAATTTAACTCACTTTCCCAAATTCTCTATTTAATTAGAATTTTATTTCCTATTTTAGAGAGATATCATTTAGATAGCTTCCTTAGTGGGCTAGCATATCAATTAATATTTTATCATTTTGCCCTTTGGATAGATAATACATTAAATAGCGTTGAACAACCATACCAAAAAGTAGTGACAGGTCTCGTATGCCAAAATTGTTGGGTAACAACTTGGTGCAATGCACAGATGCTTGTTGACTGCAAGTTCATTAGACTGATCCACTAAATGATTCCATGTAGATGGTAAACCCAGTGTCTATGGAACAAATTCTTTTACAGATAGTGGTGCATGTGATCCTAAGACTTGAGATCACCAAAATGTCATATGTCCATAGTAGTGTAGTTTGACGCTAGCCTAACGAATCCTTTTTAGCGTTATCAATATGGTGATGATTGGCTACATTGTGAAATATATCATAGCTATGGTGGATTGACAAAGGATTCACACTCCTGGTAACAAGAGTAGTTATCTCACCACGCAGTTTGGTTATATGGCAACGACCATAAATCTGTGGCCACAATGGAATTGAGTTGTTACTCAAATTTGATTTAATCTTGGCCATTTGTTTGATAGCCAAACACCAAATATATCAAGGGTGTGATATGAGGATGAAACTATTTTTTTACCTCAGCCTTGATGAGATAACGAATGATGAAATGATTAAATTACATGGTAACCATATCGTTGACATGTTTTAGTTATTCGCTGATCTCTACTTATTGGGTGGCCATGATGTCTTGCTAGAAACTAACCTTGGTCTGTGTTTAGTGAGACGATTAATTGGTGGTTAATCACACCATAAAGGGAGTTACATCCGGAGTGTGAAATTTGATCAAAGGAATAAATAAATGTATTTTGGTCTTTTCATGTAGAAAGGACAGAATGGTAATTTTATGTAGGTTGACGCATATGTCTATTTTTGGTGAAATAGAATAAATAAAATTACTTAATTAATATTGAGTATTATTATATTTAAATATTGATTGGAAACCTAATGAATTCCCTCATAAATTAATTTGGAATAAAACTAATTTAAAATAGGAATGGAATTGTATCCTACTCCAAGTTGGAATAGGGTTTTAAGCTTCACTATAAAAGGGAACTTAAAAGTAGGTTTGAGAGAAAATTAATTCATTCTCACAAGACACCAACCCTGGCCCCTTTTTCATTCACCCTAACATCCAATCTAGCAATTGGATTTTTGATTGATTTTGAAGAGTCCTCGTGTAATAGCAATGCGCAATTCTTCCCTTGAATTGACTTGTGAAGAATTCGTCGAGACCAGTGTCATGAACAGTTATGGTGAATAGTATTGTGAATAGTTTGATAAACGGTAACGTGATGTGAACAGTGATGTGAACAATATCATGAACAGTCTTGTGAATAGTACCAAAAAATTAAAGTGAAAAAGCCTCCAAACGTGAGTAATTTTTTAATCCTTGTATGGATTAAATTAATTTAAGCAAAATAATTGTTACTCGGATCAGTTTATAAGGTTTTATTAAAATTTTTAAATTATTTCGCTGTGTTCTATAGTTTCAACCTTACTCTAATGCCCTAAAGCAACCTCTACTAATGCACCTTTGAAATCAACTTAATTCAATGAGTTTAAAAGTATGTATCATGTTTGAATTATAAATTCTATTGAGCTATGGCTTGAGATCATGAGTTGGTTATATTTTTAAGATGTTTTATATATATATATATATATATTTTTTTTTTTTTTAAATTACTTGGGTGAAAAGACGTATATTTATATGTTTAGAAAACAAATTTGTCATTCCTTCAAAATTTTGAAAATTAAGTTTAGTTTTTCTTATACTTATACTTATACATATATAAAATTAACTTTGAAATTTTTTACTGTATCAGAGTTGGTCATCCCTGCTTTTTAGGTTTCTCGTTTGGTACTAGTTTGGAGAAAGTGGATATATTTCAGGTATGTATGTTTTATTATTTTGGATAGGATTTTTGAAAAAGTTAGAGTTGATAGTTATTACGAGGTAAGATTTAAAAATTAACAAAAACACCCCATAGGTTTGTTAACTTAGGTAAACACTCCTATAATAAAACATTAAAAATTAACAAAAACACCCCCACCCACCCATTAAATATCGGTAGCCAGCCACCACCATCGGATGGTAGCCGGAGTCGCCGTATCGGCGCACGACTAGCTAGATCTGGCTAATCGTGCGTCGATATGACCTTTTTTGTCCAGATCTATTATGGATCTAGCTAGAGAAGGTCAGATCTGGCCATGTTTGGTCATCAACGACGGCTAAAGATATAGTCATCGTTGACGACTAGCTACGACCAAAGATCTGGCCTTCAACGACCAGATCCACGATGGACTTGATCAGAAAAGACTAGATCGGCACATTACCGACTAGATCCAACTAGTAGTGCATAATTATACCAGGTTCTGGCCACGTTCCGACAATGATAACCAAAATCTGGCAAATGTGGGTGGGTGGGGGTGTTTTTGTCAATTTCTAAACTTTTTTTTAGGGTTTTTAATTAAATTAACAAACCTAAGGAGTTTAAAAATAGTTGAATAAAATAGAATATGATTTTCAAAATAGGGAAACAAATGTGTATTTTGGGTAAGATAGAAATAGGATAATACAAAAATAATAAAACTAACAGGCCCCTAACTTTCCATTAATATAACATTTCCAGTAATACGACATTCCCTGAACCAAACACACTCATAATGTATCACTGAATAATAATTGATTCTCTATTATCAATGTTTAGCCGTTCAAATGATACTCAAATTAAAATTAAATAATTTAATTATTTATCGAAATTAGTTTCTTTTGTTTGCTAAAATCATAAAATATGCAATTATTTAAATTTCATTATTAAAAACAAAGTAATAAACAACATTTTGTCAAATTTTATAAGAATACCGTAATTAGTTTTACATATTTGTAGCTAGTCACGTGCTAAGAGCGTGATAATTACCTCGTTTGTCCATGAACAAAATTTGAAACAATATTAGAAGGAGCATATTACTATGTCCAAGTGCAAAGTTCGAACACGAACCCAAGCCCTGTAATGAAACAAAATTGGAAATCTATAATAGAGTTAATGATTCGTCATCCCTGAGGTACTTTTGGTATAGTAAAATTTAAAACAATCATTGTAGTCCCTCTCAGTCTCAGACTACAGCAGTGAGAGAAAATTATTATAAGGATATGAGAAAATTTAACGGTAATAGGGTGTAATTGTCATTTTACACTTTTTAAGAATAATAAAATGAAAGTAAAAAAAGAAACATTTTAGTTTATAAAATTTAATAGAAAAAGAAAAACAATAAAGGACAATAGAATTATATAAAGATGAAATTTGAGATAGGGATTTTTGAAGGTAGGAATTTTATTTTAAATCTTTTAATTGTTTATAAGTTTTATTCATTCTGTTTTCATTTTTTATTTCGCTGTAATTTAGTCCTAATCTTTTATTCTATATTTATTCTTCCTAATAATTGTGATAACACAAATATGTTTGTAGTAGTCTGACACTGACAAGGACTATAATGACCTTTTCAGATTTTACTGGGCTAAAACTTTTTCTCCAAACCTCAGGGATGAAATTGTATTTAACTCCTATTAAACATTTGTTTGGGGCTATCTGGTTTGTCTGGTTTTTTAAATTTGAAATTAAAAAATACGAAGTCTTTAAGATGTTTAGAATTGGCGGTCAGACTCATGTTTGTACTTTGTAGCTCTGGTTGCCGCGGCTGCTGCTACTGCTACCGCCAACACCGGTGACTGCGTCTTCGGAATGGCCTGTGGTGGTACTCCACCTCCTCCACCTTCACTTCCACAAGTCCAGAAAGGACCAATCAAAAAATCCACAGCCGGTGGAGTCGTGATTGAAAATTTGAAGAAATACGGCTTCCTTGGAACTGTGCCACTTATTCTTCTTTACCTATTCTGGCATTTTAAAATAAAGATGGTATCTGCACTAATTACTCTAATCATTAAATTTTGTGGCTGGATAATGACGTCTATCAACGATGTTGTGGTTGATGGTGACAGAGAGCAAACAGATGAGGAAATATCAGAGGATACGGAATCACCACAGCCACAGCAAATGATTCCTCCCCTCAGTCCCCTGTCAATGGAGCCTACAGCACCGCCGCTTTGGTCTTGTGGTAGAGGTCGCTGTCTCTACAGTTCCTACTACTGTCCAGTGTGTGGCATTGTCCAGGACCGTTATGGCTATGTCAGTGGCGCGTGTGATTGATTTGAAATGTCGTTAGGTCAGATATGAAAGTTGATTGAATTAGATCTTATAAATCATTAAAGTTTCCATCAACGATGAAATTAGATCTTGAATTGTAATTACTGAATTGATTTGGAATTAAATGCTAATACGACCACTTTATTACTCAGAATTAAATTTGTCTGTATGCTACTTTGCTCTCTGTTAAAGATTCAGTGCATATATCTTATAAGCATTTTGTCGAAAGGGAAGTAAGCGAAGGTAATTCTTCTAACTGGTTTGTGCAGAAATTTTATGTTTAAAAGAATTATTCTCTGTTATCTTATAGAAAGCAGATATATGGAGAGTTGCCTCCCAATGCAAGGTCTGGCCAGTTTCATTCATGATCCCAAGGTCGTACTCTTTCTCTTTTCTCTTGGTCTCTTTTGTTACATGTATCGTTATACTGTCATTTTCTTGAATTGTTATTAATTGGAACTATGTCAAGAAAAAATACCCTTCTGGATAATTTTTCTCCTTCAACACTCTATTTTAGTTAAGAGGATGTTGAGAGAAAAAAGAAGTGATGGATATTAATGGAAGTGAAGAGAATTGACTGCGTCTTGTTAATGTTTCTTCATTTTCTCCATTTAAACACTTTCATGATTTGAAAGGCAAAATTTATGTGTAAAATGCACTATTTTTCTATTTTGGTTGTCAATTCAGTATGAATCCAGATTCTCACGATTTTACTATGCATGGAAGGTGATCCACATGACACATTTGTACTTTCCTATGCATTAGGATCATTTTGATATCGTAGGACGGTTTAGGCTCTAACTTCCTGAATTTTTGGCCAAGAAAGAAATCGAGTTATATCGAGTATCCACATGTCTAGTAACAACTTAAGCTTGTGTCACTCATATATAAAAAGCATAATCTATTATCAAATAACATTGTTATAAAATAATCAACTATTATATTAGTAACCGCAAATAATAAATGTATTGAATATAAAACAATATAATTAAATGTCAATAAAATAAAATAAAATAAAATGACAATACAATACAATAAAATTAATAATACCAACAATGTGATCATGTGCAGAAAATCCTTCAGAATGACAAGAAGAGATCCAGAGAATACAACCTTAGGATAAATGTCGAGGCTTGCGTAACACACTGTTTCCTTAAAACAGATTCGCCTCCTTCACTGGGGTGCACAAGGATTTGAGCAGTGTCTGTTTCTCAGGATACAACAACAGATGAATAGCAAGAGAAACACCACTCTTCTATTCTAACGAACTGAATTAAACCTTAACTCCAATAAAAGAAAACCTTAAAAACTAGAGAGAAAATGAGAGATTGAAATTTTTGGTGTGTTTGAAATGAGAGGAAGAACACCTTTTTATACTACTCAAGGTGGGACAAAACATTGAATTCCACCATTATTTTCCACCTTTTCAGTTTCCAATTCTTAAAACCTCCTTCATTAATCCACTAACCTTTCATCTTTCAAATTCTCAACTTACACCACTACTTTCATTCCATTTATTTCATTCAATTTATTAAAAAACTCCAACATAATCATGGTGTTCATTCCTCATTTACATACTCATTTAAATGGATAGATCCCCACATATATGATATATGGTTCTTTGACTGCATATATAAGTAGTTATATTTGTTAAAACAGTGCATTATGTGATTGGAAGAAAGTTCAGATCTTGTTTCTTTGATTTTTTTCTTTTTTTTTTTAACTTCTACGCAAGAATGCAGGAAAAAGAGTATTATGGTCAATACCTTCTGTTAATTATAGAAACTAACTAAATGTTTTTGTATATGATGATTGCTAGTGCTAAAACAGAGTTAATGAAGGTTTTGCGTCGTCTAGGAGCTGCCACGTCGCTCTATGACAAAAAGAGTATGGTTGTCACCAACTTGGCAGATTCAAGTTTTGTCTACGAGTGAATGAGGGTGGCATACCTGTCCAAGCTCTAGGTAATTTGAGGATATCTCCTGAGTTATCAGCCAATGGAACACAAGGAAGGACTTGCACAACACCTACCCACTTGCAGATTTGTAATCATTACCTTGAATTCCTCTACTATAAATGGAGGACTCCCCTTCTCATTTTCAGGATTCCTGATCTTGAACCCTCATTCTGATTGTAATTTTTAACTTTCAGAGCAAAGATAACTTACGAGAAATAGACTGACTTGATATTCTATCTGAATATTCAATTATTGTACCTCTGTTCGTTGTTCGTTACATGCGACCTCTTGTAATCTCTCATAAATAAAATAGCAGTGGATGTAGGATTCGCTTTAAGCATCCAAACCACTTTAAAAATCATCTCTCATTTATTACTTAGTCTTTACATTGGATTATCATATTCACATGTAATTTCTAAGAGCAGCTTAGCACTTTGCACGTGCGAGTCATTGGTGTCAAAATCAAACATCAACAAATAAATTTGACAAAATTTCACACATTCCTATCTACTCTTCCAAGCAAAATCTAATCTCAATATTGTAGAATAAATTGTATAAAAAAGGTGTTTTTAAAGCCCTAATAAGCCCCAATATTGATTTGAAAATATATTATTAATTTAATTTCAAGTTATTCTAAAATTATTCTTTATCTAGTCTTTTTTAACTTACTTTTCTTCTTTCCTAATCCTTTAAATTACGTCTCTTCTATCTAATCATACGGGAGAAGCAACAAAACAAAGATTTCTTCAAAAAGTTTTGCAAGAGCAAGATGAAAATAGAGGTAAAAAGTTTTGAAAGATTTTATTAAAAAGTTTCAATAATTATGTATATACAAATACAATACATTTTTTAACTTTAAAATTTTTAGTAAAAGTGATGTTTAAATTGAAGTTGTTATTTTCTTTTTGGACATTTTGGAATCCATGATTTGTATTTAGTTTTGTGTATATGAATAGATGGTGGGTTTTGATAGGCTGCAAATTCCTAGACTCGTTTGATGGTTGTATGTGGTAAATAACTTATAACTCCATATCGACCACTGCTTGTTATTTTGTTGAGTAATGCTACAGTAACCGAAGTAGTGCACTAAATTCATGCACCAAATAACGTGACAAAATCATGATCGTTAATTAATTTTAACTTAATATTAATCGACGGTCAAGATTTTGTCACGTCATTCGGTGCATGAATTCGATGTATAACCTTCGGTGGCTGTATCTTTTCCGTATTTTGTTTCATAGTAATAGTTGATGAGTGCTTATGGCACTATTTGGTTGTTGGTTAATTAACTGTGGATGGACCAGAGGTCTTTATGGAGTGGTTTATTATCAACATTTTTCACGCTAGATAAACATAACAGAAGTTCACTTAACAAATTGACGTTGTTGTTGTGTTTCCATTTGTGAGGGCTTTTGATTGCTTGCAAGCTCCTAAGAGCATAGGCAGATCCATAAATTTCTGTTAGGTAGGCCAAAATAAAAATTAATTGTATATTAATATTTTTATCTATTAATATAAACCTCGAAAGAGCTTAGAAGCACATCGGAGGGCACATGAGCATCTTAAAAATGGCGTATGAGTGCCTTAGAGGGTGTAACTTACTAGTGCGTTTTCAATTCTTCTTTTTGGTTTTAAGTCTTCATCTTTTGCCTATGTTGTTTTATAACATTTACCTTCTAAGCTTATTAACTTTCGAGTAGATGTTTTTAGGTAAAATACGTAATCTGAAATGGCTCTCACATTCGGCCTAGGCGGTCTTTGGAATATCTATGAAGCAAGAACTTTTTGAGGTATAATGGTTGTAGTACTCCTTACCATTTTTGTTTTGGGTTCAATTGTAGCCTTGAGGGGTGAGGGTTTCTTTAGCAAGTCTTGGTCTTAAACATATATGACTACGTTTTCCTTTCTCCCATTTTAACACATGAAATAACTGATCACTTGCTTTCTTCTATTAGGGTGGCCTAGGCTTTCTGCCTCATTGGTTAATGTGAGGTAATAGTTGATTCCCTCTCTTGTAAGTAAGACTTCTCATAAGATTTTTAGACATTACTACTTTGGTTTTTCACACTTAATCACATTAATACCATTATATCCATGAATATGAAGAAAAAAAAACTTTTAATTTAAGATTCAAATGTAGAATATTATGGCTTTTTGAAAGAATATGGTGTTGAAAGATATATGAAATGTCCAAAACATGTAGTGTATGTATAAATTAAGAAAGAAAAAAAAAAGAATTGTTTTAATTCAAATTGGTTTGAAAATACACTTTTTTCAAAAAACTAGTGAACACAGGACTCGAGCAATGCTGAAATGAGGTATAATGATATGAACATCTCCCAAGTAAACTTTTTTTTAATTATATATCTTATTAAAATGATTTGAATTGTTCCGCTTGGTACGTATTAGTTGGCTAATATTCATTGTAAGAAAGAAGAATCCCTACATGTGACTCCAAATCAAAGTATAGATTTTGTGTCCCAATGGGATTTCTAGTGACCCATTAGCTCTTCTTAAGGGCATTTTCTTTTTTCTAATTTTCTTGTACCCAACCACGTTACTCAAAACTAAAATATTCTATAATTATTTTTTAAAGTAATCTAATAAATATATTTATGCCCACCCACCTGTAATTCTAAATTTAAAATAACAATTTTTATAAATTTATAATTAGAATAATGATGTTAGGTGATTCCATATATAAAATCATTTCTGTTAAAATATTCCAAATCTTTAAAATATGTAACTAAGAAACAGGTAAGGCCCACATGACCCACTAAACTCGCCTACAATCATGATTTCGAAAACCCAAATCTTTTTATTTTATTAACTAAGTTTTGTAATTCTCCAATGCTTCACTTTATTTAATCTATTTCTTACATTTACAACCCTTTTTTTAGTAGTCAAAGGGCATTGAACGCCATGTTCAACACTTAATAAATACACAACTTTTATTATCAAATATCATACAACATTTCATATTATATTATACAATACTATGTTATTATGTTATGTAATGTAAATAGTAAATTACAACATCGCCTGCCAAATATTCTCAAATGTGATAATTAATACGAAAAAAAAGAGTGGTACTAAGTATATAAATTTTTTAGTACAAATTAACGTGTTTATTAATTGACTTGAATTTTTATAAAAAAATTATTTATACACTTTCTGCTGCATGAAAAAGTTTATGCTAATATGATGTTATTCATAAAACATTAAATTTTCCCACCCAAGATTTGGCGAAACGGCCCGTCAAGTTTCAAAATGACACTTTCCCACCCTTCATTAGGTTCTGTTAGTGTTTTCTGTTAATATCCGATTAAAAAGAAGAAAATACCCTTAAATAGTTTATTTCTTATTAGTTTATTATAAATTAAAATTTAATTAAGTCAAAGTTTTTACTCGATTATTTATTAGTTCAAATATGAAGATTTTTTTTCCTTTGTTTATTTAATTAATTAAGAATGTTGATTTTCTATGTTAATTAATATAAATGAAAAAAATTATAAATATAGTAGATTATTGAATAATAATGGTGAAATATTGATGACATTATAAATAAATAAATATTTAACTTTAAATAATTTTATAGCATTACTTATAACTTTTTAGGTGGGGTTAACTATTTTTTTTTTTAATATTTGACTATTTGGCTAATTAAAAAATAATAAAAAATTTATAAAGTCAAATATTTAAGGGTATTTTCGTCTTTTCAGTAAAATATTAACAGAGAGCATAACAGAACCTAACGAAAGGTGGGAAAGTATAATTTTGAAACTTGATGGGTGGGAAAGGGTGATTTGGCCAAACCTTGGGTGGGAAAATGTCATTCTCCCTAAAAATTAGTTAGAGTTATAATGTTTTCATTTTATCTTTATTTTTTGTTCCGGAATCCCAAAAGCTTGACCATCTCAAAGGCAGAACGACTTACACATACCCAAGGTTTGCCTAAATGATGAGTTGGTATTCAAAAGGTTTTAAAACGACAAATAGGTACCTTCCGTCATGTTCTGTTAGTGATTTTCGTTTGATAATAGTAAAAAGACTAAAATGCCCTTAAAAGTTTAATATTTTAGTTTTTTATAAATTTAAAAATATCTAAAAAAGCCCCCTAGGTTTGCTAATTTGACTAAATACCCCAATATATAAATTTTTTATAAAATAACAAAAACACCCCCACCACCCGCAGTGCCAGATTCCGGCCACCACCGCCGGAATCTAGCCGGAAAATTATGTTACGACACAAACCCGTCGAATCTGTGTCGTAACGCGTCGATCTGGCCTTTTCCGGCCAAATCTGTGGCTGATCTGGCCTTTTCCAGCCAGATCCGGCCAAATCTGTGGCTGATCTGGCCGGAAAAGGCCAGATCTACGTTTGGCCTTTTTCGGCCTGGACGGCCAGGTCTGGCCTTTTCCGGTCAGATCCTTCACTGATCTGGCCGGAAAATGCCATATCGATGTGTTACGACACAGATCCGAGGGGTATATATCGTAACGCGATTTTTCGGCCAGATTCCGGCCTCGACGGCCAGATCTGGCCGTAGATCTAGCGTTTTCCAGCCAGATAAGCCACGGATCTTGCCGGAAAATGCCAGATCTACGCGTTACTACACAGATCCGATGGGTCTATGTCGTAACGCAATTTTTCGACTAGATTCTGGCGGTGGTGGCCAGAATCTGGCACTGCGGGTGGTGAGGGTATTTTTGTTATTTTATAAAATTTTTATATATTAGAGTATTTAGTCAAATTAGCAAACCTATGGGGTTTTTTAGATATTTTTAAATTTATAAAAAACTAAAATAGTGGGCATTTTAGTCTTTTCACTATTATCAAACGAAAATCACTAACAGAACATGAAGGAAGATACATATTTATCGTTTCAAAATATTTTGGATACCAACTTATCGTTTCAACAAACTTTGGGCATGTGTAAGTCGTTTGGCCCGTCTCAAATATCAAAAAAGAGTATTTATGAGCACATGCATGTTTCCAACTTTGGGAAGTGTAAAATAAAATGAATTCCAAAAAACTACATATAATATATAATATATATGATCTTACAATCCCGAATTTTACCGTGATGTTCTGAATGATTTGACCATATTATATAAATTCAATAATATTTATATGGATTTAACAACTAAACCTAGCTATAAACATATCGTTTTACTTGAATAAAAAGTATCAAATACAAGAAGGATCTCTTAAAATAACCCTCTGTCTTTAGTGCATTGAACCTATCCCTATATGCAAAATAAATAAACATATTAAATTTATTCTTCCAACTTCTCAGTGAGTATTTTTATTATAGTTAAAATATTGACCTTTTAGAAAATGCAAATATTTTAGGCATAACAAATATAACAATGATCCGAATCATCTTTTTTTTTTTTTTAATTACAATTTTATTCTCATAAAAATTACTAAATATGATATAAAAGAATTATACTTATGCTTCACTACTGATAAATCATTGCTTTTATTTCATCTTTTTTTAATTGATTGTGGCTATTTTTTGAATATTGACTGTGGATTATGGTGTTATGGGATCGTTTTGCACGGTGGATGGGTGTGGACAGTCTGGTGGGTTGCTGGAGGGATCTATTGGCTGCTGGTATTTCGTTCTGGATATTTTCTTTAATGCTCTGGAATGTTTTTGGCAGGAAACAGATTCCGTCAAAAGAGTTTTGAAGGAGACAGATTTAGGCAAATTTTGTTTTAGTCATAAAAAAAAAAAGTCAAAAATATATTTCTTTTTTATATTTAAAATAAATTAAATTATGGATAAGTCTTTTCTACGAAGTCAAGTGTTAAGTTATAATTGGCTGAATTAATATAAAAACTCAATTTTATAAATATATATTAAATAATAATATAATGATACAATAATAGTGTAGGTTATTTTGTATACAAGCCGATAAATATTATATTTCTTTATTTTATATTTAAAAAGTTGTAATAGTCAAATTACCCTTTTTCCCGTTAGTGATAGTAACGACTGTTAGTTAGGGGACAGTTATTAGTGATAGAGAAGTGGATCCTTTCCTAGTAGACCAAAACCTATGGCTGCGTTTGTTTCACATTTGGGAATAATACTTTTAGTATTCCCAAAAAAGTAACAGTAAAATACCCAAAAAAAATCTGGTAGAATGGCGCACTACCGGCTGAATCTGGCCGGCAGTGCGCCGATCTAGCCTTTTCTGGCCAGATCCACGATGGATCTGGTCGGAAAAGGCCAGATCTAAGGCAAAGATCTGGCCGTTGACGGCCAGATCTTTGGCCGTAACAATCAGTCACGACGGCCAACAAACGGTCGTCGTTGACTCAACGACGACCGTTTGTTAGCCGTCATTGAGAGCAAATACGGCCAGATCTGGCCGTTGACGGCCAGATCTGACCGTAGATTCGACCTTTTCCGGCCAGATCCACCGTGGATCTGGCCGGAAAAAAGGCCATAGCGACGCATGACCGACAAGATCCAACCGGTCATGCGCCCATACGGCGACTCCGGCCACCTCCGGTGGTGGTCGCCGGCTGGGGGTGTTTGAGGGTGGGTTAGGGGTATTTTTGTTAACTTTTAATGTTTTATTATAGGGGGTATTTTGTAAAAAAACAAACATAAAGGAGATTTTATTAATTTATAAATTTTACCTCGTAATACCCGCCCAATTCAACTTTTTTTTAACTTTTTTCAAAAAAATTTCCCAAAACCCCCAAATTTTGAACCAAACGCAGCCATAAATATTGACCCTCTTAAGAAATGGCTTTTATTAGCGTGATTGTTAGTCAATTGCACCAACTTTTGTCTTAAAATTTGTTTGGCTGAGTTTATAAAAATTAACTTATAAATAGTTAGTGTTTATAAATCAATTTGAGCTTATAAACATTTAAAATTGATTAAAATACTTATAAGTAACTGATAAGTAGTTAACGCGTTTGGTATAATATGGTTTATAAGTATATTTTATTATTAAAATAACTAAAAAAGATACTATATTATTTTATCAAATGATAAATTATATGATAGAATTTTAAAATTAAATAAGGATAATGTGGTAATATATTTAGTCAAACTAGCTTATAAGCAACTTTCTTTTGTTTTGTTTTTTTTTTTTTTTTTTTTGCAGTTTATAAACCTAAAAAAGTTATAAACAAATAGGTTAGTTTAATTTTAGAGCTTATAAACTAGTTTGAGACAAACACCCCTTATTTTGTTGGGTTTAATACAATTTTCCCCTTAAGGTTTTCTCAAATAAAATTTTCTCTCTCAAGTATCAGAAATAATAATTTACCCCCTTTTCTTTGTCACTATTCCATAGGTTTCAGTTAAGTAACAAAATACTGAACGTAGAGGTTAAATTGTTATTTATGATGATTCGATGAAACCTCAGAGGGGAAATTAAACTCTATTTTGTTTTAGATTTACAGCCCATAATAGCTATTTGGGCCTATAAAATTTGACCAAAACCTGGGTATAAAATGGGCCCTTTAAGAGAAGTCGTCTCCCTTGGATTTCATACCAGGATAAGTAAAAGAAATTTCTTATGGAGGAGGTCTGATCTCTAAGGTCTTCTGTTGTGTAGTTTGGGGAAGACATGAAATCGAAGTTTATATTAATTACCACAACAGTAATAGCAATAATCTCTATTATTTTATCAAAGAAAGTGTTTTTTGGACCACCCCACATAGTTGGTTCTTATGACAAGCTTCACAGTTGCGAGGTGATCCAAGTCCCCGGAGGTTTTGGACCTGAAAGTATTGCTTTCGATCCCAATGGAGATGGACCCTACACTGGCGTCGCTGATGGTCGCATTCTCAAGTGGCAAGGGCTTGATATTGGCTGGACTGAGTTTGCCGTCACTACTTCTCAAAGGTTAATTTTCTTTTTCCCATTTTTCTCGAATTTCAAGATTTTGTATTGGAAATTATTCTTTTTCTCTTATTTTACTTCAATTTCAAGACTTTTTGATCCTTTTCACTTACAGTTTCTATGGTTATGCATGTAATGCCAATATAACTTGTTTATGTGATAGAATATTTCCGTGATTCTAAGCTTTCATGTTAATATAAGACTAATACTACACAATATCAATTGATCTTTTATATTCACTCTACCATATATATATATAAAGTCCTTTGTAAGTGTAGTATTATTCTTAATATAATGGTAAACTTCTAATCCAATTTTCTTCTAGCAAAACTCAAAATTGTTAATTTAATTTAAGACTTGAGGATGTTGTCTTTTATTATGCCGAATTAACCTGTTGTCAAGTTGCCGCAGTTCACAAAATGATATATGCTCACCATGGGGTTAGTCCTGTAATGCCTTCACAGCCATACACATTTGTGCTGCTATATTTCCATGTGTCTTTTTTTTTTAATTAATAAGTTTTGAACCGAAAATGGCAATTTCCCTTGTTTATTGTATCATAACTTGCTCAGTGTATATCAGTGTTGAGTGTTCAATGTTTACCTATTCTCTTAAGAACAAGCACCAACTCATCATATACACACTTAGGAAAAAAGCTATGATGAATAGTAGTTACATTTGCATTTTAATTTACTGTGCATGAATGATTTTGAAGTGTCTAATTAAACTGGATTGACAATTGCTGAAGTTAGCTAAAGCTATCCATGTGATGGAATTTTGTGATCTACGTATTCTGACATTTTCATTGATTGCAAAACGTAATTTTCATTTTTCCAGGAAGGAGTGTGTTCGCCCATTTGCACCAGAAATGGAGCATATTTGTGGGAGGCCATTAGGACTACGATTTGATAAGAAAACTGGAGATCTCTACATTGCTGATGCCTACTTTGGCTTTCAAGTTGTAGGACCTGCAGGAGGTTTGGCAACACAACTAGTCACAGAAGCTGAAGGCCAGCTGTTCCGTTTCACCAATGATCTGGACATTGATGAAGATGACGGTGTTATTTACTTCACAGATACAAGTACAAGTTTCCAGAGAAGGTAACTAATCACAAACTTGTTCTTGCCTTGTTGCCTGTGAAATTTACATATAAATTTGTGTCAGGAAGTAGGTGCTGTCCTCAGATAATGGCTTCTTTTATTTTATTTGTCAACAAAAATAATTAAGGTGAATATATAATATTAACTATTTTAAAGGTCCTGCTAAATGTGGAAATAATTCAAGTACAAATTCTTTGAGAAAATATGTCCTTATGGATAATATCACAAAGCCACTGGAATTGAAGCTCCAAATGGCCTATTAGTTAGAATCTCTGAAACGTCAAACTTGTATAAGTGAATGAAGAAAACATTGTCCTGATTATTGCACTTGGAACCGATTCCTTCTAGTGTAAAGTCAGATATTTTATTTTCTTTTGAAAAAAAATAAATAAATAACAAGAAGAAAAGAAAATTCTTCTCAATTGCACAATTGTTAAATTCTTTTAAATATTTTCTTTGTAGACAATTCATGTCATCAATCCTGAGTGGAGACAAGACAGGCAGGCTGTTGAAATACAATAAATCAAGCAAAGAAGTGACAGTGTTGTTACAAGACATTCCCTTTGCAAATGGTGTTGCATTAAGCAAAGACCGAACTTTTGTACTGGTAGCCGAAACCACAACGGTCGGATTTTAAGATTTTGGCTTCAGGGTCCTGACACTGGAAAGTTTGATGTTTTTGCTGAGTTACCAGGATTCCCAGACAATATCAGAAGAACTTCTAATGGGGATTTTTGGGTTGCCTTGCATGCGAAGAAAGGACTTTCTGGAAAGATTCTTTCAAATCCATGGTGTGGGAAGACAATGTTAAAACTTCCTCTTAGCTTTAGGCAACTGCACTCAATGTTAGTAGGAGGGAAGCCTCACGCAACTGCTATTAAGCTTAGTGAAAAGGGAGAAGTTTTGGAAGTTTTGGAAGACAGTGAAGGAAAAACTTTGAGGTTTATCAGTGAAGTTGAAGAGAAGGATGGAAAGCTATGGATGGGATCAGTGATGGTCCCATTTATTGGCATATGCAATTTTTAACATAAATGTACTTTAATTATTTGCTTGTATTTTTAACATAAATTATGTTTTCAATGTTTGGAATTTTGATTTGATTAATATCAAAAGTACACCTTACAAACTGAATTTTGATTAATATATTGACAAAGATATTGTTTGATTGGGCTTATCTATTGGTCAAAAGAGCTTATTTAAAGTCATAAGCGCTTTTGAAATTCTTTTAGGTTGTTTGATTTCATTTCAAATGAGCTTATAGGATTTAAAATAATAAGTTATTTTATGTTTAAGTTAAAAAATATCCTTATTATATTTTATAAATTTAACTTTATTTATTCTTGTATGTTAATTTAGGACAACATCCCTAATACACCTAGGATTCCCATTTTGATTTGCTTTCTTATTTAGCGTCCCTTATCTTATTAGGTTTTCTTAGTTTTCCTACTTTACCGTCCTTATGTAAAAGGAATCTAATTATTGCTAGGAAAGCATTTCCTATTAATATTAGTCTCTCAAAATAGTCAATTAATTGTTATTCTCTCAAAATTATTAATAAACTTGTGTTCATTTTCAAGAAAGCTAGGTGATAAAGCATTTTTTTATTTTTAAATCCTTTTTCGCGTTTACGCTTCGTTAAGTGGTAACAGAGCAAGGTACAATCCTACCAAGCCGATGTCAGGGATAGCGAACATCCTCCTTCCCGACGATAAACAGAGGATGAGGGTTGTTTGGGACACTGTTCAGGATCTATTACAACCAATACTTCATAGGTTGGATGCACTGGAGGAAGAATACTTGGTGAATGTTTCGAAAGAGAAGCAAGTTAAACATGTCTTTTTATTAGAAGGCTATGCATATTATTAGTGGAAACATGTGAAGTATAATAGAAGTAGATGGGGAAAAGAGACGATAAGAACATGGTCTAAACTGAAAAAATTATTAATAGAAAAATTCTTACTAATAGAATATCATCGAATCTTCTGTCAGCCATCCTATCTCCCACACCACCCTAATTACAACAAGCCAATCATAAAATAGTCACAGCCACAATCACCTTGTTATATTATTAATCCAACTTCAAATCAGGAACACCTAAAGAATCTCACACGTATGACTTCTAAATTAGAACTTGATGAAGAAGTTCATGGTACACTAACAAGGAGAAAAATTTTCTGAAATCATCCTTGAAGTGATTCCTCAAGTGGTTCATGATTTGAGCAATGAAGAACAAGTTCTTGAAATAGTTTCACAAAATCATATCAAAGAGGAAATAATTCTTAAAGAACAACAAATAGAAGACAAACAACATGTTGAACTTGAATATTTGAACGAGAAGATACAATTAGGAGTTGAAGCAAAACAAATTCTTCAAGAAGAAATTTTTCGTTCAAGAGGTTGAATATGTTGAAATTGGAATTGTTGTGGGGGAAATCCAGGGAGGATAAAATCCCTTTTTTTGCAAAAATCTTGCGATATGGATCCCATAATCAAGGCTGATGATCGCGCAACTTACTGTTTAAACGAATTTGAGTTTATCTCCAACTTGACCCATAACTGATACTATATAAACATTGTTGTAATCTTTTTCTAGGATAAAAAGCAAACTCTTTTAAAATCAAATTACTGCTTCGATATATTCAATAACATAACAATGGAAGTAGGCTTGCATTACGAGTAGCCGAACCACTTAAAAAAGTGTCTTTTTATTCTTTATTTTCTAGATTAATCCTTGCATATTTATCATCATATTGTTTCATCCTGATTCACTAGGATCATGCATGCATCCTACGTGATTCTAACACTATCAATCGCGTACCTTTGGTTGGTATAAATCTCTACATCAACATTTTGGCGCTAGAAAGAGGGCCCAACTAGGTGCAAAGGATACCTAATTTCCAACATCAAGTTAACCTTCTTTTTTCAGATCTATGCCAAACATCAATCATGGTTCACATAACTAGTTCTAAAAGCATAACCAAAAACAGTTGCCTCGGTAATGTCGGCATCAATAATCTGGGAGTCATCAATGAGGAGGTGCAAACTCTTCCATCAGAAAATTTGACAGTTCTGCTAAATCCAAATGTGGTAGGGACTTCAACCACTCCACCAGCCAATCTGCAAGTGGTGGATATCATTGAAGCGTTGGCGACAATGATCCAGGCCCTACAGTAGTAGATGGCCACCTTGCAAAGGGTAGCACCAAGGCATCAGGACCCCAACAAGCAGAATATCACTTAGGGGGCGAGAGATGACCCGCCCTGGTCACCTTACACTGTAACTCCAACCAAGAGCTCTGGCTCGATCAATGAGCGTAATCCTAGGCGGAGAAAAAAGTGAAATCGCAAGGTTGTTAGAATAGGTGTTCTAGAGCCAATCAATTATTGTAATATTGATTCTTTATAAATCATGTTTATTTATCAATAAAAGACATTTTCTTCTATATCATGTAATTCATAATTGTATGTCTTGATATATATCCTTAGGATGGTGGAACCATGATGAGGGTATTGAGTGTTTCGAATCTCGATAGTGAGAACCCTATGATCACATATGGTGGCTATTCTAGAAATATCTGTAGCCCTAGTATTATTCTGACTAAGGGCACATATAATATGGTTAGGCTATCATAGTGTTGAACAATCCTGTCGAAAGGTAGTGACTGACCTCACTTATCAAGGTTATTTGGTGAAAAACTGGTGTCATACATAGGTGCTTGCTATAGGCAAGTTCACTGGACTGACTCACTAGAGGATTCCACATAGATGGTAACCCTAGTGTCTGTGGAATAAATCCTCTAATGGATGGTAATGCATGTGATCATTAGACTTAAGATCACCAAAGTGCCTTGTGCAACCAATTGGTATAGTTTAACACTAGCCCAACATAGTTCTATTTAGGACTATCGAAACGATAGTGGTTGGATGCATTGAAACGTATATCAAGACTATGGTGGATTAAAAAAGGATTCATCACTCTCAAGTACGAGAGAAGTTATCTGACTGTGCGATGCGGTAAATGACAATGACACTAAATATGTGGCTATAGTGGGATTGAGTTGTTGGTCAATCCAATTTATTATTCTGATTGTTGGTCCAATAACTAAATACCAAGATATCGAAGATATTTGAGGTTGTGTTATACCTCAGTCTTGATGAGATAGTAGATGATGAAAGAATTCGATTGCACGATAACCATACTGTTGACAAGTAGTGATTTCCCTAATCCTTTATCTATTGGATAGCCATGATGCCTTGCTAGGAGCCAATCTTGGTTTGTGTATGGAGAGTTGATTAGTTGGTGCTTAATCACGATTCTATTCACTACCAACATGATAGGGAGCCTATGAGTCACACACTTAGAAGACAATTTAAGGTAAATGATATTTTGGGGGTAATTTCATCTTTTTAGATGGATGGGCATTTTGGTAATTTTGCTAAGCAATTAAATTTGCTGAGGTTGTAGCTTGTATCCAATTTTGGTATTGGCATTATTTTAGCAAAATTGTAATTTTATTTATTAGAGTAAATATTAATGTAAATATTAATATTAATGATAAATAAAATTAATATATAATACTATTTTACCTAGGAATAGGTTATTCTTATTCTAGGGTGGAATAGCATTTTAATGGTGCTAAATAAATTAAATTAGGTTTTTGTAACCTAATTTTAGTGATAGCCGTTTTCCAAAAGGGAGACCTAAAACTCTCTCTTGAAAATTGAGCCCCATTATCATACCTTGAAGAAAATTCTTTAATCTAGCAAATTAGGGATTTGTGATCTTGCCATTGTGTGGATACCTAAGCGCAATTCTCGTTTGAATTAGCTTGTGAAATCTTTTTCAGAATTCAAGTAAAGAGTTGGAGCCGCCCACGTTGGTAAGAAACCTAAATCCTTGTATGGATTTCGATTACGTATAATGCATGTAAATAAAATATTCAACTCCGTTTTAGGGTTTAATGTGAATTTTTGTTGTTTCCTCTGCCTTGTAATCGCACTAAATTCCTAACAAAGGTGCCAAAATAATATTGTCTCAGAGACGCCCATAACCTATGCTAAGGTTGCACCTCGCGCCATGAAAGGGCTAACTCCAAGAGAACGCCCATAACCAACACGACAGTTGTACCTCATGCCAGGAAAGGGTTAACTCTCAACCCTCAACAGACCTCACATACAACCCGAGCTACCACAATACAATAGTCTTGTTGAACGACGGTCGTGCAAGTGTGTTTGAAAGAATCGGGAAAAAGGGTCAACCAATACCAAGCGAAGATCTTTGTACTTAGTTGAACACACCACGAGGTCATCATAGGTCCACCATAGAAGCCAAAAATGGTGTCCTAGCAACCAATCAGCTGGATCAATTGCAACAAATTCTTGACAGCCTTCGAGCTCACCAAGACAAGCAATATGAGGGGCATGGAGGATCCCTTCTTTCAGAAGTAATGCTCCGAGCCTATTGTTTTTTTTCAAGTTTCAAGATGCCAAGCAATGTTAACATTCAATGGAGAGGTGATCTCAAGATCACCTGGATGCATTCAACGACTTGATGAGCCCATCAGGTCTCAAGTTTGCCATTGTCATTGCTTAGCCATCACATTGACAAAGGAGAGAAGAGATTTTTTAGAGGGTTTCTAGTAGGCTTATACATAATCCTGGAAGTAGCGCACCACACAATTCCTTCAGAACTTCCAAGCGAGCAGCAGTTTTCCATGCTGTTGAATTACTTAGTGATGCGTGTTTACTACACATGCAAAAATAACAAGTATACTGTCGCACAAGTAATAAATGATGAGTAGATTATCGTTCCCACGAGGATTGTTAGCTAAGCCCTAAGTTTCCTATGTTATCAAGTTGAACAAACGACTTCTTTGGATTGATGGGAGCTAATTCTAATAAAACTTAACAATAAATTTTAAACTAAATTTAACTAAGAGTGCAATATTAAAATACGGATATCATTCAAGTAAAATAGGTAGGGTTTTGACTTCATTTGGATTTTATGGGTTAAACCTAAAAATTACACTACAATCACTTCTACGCAATGGTTGTAAATCGAACTCACTAAGATTGTTAAACATACCCTCTCGGCTATGTTTTCCTATTCACCTTATTGACCTTCCGCACCCAACAATTTGAGGTTAACAATTCCAAACTCATTAAGAGAATCCTACAATGATTTCATTAATTCTTGAATCTATCTCTAGCATCCAATATTATAATGGTGATTACCCAATAAGCCTACATGACTCATTTCTCAATCTCATCATGTTCATCAATAAGCATTAAAACTCAGAGTAAACACAACCCAAAGCATACTCATATGAAAATAAAACAATCAAACACTTAACCCATTAAAAATCCAAACTACAATCAAACCCTACCCCAAAAATTGTTAGTTCATAGCTAAATTAATAATACAAAAACGAAAAAAACAAAAATATCAGTTCAACATAATGAAACTGAGATAAAAGATAAGAACTCCCAACAAATGATAATCCCTTAGTTAGAATCGAATCTTCACCCTGTTACAATCAAAAATCGCTCAAAAACTCATCCAAAGAATATGTAAAACCTCTTTAACCTAAAACGAAGACCCTGACAAAAGGCTCATTTTTCTTTTATACCTTGCCCAAATTACCCAGCCAAAACACGCACAAAGTAAAACTGTGCGTTTAACAAAACTGCAAATAATGACCGTCGCCGCGGCGAAGAAGAGTTTCTTGCCGCGGCAAAGAAGAAACAGATCTGGAGCGGTGTGTGGCGTACTCGCAGTGGCGAAGGACAAATCTTCGCCAGGGCGAAGCTTTGAAAAGTTCTGAATTTACAGAACTGCCACTCTGCTTGCTTCTTCGATTCCTTCTTCGATTCTCGATGCTCTCCCTTTGGAACCGCCTCATCGTGTTTATCCTGCTTCAGAACTCTCCTAACTTCTGAGATCCGCTAACTTCTAAGTCAAAAACTTCAAATTTTCCTTTTTTGCTCAAAAATGTCCATTTTAACCTGAAACACAAATATAAAGAATTAAACAACAATTCAGGTCAAAATGCACCAAAAAGTACCTAAAATCCAATAAAAAGTCTAAAGAAAACTGTATATCCACGGATTATCAAATACCCCCAAACAAGATATGCTCGTCCCCGACATACGGTACAAAACCAACAGAACACAAAACACAGACAATGACGAAGACACAAAACACACAACAAAACTGGAAATGGTGTTTGAACCACTCAACAAACCTCAATCAAAATCCAGTCAATAACATAAACTTGAACAATGCTTAACATTTCTCAACAATAAAATTTCAACAACCCATTTCTCATCACTGATTGTACAATCATCATCGGCAACAACACTAAAAAAAAAAAAAAAACTAATTTTTTTTTTTTTTTTTTCAGTTTAAGGTGTACGTTGCGTTGTTAAACCAAAGTCGCCAAGTACTGCTAGGCAGTTTTTAAGGCATTTACGGTTTTCCAGCCATATACCCTTGAACTAGGTTTTTAAATTCTATTTCCTACCCCCCAACTAAACAAACATTGTCCCCAATGTTCCATTATGCAAAAATTAGGAATAAAAATAATAAAACAACAAAGGTACGAGAATGCCTCCCTGGTTAATCCGTGAAGGTCGCTCCAACAATGACACCCGGTCTCGGACTTTTCACACCCATAATCTGTCAAAACAATTGAAACTGTGGTGTCCCTTATGTTAGCACAAATTCACACTAACTTGAAATATTACATCCTAATCTTGTCCCTTTAACACTCTAACAATTAAAAGCAACAACTAAACAACTAAACAACTAAACAAAATCCAAACCAAAATAAAACTGAGTTTAATGTTTCAATGGACACAAAATTAAATGAAAACAAATAAACACAAACAAAATCAAACAAGTGCTGGTTCAATCTTGTTCTTCCTCTTCTTCCTCATCTTCCTCTTCTTCCTCGAGGTCCTCCACTCATCCGAGTTCCACGGCCCTTGATATGCGAAGTGTCAATATTGAGCCTTGAAGCTATTCGTCAGCAGTTCATGCATCATCTCAGTCTGCTCTACCATCCAATCCTGACGTCTCTTCATGTATTTCATTAAGCCCATCATTTCCTGCATCATCTCTTTCTGTGAACCTGTGGACTGGATGATGTGGCAAGGCTTGTTCTCTGCCTTTTTGCCCCTGCCTTGGTTGCGCAGATTTCGAACGGTCAAGGTGTTTCTTGTAATATTCTGAGTCTAGAATTGGAGCCCATGAATAGATGCTCGTCATCCTAACCTTACTCCAGCTTTAAGGCATAGGCTGTGATGAATGCGGGAAACCATAACTTGCTCGCCCCGGTTTTGCTACTAGCTTGATGCTGTTCAAAATCATGTCTCCCACATCAATACTCTTCCCTGTGGCAATCGAGTAGAGTAGAACTGCCTTCTCGTGAGTCACGGTGCTGTAGTGCATTCCGGCATTAGTTTCGCACAGACAAAGTATTGACACACCCGAGCCATCGGTTTCAACTGCGTGCTCTTAAGATGTCTTTTTCTGTTCTTTTGTCTGCACCCGTTTTGCAATAACTGGAAGATTAAGCTGTCATCAATCCGTGATCTCTTGAACTGCACATACTCATCATTGAGGATTTCAGGCAAGTGATAGAAATCATTGATCTCCTTTCCCGAAATGGCACTTCCTCCCCTCTTCACAAAATAGTATCTTCCTTACACTCCAAAGATTGGCATAGAACTCCTTTACTAGCGGCTCAACAGCCAACTGCTCAGAGCTCGCAAAAACATGTCCCAACGTCTCCCTCTACTCCAGTCAAGGCTTGAGTAGAAGTTAAATCGCGTTCCGGGATATCCCCTTATCCTTTCTTTGGATTACCCCCTCAACCTTTTGCGGGCTTCATCATTCACAAACCGATTGTCAACACTCCCTTTACTCTACTCTTGCCCTTGTATGGTTGCTTAATTTTCGGAGCCATTGTTCACAACTTAACTTCAATCCAAAAAAAATTTACCCAATAAATCAGACCTAGTTGTTCAACACAATAAGTCAATCTTGCAAAAACAACCAACACTTCCAAATTTTGCAATTCACCCCCCAAACTTCAATTTTTCAATTCAACACAAACACTCCAAAAATTCAAAACCCCACACTCCTAACAATCACTATATGCACAAACAACTCTTCCTCAAGCAATATCAATCTCAAATCACCCAAAAATCCTCAAGTCAATCGCAATAAAATTATCAGATCTATGATTAGAAACTTGAAATTTTTCGATAAAAAGCTTTGGGTTATTGAGAGCTTACCAATGAAGGAGTATTCGCCACCAATTGAACCGGAAACACTTAGATTGAAAAGCCCCAATTTTTTATCCGAAAATTTTCGTGAAATTTTCGCGAAAATTGTTATTGAAATGGGTTTTGGTGTTTATGAATGTTATGAGTAAGAAAATTGGTTGGAAAAACACTAAGGAACAAGATGGAAGTTTGAAAAATTCTCTCTCAAGTGAACATGCAAGGCAGCGTGAAGAATGAAAAAGAAAAGTGGAGTATTTATAGAAATTTTCGTCGCCGTGGCGAGGAGAAACTTCACCGCGGCGACGTTCTTCGTTCATGAACCTTAAAAAATTTCCCAGTTTTCGCCGTGGCGAAGAAAATCTCTTCACCGGGCAAAAACTTCCCGGATACAAGGCTTACTTCGCCGCAGCGAAATGCCTTAGCCAAATTTCCACAAATTTTATTTGACCTTCTTTGCCGCGGCGAAGACAATTCCTTCGCCGCGGTGAAAACGTCAGGAGCTAACCTAATTTCAGGTCTCTTCACCCCGGCGAGAATGATTCTTCGCCCCGCGAAGTCTGGAACATTTTCAACCTTTTCTTCGTCACAATGCTTCACCGCGGCAAAGAATGCTTCTTCGCCCCCGCAAGTCTGGAGCTTTTAATTCCTTTCTTTGGCTAAAGACTTCACCTGAACACCCAACACAAAACATAAAAATTTATAAAAACTCATAATGAAATTAAAAAAATCGAACAACCAAAATGAAAAGCAAAAAGTTAAAAACACTTGGGTTGCCTCCCAAGAAGCGCTTGTTTATAGTCGAAAGCCTACTCTCTCAATCCTTCAAGTTGGGATTGTCCAGCCGATTGGGATGGATTTGCAATTCATCACCCCATCAATGTATGGCTTCAATCTCTGTCCTTAACTGTGAACGTGCCTTTATCTCATGTGTCACTTCCACTGTCACTCTGCTCGATGCTTAATCCTCTTAATAGAGAATGGTCCGGACCATCTAGACTTAAGTTTTCCGGGGAAAAGCCTAAGTCTAGAATTGAACAACACACCTTCTGTCCAACTTCAAAAACCTCTTGCGATGTGCTTGTCATGCCCCCTTTTTGTCTTCTCTTTATAAATCCGCATTTTCATATGCTTCGAGACGAAACTCATCGAGTTTGTTCAAAGTCAGTATCCTCTCTTCTCCGCGGCTTTCAAGTCCATGTTCAGCTGCTTGACACCCCATACTCTTATGTTCAAGTTCTATCGACAAGTGCACGCCTTCCCAAAACCATCCTAATGGCGACATACCAATCGAGTCTTAAAGGCATTCGATAAGCCCATAATGCATTCCAGCTTCCGTGACCAATCTTTCCTAGATGCATTAACTGTCTTTTCCAAAATCCCCTTGAGTTCTCTATTCGACAGTTCCACTTGCCCCGCTCGTTTGTGGATGGTATGGTGCTGCAACTCTATGTGTCACTCCATATTTACTCAACAGTGCATCCATTTGCCTATTGCAAAAATAAGATCCTCCATCACTAATGATTGCCCGTGGTACCCCAAACCTTGAGAAAATATTCTTTCTCACAAACTTAATCACTACCCTAGCATCATTAGTCAGCAATGCTACTCGCCTCAACCCACTTGACACGTAATCCACCGTACTAAGATAAATGTGTTCCCAAGAACTTGGGAAAGGACCCATGAAATCAATCCCCCACACATCAAAAAGCTCAACTACCAAGATATTGTTCAACGGCATCTCATCTCTTTTTGAACTATACCATTCGTTGACATTGGTCACACTTTTAATCATCCGGAAGGATCCTTAAGAGGTTGCCAATAAAACCCTGATTGTAAAACCTTGGTTGCTTTTCTAGCTCCCCTAAAATGGCCACCTACTTCCTTCTCGTGACAATGCCGTAAATGCTTTCCATCTCCTCCTCCGGGATACATCTTCGTATTATTTGATCAGCACAATGTCGGTAAAGAAAATGTTCTTCCCAAAAATAGTACTTCAATCTGAGAAAATTTTCTCTTTTGTTGATATGTCTACCACTTGACACCCTGATGCCAAATAGTTTGCAAAATCCGCATACCATGTGCTTCCTCCACTCTCATCAACTTCTCATCCGAAAATGTTTCTGTAATTGGCAATTCCTCCTCATTTCCCTGATTGGTCTCTCGATCCTCGACAAGTGACATTGGTCAACAATGTCGATAAAGAAAAGGTTCTTCCCAAAAATAGTCTTCAAATCTGAGAAGAATTTTCTCTTTTGTTGATATGTCTACCACTTGGGAGCACCCTTGATGCCAAATAGTTTGCAAAATCTGCATACCATGTGCTTCCTCCACTCTCATCACCTTCTCATCCGGAAATGTTTCTGTAATTGGCAATTTCTCCTCATTTCCCTTGATTGGTCTCTCGTCCTCGACAATTGTCCCCCACATTTCTACCCTTTTTTGTCCCGAATTTCCACCTCGACTGCTGAAGTAGTAAAATCCATCTTATCAGCCGAGGTTTTGCTTCTTCTTTGCCAATGTGCCTGTTGCTGAATGGTCTGTGTATATGATCACCTTTATACCTAACAAATAAAACGAAACTTGTCAAAGCAAAAACTACAGCCAACATTTCTTTTTCAGTGGTGTGTAATTCATTGTGCATCAACGAGTGTTTTGCTAGCATACTGATTACGATAACACTTTGTTTTTTCCTCTGTCCTAAAACTACCCCTAAAGCAAAATCACTAGCACACACTCAATTCGAAGGTAGTCCCCAATCGGGAACTGCAATAATAGGTGCAGATACTAATAATTTTTTCAGATTAAAAGCTGCATGCAATCATCATAAGTCAAAAACAACATCTTATTCAACAAATTGCAAAGGGGTTTAGAAATGTTAGAAAAATCCTTGATGAAGCGCCGTAAAACCCCGCATGCCCCAAGAAACTTCGGACTGCCTTGACATTTGATAGTGGTGTAGCTTCTCAATCACTTCTGTCTTTGCTCGATCAACTTCTATTCCATCCTGGAGATCCTATGCCGAGCACTATTCCTTCTCTTGACCATGAAGTGACATTTCTCCCAGTTCAGCACCAAGTTTGTCTCCTTACATCGCTGCAAAACAAAAGAGAGATTAGTTAGACAGCTATCAAATGATGAACCAAAAACTGAGAAGTCATCCAGTGAACTTCTATAAACCGTTCCACCATGTCTCCAAAGATTGACATCATGCATCTTTGGAATGTTGCTAGTGCATTGCATAACCCAAATGGCATCCTTCGGTAAGCAAAGGTGCCGTAAGGGCAAGTGAAGGTTGTTTTCTCTGATCCTCAGGAGCGATGGCAATCTGATTATATCCTGAATACCCATCCAGGAAACAGTAATAGGCATGTCCTACCAACCTCTCCAACATCTGATCAATGAAGGTAATGGAAAATGATCATTCCTTGTCGCCTCATTCAATTTACGGTAATCAATGCATACTCTCCAGCCCGTCACCGTCCTCGTTGGTATCAACTCGTTACTCTCATTCCTTACCACCATAATAGCTCCCTTCTTCGGAACCACTTGTACCAGGCTCACCCATGAGCTATCGAAATCGGGTAAAAATCCCCGCATCTAAAGTTTCACCACCTCCTTCTCACCCACTTTCCTTCATCGAAGGATTCAATCTCTGTTGTGGTTGCACCCTAGGCTTAAATCATCCTCCATGAGTATCTTATGCATGCAAAATGATGGCGAGATGCCTCTAATGTCCGAGATGGTCCATCCAATTGCTAGTCTATGTTCCCTCAACACCCTAATCAATCGCCTTCCTCTAATGTACTCAAATCTGAATATAATCACCGGAAGGTTTCTGAGTCTCCAAGATAAGCATATTTGAGGTTGGAAGGTAAAGGTTTCAATTCAAGCTTTGGAGGTTCTTCATTTTTCTCCTTCTCCTTTTCTTTGTCAAAATCAAACTCCTCAAATTCTACATCTTGACCCTCATTAATCGGTTGAAGTGCTTCTAACATCCTACACAATCATTCCTCTCCGACTCTTCTACCTCTACTGTTTTTGAATTGGCTATAAACGCTTCTAGAGGTAACTGTGGGGTGTTTTCTTCAATAACGTCCACAACCAGTTTATGCACCACACATCGACACTAAAACATGAATCTGATTCAGACGGAAACTTCATTGCCTCAAAAACATTGAAAGTTACTGTCTCATCTTGAACCCTCAACATTAACTTCCCTTCCTGCACATCGATTAGTGCTCTCCCCGTGGCTAAGAATGGTCGGCCTAAAATGAGAGGTTTCCTTATCCTCTTCCATTTCCAACACCACAAAATCTGTTGGAAAAATTATCTTCCCACCTTTACCAATACATCCTCTACTATCCCCCTTGGGTGTTTTATTGACCTATCCGCTAATTGCAACGACATGGTCGTTGGCTTTACTTCAGCAATTCCAATCTCCTGAAAATAAAGGGCATCAAATTAATGCTAGCTCCTAGATCACACAAAACACGATCAATGTAATATCTCCTATAATACAAGGAATAGTAAAAACTCCCTGGATCTTTAAGCTTCGGGGGTAACTTCTTCTGGAGGATGGCACTACCACTCTTCCGTGAGCATCACCGTTTCCTTATCTTCTAACTTCCTTTTGTCCGATAAGATTTCCTTTAGGAACTTTGCATAACTCGGCATCTGCTGCAATGCATCTGCAAAAGGATGTTAATGTGCAATTTTTTAAAAATTTCAATAAACTTTGAAAATTACTTATCCTGATTCTTTTCTTCAATCTCTGAGGAAAAGGCACGGGTGGGGTATGATGTGCCAACTCAGGAAATGGCAATTATCCTTCTTCTTTTGCCTTCATCCTTTTCGTTTTTCTCATCCTCCAAACCACTTGGTTCTCTTCAGCTTCAATTTCCTTATCAACTTCCTCTTCAATTCTTCCTTTTCAGTTTCTTTCCTTTCATTTTGTTCAACCTCATCCAAAACTGTCCCACTCCTTAACATAATGCATTTGCTTGCTCACGTGGGTTAGTAACTGTACTGCTTGGTAAGGAACCCTGCGGTCTCTCATTTAGCTTCTCGGCCAATTGGCCCTCTGTACCTTTAGATTCCGAATGGACGCCCCTTGATTTCTAAAATTCGTCTTCGTCTCATTCATGAATCCCATGGTTTCCTGCATAAATTTCCAAACATATCCTCAACTTCGACACTCTTTGATCTCCTGGTTGATTAGTCACCCCTGGTTGGTTATTTGGAATGTCCTCTAGTTCCATTGAGTATTTTGCTGATTCTGATTTTCCTAGCCAGATTTGGATGATTTCTCCACCCCGGGCTGTATGTATTAGAGAACGGGTTGTTTGGTTGTCTTTGATTTCCTGCCAAGTAATTACTTGCTCCGTTGATGAAGATGACGAAGCAAATGTGTTCCTAACTTGACACTCGCTGCTCACATGGTTCCCTGCCCAAAAATCACACGTTAGTTGAGGTGCTTGTATAGAGTTTACCTTCATAGTTCCAACTGTTTTTAAGTGCTGTGAGTTGGGCTGAGATGGCTGTAAGGCATCAACTTCATAAAGACCCGAAGATTTCCTTGATATTGCTCTCTCATTCGGTCTTTGATAATTGTTGCTTGCCAAAACCTCAAGCAACTCATAAGCCTCCTCTGGTGTCTTATTCTGCAAGGCCCCTCCTTAAGCTGCATCCACCATGGTTTGTATATTACCCATCAACCCATTGTAGAACGTTGGACTTGAAGCCAAACTGGCAACCCATGGTGTGGACACTTCCTCATTAACTCCTTGTATCTCTCCCAAGCCTCATCAATGACTCGGAATCCTCTTGTAGAATGATGTATATCATTTCTCAATTTTGCTGATTTAGCTGGAGGAAAGAACTTGGTAAGGAATTTCTGTGCTAGCTCATTCCAAGTTGTTATTATTCCCAGTGGTAATGCCATTAACCACCCCTTGGCTTTATCTCCCAATGGAATGGGAATAATCGCAGCCTAATAGCATCATCCGCCACTTTATTTGACTTGAAGGTGTCACAAATTTCTAAGAAATTTGCAATATGCTGATGCGGTCTTCCTTCAAATCACCATTAAATCTAACCGACTGCTGGTCATCTGAATGATTGCCGACTTGATTTCGAAGTTGTTTGCTTGCACTATAGGTCTAGTAATACTCGACCCCTACCATTCACTGTGGAACTGAAAATTCCCTCAGTGTCATGTTTTCTGGTTCAGCCATTTCAACAACTATTTCTTCTGCTTCTACAACTAAACCCTCTCTTTCTCTCCTTCTCTGTTACGTCGTCTAATGGTTCTCTCAAGCTCAGATCAACAGGACCCACTGGTTGACGTCTCGCTCTTCGCATAAACTGCACGAACAAAGTGAGGAAAGTGAGATCACAAACCAATTGAAAATTAAAACAAAAATAAAAACTTCATCTACTAACTATAGAAGACTCAATGTTAACTTAAAACACTCCCCGACAACGGCGCCAAAAACTTGATGCGTGTTTACTACAACATGCAAAAATAGCAAGTATACTAGTCGCACAAGTAATAATGATAGTAGAGTATCGTTCCCATGAGGATTGTTAGCTAAGCACTAAGTTTCCTAATGTTATCAAGTTGAAGCAAACGACTTCTTTGGATTGATGGGAGCTAATTCTAATTAAACTTAACAGTAAATTTTAAACTAAAATTTACTAAGAGTGCAATATTAAACACGGATAATCAATTCAAGTA
Organism: Pistacia vera; assembly: GCF_008641045.1. Taxonomy (NCBI): domain Eukaryota; kingdom Viridiplantae; phylum Streptophyta; class Magnoliopsida; order Sapindales; family Anacardiaceae; genus Pistacia; species Pistacia vera. The sequence goes on from NW_022196058.1 coordinate 1,323,855, forward strand.
AACAGGTAGGGTTTTGACTTCATTTGGATTTTATGGGTTAACCTAAAAATTACACTACAATCACATTCATACGCAATGGTTGTAAATCGAACTCACTAAGATGTTAAATATACCCTCTCTGGGCTATGTTTTCCTATTCATCCTTATTAACCTTCCGCACCCAACAATTTGAAGGTTACAATTCCAAACTCATTAAGAGAATCCTACAATGATTCATTAATTCTTGAATCTATCTCTAGCATCCAATATTATAATGGTGATTACCCAAGAAGCCTAATATGACTCATTTCTCAATCTCATCATATTCATCAATAAAGTATTAAAACTCAGAGTAAACACCAACCAAAGCATACTCATATGAAAATAAACAATCAAACACTTAACCTATTAAAATCCAAACTACAATCAAAACCCTCCCCAAAAGGTTAGTTCATAGCTAAATTAATAATACAAAAACGAAAACACAAATAATCAAGTTCAACATAATGAAACTGAGATAAAAGATAAGAAATCTCCCCAAAGATGAATCCCTTAGTTAGAATCGATCTTCACCCTTGTTACAATCAAAAATCGCTCAAAAACCATCCAAAGAATATGTAAACCTCTTTAAACCAAAAAACGAAGACCCCTGGACAAGGCTCGGTTTTTCTTTTATACCTTGCCCAAATTACCCGCCAAAACACGCACAAAGTAAAACTGTGCGTTTAACAAACTGCAAATAATGACCGTCGCCGCGGCGAAGAAGAGTTCTTGGCCGCGGCGAAGAAGAAAGATTTGGAGCGTGTCTGGCGTACTTCACCGCGGCGAAGGACAAATCTTCGCCGGGCAAAGCTGCTTGAAAAGTTCTGAATTTACAGAACTGCCACTCTGCTTGCTACTTCGATTCCTTCTTCGATTCTCGATGCTCTCCCTTTGGAACAAGCCTCATCGTGCTTTATCCTGCTTCAGAACTCTCCTAACTTCTGAGATCCGCTAACTTCTAAGTCAAAAACTTCAAATTTTATCCTTATTTGCTCAAAAATGTCCATTTTAACCTGAAACACAAAATATAAAGAATTAAACAACAATTCAGGTCAAAATGCACCAAAAAGTACCTGAAATCCGAATAAAAAGTCTAAAGAAAACTATATAATCCACGGATTATCACTTAGCAACATCCAACAAGAAAAGGGCGAAACATTAATATCTTACTTGGAGAGGTTCAATCGAGAAAAAAGTAAGGTCACCAACACCCTAGAAGAGTCGATCCAAACACTCCTGATTGCCTGAGTTTGTCCACAAATCGACTTGTGGAAAGAATTGCAAGCTAAGGACGTGTCTATGCCTTGTTTCTATAAAATGGCAGAGAAACATCTACGAGTTGAGGACTCGTTGGTTGCCTACCTTAAAGCGTAGCAATGTCGAAACTTCGACCATAGCCCCTATTTGGGATGTAGACAGGAGGATAGAAGAATGGACAATCGAGATCGAGGTGAAAAGGATAAGTGCTAGTACCCGAAGAGGTTGTGCACAAAGGATAGGGAAAAGTATAGGATAGAGCCTAGAAAAACTCATGCATTACTCCCTAGATATGGTGAATACACTCTCCTGGTCACACCCCTTGACCATGTCCTCATAATGTCAAAAAGTGTAAGGCTACTCCCAAAGCCCAAGCCAATGACGGGACCCCGTAAAAAGTGTGACCCCAGGAAATACTATCGCTATCACGGAGACATTAGCCGTGACATAAATGATTGTCGAGCTCTAAAGGACAAAATATGGGACCTCATTAGAAGAGGTCACTGAAAGGATTATATGGATAGATAGTGAGCTCAACAAGAGTAAGATGGTAGAAGAAAGCATCGAGAAAGGTCCCAAGACGAGGTTAATGTCGTCAGGACGATCTTTGGGGGCTGCACATTGGAGGATGCTCTAAACGCTTCCAAAAATCATATGCAAGGAAGCGAGATCCAAGTTGCTAACCAGGGTCCTTAGCTTAGACCAACGGCCTTCGAAATGTCATAGAGAAAAGAGTGGGGCAACAAACTTCACAAAAGAAAAAGCAAGGTGGGTCCACCACCCCCACAATGATGCACTAGTTATCATAGCTTGGATCAATAACAATGAAGAGTATTGAATGATGGTGGACAATAGGAGCATAGTAAATATCTTTTACCAAGCCATCTTCTAGTAGATAGGTCTAAAGCGAGTAGATCTTAAGCCAGAAGTGATGCCTTTTTACGAGTTCATCAGGGACCATATACTCCTTGAAGAAATGATCACTTTGCCTATGACAGTAGGCGAGCAGAACAAAGCCATGATGATGGCTGATGTTTTTGTTGTCAATTTCCTATCGGCCTTCAACATAGTAATTGGGAGGCCACTCCTCAGAGATTTGAAGGCGATTACATCCATCTACCACAAAATGATGAGATTCCCTACACCAAGTGGAGTTGGAGTTGGAGTTGGAGTTGGAGCAGTCAAAGGGTCACAGCAAAGCTCTAGAGAATGTTATAACCAAGCGATCAAAATCGCCTCAGAGGAGAAGCGATCCCAGACCATGGTGGTTAATATAATAGAGCCATAGCCCGAATCGATTGAGAAAACATTGATCCTCGAGCTCACGAGGAGGAACCTTCTACCAAGCCAGTAGAGAAGCTAATCGAGATTCCAGTTGACGAGCGCGAGCCCACTCGCATGCTAATGATTAGTAGTGGCCTCAGTGATCATCTGGCTGAGCAATTGGTGGATTTTTTAAAGAATAACTTGGATGTATTCGCATGGACCCATGTAGATATGGTTGGAGTCAACCCCAAGGTGATATGCCACCACCTAAACATCGACACAAAGTTGCGACCTATTTGTCAGAAGAGAAGGGTAATGGATGCAAAGCGTTATCAAGCACTCAAAGATGAGGTGGACAAGTTGCTTGAGATCGGCTTCACTAGAGAAGCTATGACCCACACTGGCTAGCCAACCCAGTGCTCGTCAAGAAATTAAATAATAAGTGGTGGACTTCATAGATTTAAACAAGGCTTGCTCAAAAAACAACTTCCCTTTACCACGAATTGATCAACTGATGAATTCGACCTCTGGGCACACATTGCTTGGTTTTATGGACGTATACTCAAGATTTAATAAAATCCTGATTTACGATCCAGACAAAGAGCACACCTCATGTATCACCGACCAAGGTCTATATTGTTACAAGGTGATGCCTTTTGGCCTCAAAAATGTTGTGGCAACATACCACCAACTTGTTAATTGGATGTTTGCTAAATAGATTGGAAAGACGATCGAGGTATACATTAACGAAATGTTGGTAAAATCAAAGGCTACCCACCTTCACGTCGTGCATCTTGACAACATGTTTGGAATCCTCAAAAAATACAAAATGAGGTTAAACCTTATAAAGTGTGCTTTTGGGGTTAGCTTGGGGAAGTTCTTTGGTTTCATGGTCAACCAACGTAGGCTAAAAGTAAAACCTAAAATGATTCAAGCGCTACTAAATATAAGCAGCCCGAAGAAGTCAAGCACATGCAAAGTCTGACAGGACGAATCACTGCCCTCAAACGATTTGTGTCCCGAGCAACGAACAAGTGGCTACCATTTTTCAAGGTATTCAAGGGCAATAAAAAGTTTGAGTGGATAGAAGAGTGCAAGAGAGCTTTTCAAGAACTAAAAAAAAACACCTCGAACGACCTCCACTGTTGTAAAAACCAATACCTGAGGAACCACTCCTTTTGTATTTATTTTTATCACTGCACGTGATCAGTACAACCTTGATTCGTGAGGAGAAGAAAGTTAAATGGCCATTATATTGCATAAGTAAATGGTTGCTTGATGTAGAGACGAGGTATCCAAAAAGGGAAAGGCTTTCCCTAGCCTTAATAGCAGCATCAAGGAGGTTACGACCATACTTTCAAGCCCACACCATTCATGTTCTAATAAAATACTCACTCAATCAAGTCCTGCAAAAACTAGAAGCCTCAAGTTGATTAATCAAGTGGATCGTGGAGCTAAGCCAATTAGACCAGAAGTACAAACAGCGAACAATAATTAAAGATCAAGCATTGGTAGATTTCATCTCAAAGTTCTCATATCAACCTAAGGGAGAACCAACTCCAAAAGCAGTAGAAAGCATTGATGAAACCACAACAGAAAGAAAGGCTCGAATAATTGCTAAGTTGGACCCTTTATGTGGATGGCTCATCAAGCAAGAAAGGGGCAAGAGCAAGACTCCTACTAGTAAGCCCCAAGGGTACTCATGTCTAGGGCACCTTTAAATTTGGCTTTGAAGCTTCAAATAAAAAAGTCGAGTACGAGGCATTGCTCGCAAGAATACGAATAGCCAAAGAAATGGGCAAAGAGTCAATTGACATTTGTAGCGACTTCCAGCTAGTTGTTTATCAAGTGTCTGGTATTTATCAAGCCAAGGAAGAGAGAATAGCAACTTACCTCTAAAAGGCAAAGTCCGAGCTTGAAAGTTTCAAACATCACATAGTCAAACAGATTCCTAGGGAACAAATGCCAGTATAGATGCCTCGGCTAGGCTGGCTTTATCCATGGATGTTGAAACTTTGGACTCCATTCCCATCAAATTCTTGCAAAGTCTTAGCATCACCGAGCTTGAAGCGTCATCAATGCCAATAGACCAGCAAGCTATGTGGATGGACTTGATCATTGCTTACTTGAAAGATTGGACACAAACTCATTGTAAAGGGGTATCAAAATTAGAGAGAGTTTATCCTTGTAAAGCAAAAATCAATAAAAGAACAGTGGACGTAGGCTTGGTTCAACACACCAAACCACTTAAAAAAAAATTCCTCTTTGTTTTCTATTTTAATCCATTCCATTTTTGGTCCTTAGAGATCATGCCTCATCCTACTCGATTCCGACAAGGTCGATTGAGTATTTCATGTTGTTGCAAGTTTTCGTAACAACATATTGGATTGGATTTTGATTTTGATTTTGATTTCAAATTGGATTGGATTAAATTAAGAATATCTAGAATCCAATATGTACTTGGATCGGATTGGATTCAATAAAAATTATTGGTTTCGAATTGACAAAACCCTTACTCCCTGAAAATGGTTTAATGGGTCTCAGAAATAGTTGAATCAACACCGAAAAAGATTGAATGGAAGCCGGGAAAGCTTGAGTCAGCATTAGAAATGGTTTGTTGGTTAGATCAGATTACTTCTCAAAATTTTAGAAACCCTAAGTTCAATTGTGGAGCCAAATTGAAGCCTAAGTGGGCCAGCGCCTTCTCTAGGCTTTAAAAAAAAAAAGCTGGAAATCTTACTGTAGGCCCTCAATACTTTAATTAATTCTTAACTACCCTTCAAATAATTAAATCGAAAAGCATATTAAATGAAATTTTACCCAGTCTAATAATTAATTGATTTAAGTCCAAAAATAAACTAAATGAAATTTTAGATGAAGAATAAGAGGGAAATGATTTTTTACCCTACCATTTTGTTCTTTAGCCTCCATCTTCTACTTTAAGTGAGGATATAATTGTCATAAAAAAAATTTATTTTTCCTCTATACTTTTTACTTCGAAGCTTTATATTTTCAGTTATAGAAAAATTAAAAGAAGTTTAGATCATTTAGAATTTATAATTTCACAAGTAAATTAAAGCTCATAATAATCATCGAAATTGCTCAATGTTTCTCCTCTACGACATGAAATAATTTTTAGATTTCATATCCTTCTATACCTAAAGCAAGGACAACTACCATTTGATTTTCATTTGGAGAGTTCTTTATTTGTTTCTTTCTTCTACTTCTTCTTCTTTTTTTGTTTTCTTTTTTTAAGTTTTAAATTTTGGAAATCTATTAAGAATTATGTTGTTTAAATAGAAAACTAATCATACAACAAAGCTTAAATCAAATAAGGTGTTTATGTTAATTTTCTATAGGTTTTTAGAGTTGATAATTTTATATATTCAAAAGACATTAAAAGATTTCATATATTCAGCAAAATAATTAAAAGGTTTATAAATCATTCCTAATTTTTTTGAATATGTGTAAGAATTAAGAACCATTGTTAATAATTTTTTTTATATAAATACTATTTTATCCCTATCTAAGATACAAAATAAAATTTTAGATTATAAATAAATAAAACATATTTTATGCAAACTTGATATATTGAAGTTTTGATTCTTAATTACCTTATGAATATCATATTCTACTTAGTTTCTTTAATTTGATTTTCCTTTAGAAAAATAAGATTTTTAACGGGTTTCCATATGTTAATATAATTTTTTTTTTTTTTTTTTTGGCTTTACCATTTATTAGGAAAAATATAATTGTACTTAACAAAGAATATTAGTAATAAATATTAAAGTTTCAAAATTTATAATCATGAATTTTTTTTAAAGAATATTATTTTAAGAATTTTGTATCCCCTCACTTGAATTCCTAGCTCTATCACCAGGGGCGGATCCAGCCCCTTTGAGTATAAGCCTAGGCCTACCCTCAAGTTTTTAAAAAAAAAAAATTACTAATATATAGGCCCACAAAAATTACTATTAATATATATATCCAGACACATCTTTAGATTTTAAAAAAATGAGAACTACTATACATAAATCTAGGCTCACAAAAAACTTATTATTAATATATATATATTCCAAGCCCACATCATATTACAAGTTTAAAACTTTCTCCACTCTTCTTCTCTACGGTTTCACCCACTTTTTATAGTTTTATCCCCAAAATTCTTTACTCTCTCATTCTCTTTCTCATGTTATTCGATCTTAAAACTTTTGAAGACTGAAATTTGTGAAGCTTTCACTACTAAGACGTCACAATTAGCTATATTTTCTGTTTTATTAGTTTTAGGTATGTGTATTGCTCATTTCAATTAGTTTATTTTAGGGTTGAATCATTTTTTTTTTTTTTTTTTTTGGAGATTTTTTATTCAAATTTGAGGGAAAAAGAAATGGATCTTGTGAGTTTATTTTATATTTTGTGCCTAAGAATGAACTTGTTTTCCCAAATTAAAACCTTATTTATATTTTAAAGGACGTTATTCTACACCATTCACCCACCATTTTCCTATATTTCAAACGTCACAGTTCAGTTACCCAAAATAATTAAAGAAATTTGAGTTAATATATATGTTTATACCAAGAAAATTCCACTTTATTTTATTGATTCATATTAAAAGTCAAAGCAACGTTGATTTGATTTAAGTTTTGGTTGACTTTAGCTTAGGTTGTGTCTGATCAAAGCCATGGAAATTTATATTTATAATCTTTGGAAGCCAAAAATAAAAAAAATTAAAATAAGGTTTTGCTCAAGGTTTACTCAACACATTTACTCAAAATTTTGTTTCTCATGGATTTATTCAAGTAAGAAAGTATTGTGTTATTGCATTATTTTCTCTCATATTCTTGATATTGTATTATTTTCTTTGCTTAAGGTTTGATGATTTTTTAAAGTTTTCACTAGTTGTTTGGCAAACAATGGCAGAGCTACGGAGGCCCCCCTAGACAAAAATATTGGATCCGTCAGTGTCAATCATTGCCTAAGTTTGTGAGAGAAACATTAATTTATGTATGGGACTTATTGGAATCTGTTGGTGGTGGTTAATAAGGATTATTGTTGAGTTAATTATTTTTAGTCTTTGTGCTTTCAATTTACTTCTATTTAAGGACAATGGTTTCAAATACTCATTTGGTCCTTCTTGTTTCAAAATACAACTATTTAGTCCTTTAAATCAATAAAAAGGTTAGTTAATTGTTAATTTATAATAAATTGACAAAAACATTAAATTAAATAAAACATTATACATTGTGAATTCAAATTAAATAAACACATTATAGACTACAAATTCATCATATTTATATAATTTTGATTTTCAAATCTGTAATATACAGTATAATTTTTGTTATATATATTATCATTTCAGTATAAGTTCAAAAGTCAATAACCTTTTTATTGAGTCAAAGGACTAAAACTTAATATTTGAAACGATTGTCTTTAAATAGGAGTAAATTGAAACCACAAGGATTGAAAAAAAATTAACTCGATTATTGTTTGAATAATAAGTTAATTGCCATAACCCTCTAAAAATTAGGCTAATTTTTAATACCCCTAAATTGAAGGGCTTACAAAGAGAAAACTGGGGCATAACTAGGGCTATAATTGAGCCAAGCCGAGTTTTTGGTTAATCAAGCTCAACTCGATTACTACAGGAATGAGCTTGAGTTCGAGCTCAAGCCCGTCGAGCTTGGGAATTAAAGATCAATCTCGAACTCAATTTCATTGGAGAGTACTCAAGCTCAAATTCGAGCCAGCTCAGTCAAAGCTCGTTTGACCAAAGCCAACAATAAGCCGCCTGAAGTAAAATTGTTCCTAGTTTCCCATTCACTATTTGGCAAACACAACATTTCTACATGACTATATACATCAAAAAATAGTTACTGATGTGAATCGTTTACTAGTTAGCGTACTGGTTTTGTATGAAATATTAAGTGAAATGAACTAAAGTTTTAGTTTAGTTCACTTGACTTAATTAATCTTGAAGTAAAAAACTATGTGCAGTTAGCAATAACTATACATCAAATTACATCAAAATATAGTTAAAGGTTGTGATTTTAAGGCTGACAGTTTCAGTGTCCATTACAATGAAGGTTGTGGTTGTAGTTGGGCTATTTTCTGTGTAACTACTCTTTTTCCTACTTCTACAAACAAATTCAATTAATTTAGTTTCTATTTTTTTCAAGTTCAGCAAGCAAACCAAGTTCAGTTAGAACATTGTACTAAATTGAAGGCATATATTTGGCATGAAATTCTAAGAAAAATACATGCACCTTATCTTATTAAATATAGTACTTATGAATGATAATACCCATAAATATAATTAGGAAAAATTGATATGGATCAGATAAGTATTGACTTTTACAGAATATACCCATATTAAAAACTAGGTGTTGTAAACTATATGGCCATCCACCGCCTTAACATTGAGGCAGTGAATGGGGGAGGGGGTGTTGGCTATAAATAACATTCCCAACCACACCCACAGCCCCCTCCTTTTCATTTCACCATACAATGAATTGAGAAGGCAAAGAATTATCACAGCCCCTTTAATTCCACTTTTTAAAATTTCAATCCTTCGTAGTCTATTATACTTACATCTTTAAAATTACAACACGTTATCAGCACGAAGAACTTAACAAGTGTAACATTTGAAAGTAAGTACTTCGATCTTATATGTGTTCTTTAATCTTTGTTTCTGCCTTTATGGCTGGATTTATTTGTTATTATTAAATTCCGCCTCTATGGTCGGATTTATTTATTATTACTAAATTCCGCCTCTATGGTCGGATTATTTATTATTGTTAAATTTCATCTCTATGGTCGGATCTACTTATTATTGTTAAATTCCACCTCTATGGCTAGATCTATTTATTATTGTTGAATACCGCCTCTATAGTCGGATCTGTTTATTCTTGTTGAATACAACCTTTATGGTTGGATTTGCTTTTATTATATTTTCGATAACCAACGTTAGTAATTGTGCTCCCATCTTATATATGATAAATGAACTTGAAGTTCCAAAAAAATAGCTATTGCCTGAAGTTCTAAATACCAATTACAAATATAAAATTTGTAAAACAAAGACAAAAATGGACCTAAAGTTCCATATCATGAAGATGAAGTTCTATAAACACCCTTACTAATGTAATTTTTTTTTTAAGGATGGACTTCGAAACTGAGACATCAATATCCAATAATGGTTGAGACATTTGTATAGTAGATAATGCAACAACGCACACCATCCTTCGGGATATAAAAAATTTCTCAAGTTTGACCTTTACCAAGGCTAAAATAAATACTATATCAGGATCTGCAAACATAATTGAGGGCTCCGAGAAAGTAACACTTGTGCTACCAAGCAGAACTAAATTAAGTATCCATGATGCTTTATATTCTAGCAAATCCAGAAGAAATTTGCTTAGTTTCAAAGATATAAGACTTAATGGATATCACATTGAAACTTTGAGTGAAAAGGATGGAGAGTTTCTATGCATCACTGCTAATATTTCCTGCCAGAAGCATGTACTAGAGAAACTCCTTGCTTTATCATCAAGGTTATATTACACAATCCTGAAGAATATTGAAATCTATGTAGTTATGAAATAGAAGTTCACTGATCTTGAACTTTTTAAAATTTGGCACAACTGTCTTGGTCACCCAGGATCTACTATGATGCATAGGATCATAGAAAATTCACATGAGCACCCATTAAAGAACCTACAGATTCTGCCACCTAATGAGAGTGCTAGTATTGCTTGCTCACAAGGCAAATTGGCACTTAAGCCATCCATCACTAAAGTTGGTGTAGAATCCCTATCATTTTTACAAAGAATTCAAGGGGATATATGTGGACTTATTTATCCACTAAGTGGACCTTCCCGCTACTTTATGGTATTGATTGACGCATTAGCATGATGGTCACATGTTTGTCTACTATCTACCCGTAATGTTGCCTTTGCTAGATTACTAGCACAAATTATCAGATTATAGGCCCACCTTCCAGATTACCCAATTAAAGCAATCCGTTTGGACAATGCTTGTTAGTTTACCTCAAAGACATTTGATGACTATTGTATAGCAATGAGAATTGATGTTGAGCATCCAATACCCCATGTACATACCCAGAATGGTATGACAGAGTCATTTACAAAGCGTATCCAATTAATTGCTTGAACTTTGCTATTACGTACGCAATTAACAACTTCTGCCTAGGCTCATGCTGTGGCATTAATTCGCCTAAGACCCACTACACATCATCAATACTTTCTAATACAGCTTGTATTTGGACATCAGCCTAATACATCCCATTTAAGAACTTTTGGTTGTGTTGCACAAGTTCTAATTGCACCCCCTCAACGCACCAAAATAGGACCCCAACGTCATTTGGGAAGATATATGTTAGCTATGACTCACCATCCATCATCAGATATCTTGAGCCTTTGACTGGTGATCTATTTACCACACGTTTTGCGGATTTCCATTTTGATNGTTGTGGTTGTAGTTGGGCTATTTTCTGTGTAACTACTCTTTTTCCTACTTCTACAAACAAATTCAATTAATTTAGTTTCTATTTTTTTCAAGTTCAGCAAGCAAACCAAGTTCAGTTAGAACATTGTACTAAATTGAAGGCATATATTTGGCATGAAATTCTAAGAAAAATACATGCACCTTATCTTATTAAATATAGTACTTATGAATGATAATACCCATAAATATAATTAGGAAAAATTGATAAGGATCAGATAAATATTGACTTTTACAGAATATAACCATATTAAAAACTAGGTGTTGTAAACTATATGGCCATCCACCGCCTTAACATTGAGGCGGTGAATGGGGGAGGGGGTGTTGGCTATAAATAACATTCCCAACAAAACCAACAACCCCCCAACCAGGCCCCGGCGCCCCACCCCCCCTCCCTTTTCATTTCACCATACAATGAATTGAGAAGGCAAAGAATTATCACAACCCCTTTAATTCCACTTTTTAAAATTTCAATCCTTCTTAGTCTATTATACTTACATCTTTAAAATTACAACACGTTATCAGCACGAAGAACTTAACAAGTGTAACATTTGAAAGTAAGTACTTCGATCTTATATGTGTTCTTTAATCTTTGTTTCTGCCTTTATGACTGGATTTATTTGTTATTATTAAATTCCGCCTCTATGATCAGATTTATTTATTATTACTAAATTCCGCCTCTATGGTCGGATTTATTTATTATTGTTAAATTTTATCTCTATGGTTGGATCTACTTATTATTGTTAATTCCTACCTCTATGGCTAGATCTATTTATTATTGTTGAATACCGCCTCTATGGTCAGATCTGTTTATTCTTGTTAAATACAACCTTTATGGTTGGATTTGCTTTTATTATATTTTCGATAACCAACGTTAGTAATTGTGCTTGCATCTTATATATGATAAATGAACTTGAAGTTCCAAAAAAATAGCTATTGCCTGAAGTTCTAAATACCAATTACAAATATAAAATTTGTAAAATAGAGACAAAAATGGACCTAAAGTTCCATATCATGAAGATGAAGTTCTGTAAACACCCTTACTAATGTAATTTTTTTTTAAGGATGGACTTCGAAACTGAGACATCAGTATCCAGTAATGGTTGAGACATTTGTATAGTAGATAATGCAACAACACACACCATCCTTCGGGATATAAATTATTTCTCAGGTTTGACCTTTACCAAGGCTAAAATAAATACTATATCAGGATCTGCAAACATAATTGAGGGCTCCGAGAAAGTAACACTTGTGCTACCAAGCGGAACTAAATTAAGTATCCATGATGCTTTATATCTAGCAAATCCAGAAGAAATTTGCTTAGTTTCAAGATATAAGACTTAATGGATATCACATTGAAACTTTGAGTGAAAAGGATGGAGAGTTTCTATGCATCACTGCTAATATTTCCTGCCAGAAGCATGTACTAGAGAAACTCCCTGCTTTATCATCAAGTTTATATTACACAATCCTGAAGAATATTGAAATCTATGTAGTTATGAAACAGAAGTTCACTGATCTTGAACTTTTTAAAATTTGGCACGACTGTCTTGATCACCCAGGATCTACTATGATGCATAGGATCATAGAAAATTCACATGAGCACCCATTAAAGAACCTACAGATTCTACCACCTAATGAGAGTGGTAGTATTGCTTGCCCACAAGGCAAATTGGCACTTAAGCCATCCATCACTAAATTTAGTATAGAATCCCTATCATTTTTACAAAGAATTCAAGGGGACATATGTGGACTTATTTATCCACTAAGTGGACCTTCCCGCTACTTTATGGTATTGATTGATGCATTAGCACGATGGTCACATGTTTGTCTACTATCTACCTGTAATGTTGCCTTTGCTAGATTGCTAGCACAAATTATCAAATTATAGGCCCACTTTCCAGATTACCCAATTAAACAATCCGTTTGGACAATGCTGGTGAGTTTACCTCAAAGACATTTGATGACTATTGTATAGCAATGAGAATTGATGTTGAGCACCCAATACCCCATGTACATACCCAGAATGGTATGACAGAGTCATTTACAAAGCGTATCCAATTAATTGCATGAACTTTGTTATTACGTACGCAATTAACGACTTCTGCCTAGGCTCATGCTGTGGCATTAATTCGCCTAAGACCCACTACACATCATCAATAGTTTCTAATACAGCTTGTATTTGGACATCAGCCTAATACATCCCATTTAAGAACTTTTGGTTGTTTTGTACAAGTTCTAATTACACCCCCTCAACGCACCAAAATGGGACCCCAACGTCATTTGGGAAGATATATGTTAGCTATGACTCACCATCCATCATCAGATATCTTGAGCCCTTGACTGGTGATCTATTTACCACACATTTTGCGGATTTCCATTTTGATGAGACAGTGTTTCCTCCTTTAGGGGGAAAGGTAAAGCCTCTTGAAGTAAGGCTTGAACTTTCCTGGAAAGTGACTTCTATGTCTCATTTAGATCCTCGTACATCTCAATCTGAAATTGAAGTGCAAAGAATAACACATTTGCAAAATATTGTCAACCAAATGCCTGATGCATTTACAAGTGCAGCAAAAATAATGAGATCAGACATTCTTGCTATCAATACACCAATAAGGATTGATGTTACCAATGAATAATCCATATGGGCAGCGATCAATTCATCTGTTACACGCCAGAAGCATGGCAGGCCGGGCGGAGCCAGGGATATTGTTCCTAGGAAACTAAAGGCACATAACCAAATAGGTGCCAATTTTGACAATACTGGAATAATAGATAATTCCACATCTTCTAAACTAACTCCAGAAGAGTTAATAGTCCCTTACAGGATACAAGGCCTTGAGAGGAACAAATCCTTGAAGGAATGCAAGAACATAGAAATAAAAAAATTTCTACAAACTATCCTCATAGTAAAGAAATGTGGAATCGTGAAACAACTATTATCGATAACATATTCTCATACGCAATAGCTACTAAAATTATGAATGATGAATTTGAGCCATGTTCCATTGATGAATGTCGAAAGAGACATGATTAGCCAAAATGGGAAGAGGCAATTCAAGCAAAATTAACCTCCCTAGCAAAAAGTAATATATTTGGACCTATAGTCTAAACGCTTGAAAAAGTGAAAGTTGTAGGATGCAAGTGGGTATTCACAAGGAAACCTTATGAGAAAAATGAGATTGCTAGGTATAAGGCCAAATTAGTGGCTCAAGATTTCCTACAGAGACTCAAAATTAACTTTGATGAGACGTATTCACCACTGATGGATGCTATCACATTTCGATACTTGATTAGTTTATCAGTCTTAGAAGGACTTGATATGCGTCTCATGGATGTTGTCACTGCGTATTTGTATGAGAAACTGGATACTGATATCTATATGAAAATCCCTGAAGGATTCAAAGTGCTAGAAGCAAATAAAAGGAACATGTATTCAATAAAATTGTAAAGATCGTTATATGGGTTGAAACAATCAGGACGAATGTAGTTTAATCGTCTGAGTGAATATCTGATGAAGAAAGGATACATCAATGACTCTGTATACTCGTGTGTCATTATAAAAATGCCAAAATCAGGATTTGCAATGTGGCAGTATATGTCGATGACATGAACTTAACAGGGACTCCAGAAGAGCTCAGAAAAGCTACTAAGTATTTAAAAAGAGAATTTGAAATGAAAGATCTCGAGAAAACAAAGTATTATCTTGGGCTGCAGATCAAGCATTGTTCGAATGAAGTTTTGCTCCATCAATCAAATTACACTGAAAAGATCCTAAAGTGATTTAATATGGATAAATCTCACCCCTTGAGTACCCCAACGGTAGTTCGGTCTCTTGATCCTAAAAATGATCTATTTTGTCCTAAAGAAGATGACAAAAAGATACTTGGTCCTAAAATACCGTATCTAAATGCAATAGGTGCATTATTATATTTAGCACAATGTATGAGACCAGACATAGCATTTGTAGTGAATCTGTTGGTAAGATTTAGCTTTGCACCAACTCGCCGACATTGTAATGGGATCAAACATGTCTTTCATTAACTTGGTGGAACAAAAGACTTGGGATGATTTTATCCAAGGAAATATGTTAATGATCCTAAATTAGTTCGCTATACAAATACTGGGTACCTTACTAATCCTCACAAAGCCTGCTGGTAAATGGGATATGTTTTCACCTACAATGGTACTGCAATATCATGGCGCTTTATAAAACAAACATTAGTTGCCATTTCCTCCAATCACTTTAAGATTCTTGCGCTTCATGAAGCTAGCCGAGAATGCGTATGGTTAAGATCTGTCACCCATCATATTAAAAGTATATGCAAATTGCCACATACCTCAAATGCTCCCACAATTATAAATGAAGACAATGCAGCATGTATTGCTAAAGTCAGAGGTTGATATATCAAAGGAGATAGAACCAAACATATTTCACCGAAGTTCTTTTACACTGACGAACTCCAGCAAAATTGAGAGATGAATGTCAAACAAATACGCTCCAGTGATAATCTTGCGAATTTATTTATTAAGGCCTTATTGACATCAACATTTAAAAAGTTAAGTGTATAACATCGGTATGCGGCGGCTCAATAAGTTACTAAATTAATTCTACCATTATAAGGGGGAGCATTGATCAAGAGGAGCATAGATTAATTCTACCATCATGTTTATTATACTGGACATATGTGCATTGTACTCTTTTTCCTTAATCAAGTGTTGTCCCACTGGGTTTTCCTGACAAGGTTTTTAATGAGGTAGTATGAAGCACATCCAACTTCACATTACAATTTCATTGTAGAATTGTATTTCTTTAGTTAGGTTTTTTCCCACTAGGTTTTTCTTCAGTAAGGTTAAATACAATTATTTGTAAGTGGTGGATGTCCAAAGGGAAGTGTTGTAAACTATATCGCCATCCACCGCCTTAACTTTGAGGTGGTGAATGGGGAGGGGTGTTGACTATAAATACCAAACACCCCACACCCCCTCCCCTTCCTTCATTTTTACCATAAAATGAATTGAGAAGGCAAAGAAGTATTACAGCCCCTTTAATTCCATTTTCTTAAATTTCAATCGTTCTTAGGCTATTACACCTTTAAAATTACAACACTAGGAGAAACAAATAGAGTTTTCTTTAAAATAACTTTTGTGCTAAATTTGCAGGTCGAAATAAATATTCAGTTTACATTAATATATATAGTGTCATTCTAATGACATCAGCTTATGAATGTCACCATCTAAATTAACCATCAATTAATTATAAATGACAGATTAATTGACCTGTGGCTGCCTATTTTTCCATGAACTGAAGGGTTACATGGAGAGGAATCTCAAATAAATAAGCTGTGAAAATTAACTAAAGCTTCATTTATATATACAATACAAGGTTCATTTTCACATATATGATATATACTTTAAACTTTGCTCAGATTCTAATTCATTTTTATTTATATATCTATCTAAGTGGTTACTCTTCAAAGTTATAAATTCGTTCTCAACCACTTGGATTAGATAACTAGCCATTATCAAGTAACTGACAAAAGTGGTTATTTTCCAAGTTTGAATTCTATCATGTCATGGATCTCAATTAAGAAGCATTAAGAGAATATTGTTGAATGTGTTATATTTAATGGCTAATCAATGTGAGTCTTTTTTTTTTTTTTTTTCTATGCCTAATCATTAAAGCACGGAAAAAAAATCAAACGCCACAAAAACCCAAACAAAAATGAATCGAAACGGACATGCGGATGTCTACTGCCACATCCAATGACTTACGGGAGGATCAAACAATCTACTGAATCCCATCAACTAACGGGATAGGAAGCTTAATCTCCAACGGTTGCTGCTCTTTCTGAAATAAAAAAGGGAAAAAAAATTTGAGTTTACGTTAGGCTAAAATAAGTGTAAATATTGAATTGAACGTAAACTATAATCAATATAACCTACTTTGCACCCTTTCTTCACCCCATTCAAAGTGCGACACTAATCACATCCGCATAAGAGCATTTGCAAAATGTTGGGAGACAACAAAGAGCGATAAGTGTCAATAACCCACTTTCAGCACTGAAAGCAATCTTTGAAGCAATCGTAGTGATATGAATGGCTAGTATCTCACGAGCCATCATAGACAAGATAGGGTACTTCGTTGCATTTGTCTTCCACCACTCTAAAGCATCAAATACATCACAATCCCTCTAACACTTATGACATCCCTCTCCCAAATAAAAGTCCAACTCACATTTATTTGGCTCAATAATCTCAACCACATAAAGAAAATTTGTAAAATTATCCCAACCTGAGCTTTTGTCTTCTGTTGCCCCCTCACCAACTGTTCCAAGTCCATTCCCTACTAATGTAAGCCTGCAAGCAATAGTCAATGCTTGATAGCATCAACATAATCCCCATATAGCTCATATAATGCATCTCGAATTGTTACAATATTTGCCTACGCTTCATGGTCAGAATACATCTTAGGGAATGACCACTCAATGCCCTCATTTTCAAGCTAGGATCCAATATAGCAGTTACAACCATTAGCACATGACATTCCCCCCCCCCCCCCCCCCCTCCCCCCCAGTATTTATCAAACTTCTCTTTCATTTTCCTCACCATGTTTCTAATAAATTCATCTTCATCTTCACTCTTTTTAACAAACAACACAACTTTGATTTGACACACCTCCTTCGAAAATAAATTGGATGTCAGATAATCACTACCTGAGATGAGACTGGTCGTACCACTAAAAAATTTTAAAATGTCACAAACTTTCTCTACTTTCGCCCAATCTTCATCTTCGGGATAATAATGATAACTTGGATCCCTTTCTTTCAATCTTGAAAACACTTGTTTGAACTTAATTGCAATTACCAACATTTCATACGCTGAATTCCACCTTGTTTTACAATGAAGAATAAGCTTTCGAAATGGCAATTGCAATTATTGAACAATCTCTGAAAAAAACCCTCAGCCTACTCTTCGAAGCATTAACATATGACTCGCTATCGTGGATGTCGTCAATGATATGTCTAATTTGATAAAGACCTTCTTGAATAATTAGGTTAAAGATGTGTGTACAATATCTTACATCAAACAGTTTACCCCTACAATTGAGCTTTCCTGTCACTGTAAAATTATTCCTCAAGACTCTAATTGCGACATCATTATTGGAAGCATTGTTCACTGAGATCGTGTGCACCGTATTTTCAATTCCCTATTCCATCAGGCACTTGTACATGGAGTTAGCAATTGTGACACCGACACGGGGAGGAGGTAAATGAACAAAGTTAAGGACACGTCTGTTCAACCTCCAATTACCATCTATCCAATGCCTAGTCAGCATCATATACTCTATCTTTTGATTGCTTGAACTCTATAAATATGGGGTCAAACTGATCTTATTAACACTTTTCAACAACGTCTTCAACTTCTGCTTCTCACTTTCATACACCTTTAGATAATCATTTTTATAGGTGTTGCGCAAAACCGTACACCATTCAGGAATTGCATACATTCATCATGTTGTTCAAACCATCTTCCTCCACAATCGTAAATGGATTCTCATGCATAAGCACCCAATAGGCGATAAGTTCCCTCATCTTCATCATGTCAAACTTGACTGTAAGAGCAGGCAGGATATTAACTCCAATAGCAGAACCGACAACAGGAAAATTAGTATGTTGTTGCCTCATGGAAGCAAGTCTTTTCTCACACCACAAATGTCTAGTGAATTGGGTGGTACTTCTAGTAGCATTAATTTTGAGTTTGGCCTTACAGTGGATACACTCTAGCTTCTTTGTAGTTTGTACCATTAGGGAGAACCAGCTCTTTAAATTTTGTCTAGGCCACTGATGTCTTAGCTCTCTTTCTCCTTTGAATTGGATTGTCATTCTCATCCACATTATCTGGGCTACTAACACTTAGTTCTGTATTTGAAGTGGTCTCATTCAAGTTACGATGTTCAATTGGTATAATTGTAATTCTATCTTGCATTATCGGGTTGCTTGAGGAAGTGCCTTCCGTAGCTATAAAAAATAAAATCATTATACAGTGAAACCTCTATATAGTCATAATGGTGGGACAAACTAATTTTATTACTATGAGGAGGTTATAACTTACTAGAGGTGCAGTTACAAAAATTATTGTTTAGACTTAGTTTTTTTATAATTCACATTTTAGTAGTATGTATTAGGATTTCAATTTACTTTTTTGGTAGTCATTGATGTAATTAGACAAGAAGAGAAAGGAAAACTCTTAAGGATGATAGTATGGAAATACAAAACATTTCTTGCCAAAAGGTTGTAAACATGCTTGAGAATCTGGAAATATTTTGGTTTCAATAAGAAGGTGTCCATACTAGCAAGTTATTACATACTTGCAAGTTAAAAAAATATAGTAACAACTCTAAAGTATAAATAATTGTCCCAAAAAAATTTAGATAAATATTTTATTTCATCTTAAACCTTTAATATAACATAACATATATTTTTTGCAATATACAGATAATTATTACTATGTGGAGGCAACTTTCTTAAGATGAGAATTAGAAAAATTATAACTTATCACAATGTGGAATTTATTCTTATTTATAACTATCCTGAGTTAAGACTATAATTTTTTCATGACTATGATTATATAGAGGCTATTCCTATCTAAAGTATTACTATATAGGTTTTACTGTATTTTGAAATAATTACATAAAGGAAGAATGATAAAGCATATTAATTAAATATAAGATAAAAGCAAACAAAAGAATGTTAATTTTGTTACCAATAATGCCGCTTTGCATTCTAGCATATTTGGGCCACTTTTGAACATATTCTAGCATATTTGGGCTACCTTTGGCCTTTTCTCTGCTTAACAATAATGCTACTTTGCATTCTGAATAATGTCTATCATTTATCACATTATTTATCATTTACACAGTAATCTAATGTTTTGTTTTAAATGATAGCTATATAATGATACAATTCAAATGCATTCTACCACTACTGAAACAGTATGCAAAAACCCAAATATGTGTCCATTTAGTGGATTAACCTATATGTTTAGTTTGGTGATCAGCAAATTAATTAATTTCATAATCCCCATTAATTTATGATATTCATTAACAAGATATCAGAGGCTTTGTAATATAATCATCAAACATATCTATACTACAATCAAACATATGATTAAGTTAATATAAGTGTTTTTTATCTGGCTTTTAATAAGTTTGATCTGCTCTTTGTCTCCACATTATATTTTCCAGGTCTAGATTCTGCCAGGTCCCAATGCAAGGAGAGAGCTATAAGAGAACTAATTCAAATAGAAACACTCAATCAATTCCGAATCCAAAGCCCAAACAGTCTAAGATAAACTNGTCTTAGCTCTCTTTCTCTTTTGAATTGGATTGTCATTCTCATCCACATTATCTGGGCTACTAACACTTAGTTCTGTATTTGACGTGGTCTCATTAAAGTTACGATGTTCAATTGGTATAATTGTAATTCTATCTTACATTATCGGGTTGCTTGAGGAAGTGCCTTCCATACCTATAAAAAATAAAATCATTATACAGTGAAACCTCTCTATGGTCATAATGGTGGGACAAACTAATTTTATTACTATGAGGAGGTTATAACTTAATAGAGGTGCAGTTACAAAAATTATTGTTTAGACTTAGTTTTTTTATAATTCATATTTTAGTAGTATGTATTAGGATTTCAATTTACTTTTTTAGTAGTCATTGATGTAATTAGACAAGAAGAAAAAGGAAAAATCATGAGGATGATAGTATGGAAATATAAAACGTTTCTTGCCAAAAAGCTATAAACATGCTTAAGAATCTAGAAATATTTTGGTTTCAATAAAAAGGTGTCCATGCTAGCAAGTTATTACATACTTGTAAGTTAAAAAAATATGGTAAGAACTCTAAAGTATAAATAATTGTCCCAAACGAATTTATATAAATATTTTATTTCATCTTAAACCTTTAATGTAACAGAACATATATTTTTTGCAATATACAAATAATTATTACTATGTGGAGGCAACTTTCTTAAGATGAGAATTAGAAAAATTATAACTTATCACAATGTAGAGTTTATTTTTATTTATAACTATCCTGAGTTGAGATTATAATTTTTTCATGGCTATGACTATATAGAGGCTATTCCTATATAAAGTATTACTATAGAGATGTTTTACTGTATTTTGAAATAATTACATAAAGGAAGAATGATAAAGCATATCAATTAAATATAAGATAAAAGCAAACAAAAGAATGTTAATTTTGTCACCAATAATGCCACTTTGCATTCTAGCATATTTGGGCCACTTTTGAATATATTCTAGCATATTTGGGCTACCTTTGGCCTTTTCTCTGCTTAACAATAATGCTACTTTGCATTCTGAATAATGTCTATCATTTATCTCATTATTTATCATTTACACAGTAATCTAATGTTTTGTTTTAAATGATAGCTATATAATGATACAATTCAAATGCATTCTACCACTACTGAAACAGCATGCAAAAACCCAAATATGTGTCCATTTAGTGGATTAACCTATATGTTTAGTTTGGTGATCAGCAAATTAATTAATTTTATAATCCCCATTAATTTATGATATTCATTAACAAGATATCAGAGGCTTTGTAATATAATCATCAAACATATCTATACTACAATCAAACATATGATTAAGTTAATATAAGTGTTTTTTATCTGGCTTTTAATAAGTTTGATCTGCTCTTTGTCTCCACATTATATTTTCCAGGTCTAAATTCTGCCAGGTCCCAATGTAAGGAGAGAGCTATAAGAGAACTAATTCAAATAGAAACACTCAATCAATTCCGAATCCAAAGCCCAAACAGTCTAAGATAAACTCCCTATAGAATCCCATTGAACCTCAATCAATTTTGAACGGTCAATCAGTTTTGAAAAACCAACTTTCATTTGACCTTCATAAAAAAATATATAACTAATTGTTGATACAGAAATCTACATCAACCAAAGAATTTCGATCGACCTTAGTGGGATTAGAATGGATGTACATATGATTACGGATAATCAGCGATAGATAAATATTAAGTGCAATAAAATAAATGACAATGAGAATTTTTAAAGTAGTTCGGTGAGGTAAACTCTTGAGTCTACGTCCACTGTGTTTTGTATTTGTTATGAGAGCTTACAATGAGAATTATGTGTGAATGTTGTAGCCCATTTTTCATCATTTGAGGGGGTTTATATACAAGATTTGTACAAAGGAAAAAGCGAAAATAAAGGGGTTACAATTAATCTGAACTGTAATTCTGATATTCTCGTGATTGGGCGCTTTGATTGCTCAGAGATTGTTGTTGATCTAGTCATTCCCACAATATCTATGATATGAAGCTAACTGAGAATTGATTGAATTATCATTCGGGTTGTTCGCGACTAGCCTATCCTAGGTCGAGCTATATGTTGACGAGCTTATGTTGGGTCAGACAATCGGTGGAGTCGGACTGATCTTGGGTCAAGCTACATCCTCATGATAGCCCGAGCTTGATGGAAAAATCACACACAACACTAATTGAAATAGAAACACTTAAACTCTAAGGGTGCGTTTGGGGGATTATATAGGATTGCTAAGGTAATGTCATCTCATATTACTTGATTATTACATTTGATTGTCAATTAATATAAGATTCCGGTAATCTTCCTATACCAATAATAGTTACTATTGGTAATATAGGAGGTAATCTGATTACCTCAATTTTCTTAGGTATTTTAAGATTACTTGATAATTTTATTTTTATTACAATTTTACCCCTTATTAATAAAAATTTTTGGACAATAATACCCTTATTTTAAAAACAATTTACAAAAATACCAATTGACTATTTTATCCTTATATACAAAGTTTTTAGGACATAAATATCCCTGAAAATTAAAAAAATTACCCAAGGGTGGTGGCTGGATTTGGCCACCACCATCAGCCGTCGAAAACCACCGTCGACAATGACAGAATGGCGCACGACCGGCCACATCTGGCTGACCGTGCGTTTTTCGGCCATGGATCTGGCCTTTCATGGCCAAAGATGTGGTTGTGATCTCCACTTTCACTGTCATCAACGGTGGTGCAGGCCGCCGACAGTGGCTTGGGGTGGGTGGGGGTGTTTTTGTTAAGTTTTAAACATTTTTTTGTTACTAGGCTGTTTTAGCTAAATCTGAAATGTAGGGCGTTAAAAGAAAATATTCAAAAAATAATAAAAGTAATATTATATTAATATTTAAAAAGGACGGCAATCTAGTAATTTATGTAACATATCCACTAATTTATGTAATATATTCACTAATTTATTCCTCCCAACCAAACATATTAATATAACATACCTACCAATTTATTCCAACCAACCAAACACATTTCCCTAAAAATTCTCAGTAATCTTTAAAGTAATCTATCTTTTCATTAATATAAAATTTCCAGTAATACAACATTCCCTGAATCAAATGTACCCTAACTGGTAAAGAAACAAAACCACCCTAAAGAACACCACCTCCAAAATTAGTAAACATTAACATTACAAATTATAAAAAGAATACTGAAATTACTGAAATTTAGGGTTTATACCTTTGCACACCTCGTCGACTGAAGTCGCTGAAATGAAAGTAATTTCAGAATTAAACCGACTTTGTGGTAACTCTTGAAACGACTATCTACAAGATTAGAGCAATAGACAGTGTCGATGGCGAATTTGTCAACGAGAAGAAGGGCAAAACTTGGACAACTTCAACTGTATCAATGACTAATCCGATATTTCTTGATTTAGGGATAGGTTCTTCCTCTCGTTTAACTCTAATTTGATTTATGGATTTTCGTTTCAACCGATTCTCAATGTTTTATTATTTGTTACATTGGGCGGGCGAATAGTCATATTTACAACTGTTTAGGATTAAACATAACGTTTAGTTACACATAACCCCCATAATTTCTAATAGTTGCAAAAATGCCCTAGCGAATGCGAGCCACTTCAGGCTCGTGAGCTCATCGAGTTGAGCTACATGCTGATCGAGCTCAGCTCGATTATTCAAACGAGCTGCTCACGAGCTAACTTGGCTCGCCACAAACCAAGATTTTTTTCAAATTTCAACCGAGCTCAGCTGACAGCTTGCATAACACAACTCAAATCTAAAATGTTCTGATTAGACTTGGCCAAATGGGTGGGTGGGCCCGGTAATGGCCTGGTGCAAATAGGTTCGAGTCCCACAAGTACAGGTCCAAAACAGGTCGATCTTAACAGACCCAAAAAATTGGACCTACACCATACCCTATACGGGTTCTGGTGGACCAGCGGGTACCTGTTACTGTTGTATATAGTTTTGAATTTTAACAGTCACACCCCTATAATTCCTACACTTTTCATTTGTTACAATCACAACCCTACAATCAACTATTGCAAATTCATTGTTTGAATTTATTTCGAAGTGGCAGTTGGTCGTGGGCAATGGTAGAAGGCGGGGGATGGCTAAGAAAGTGTTTGTGAGGCTTGGTGAGGGATGGTAGGTGGGTGGAATGTGCTTGTGTGCTTGAGGCAAGCAAGCTGGTTAGGATAACCTGGAACACTTGGTGTGCGTCGGTAGGAGAAAAAAAAACGGCAGCCGTTGGTGGTTGTGTAGCCCAAAATTACAACCAAAAGCAATCAACAAACAAATAATAAT
Organism: Pistacia vera; assembly: GCF_008641045.1. Taxonomy (NCBI): domain Eukaryota; kingdom Viridiplantae; phylum Streptophyta; class Magnoliopsida; order Sapindales; family Anacardiaceae; genus Pistacia; species Pistacia vera. The sequence continues at coordinate 1,348,598 of NW_022196058.1, forward strand.
CCAACAAACCAAAAGCCAATCAAAATGAAGCCAAAACGAACGAAAACAGAAACCCAAACGCGGCGGCAAGCAGCGATGTCGAGGGCGGCAATCGGCGAGTTACCAGGTGCTAGGGTTATGGGGTTTGTAAAGGGGAAACCGATGAGTCTAGGGTGGTGTATGAGTGATTTTGGCTACTGGAATCTACCAGAATCCGGCTTAGAAGGGAAAAACCCTAACTTGGCAGCAGCCAGCGAATAGAGGGATCAATAAGACAGGAACCTTGGGGGTTTTGGTCAATGGAGGATGGCGATATTAGTGGTAGTGACAGTGAAGGCCAACGACGTTGGGGATGGCCAGATCAGGTCTGAGATGAAGCTTCGTGCGATCGGAAAAAAAAAGGCCAAATCCAGCCAAAAAAATCAGTCAATCAGGCAGGGGACCAAGCAATCAAGGTTAGGGTGTTGATTTCCCTGTGTTTGGTGAGAAATCTGCGAGAATCAAAGCGAAACAGTCGGCGGGGCGGCGTTGGCAGTGGTTTGTAGTTGGATTAAGGAATTAGGGATTTAGGATAAATTAAAAAGAAAATATGGGCACCCGAGGGTGTACTCGATTCGCCCCGTTTAAAACAGGTAAGGTCGGGTGCAGGTGAAAACAAAAGGGCCCAATTATGCAAACTCGTACTCTACGTATGCCAAACCGTGGTTCGGACTCGTTTTCCATGTTAGTTGTGATACGTGGGCCTCACTGTCATTATTATATTAACGAGTAAACGACATATTCCACACCAGGTTTGACGAAATCACAGGTGAGTACCACAGGTTCCATTTATTCAGATTTTCACTCTTAAAGTAACAGTGTTATGAACTTTAGGGTTTAGGACGTGCAATTACCATAATACCCCCTAACCCTAAATTAATAAATTATGTTTTAAAACCCTAATTTATTAGAATTATAAACTTACCATTTTTTTCAAATATATCAAAAACACCCCCAGTCATACACACCCTCATTGGAAACAGCCGATCTGGGCGTTTCCGATGACGTCGAAAGTCCTGGTCACTCCATCAGCTTCCCCGTATTCCATCGTCCAAAACCCCTCTAATTCCCGACTCATTTGCCCCTCCAATCGCCGGCACCGTTAGACTTAGGGTTTTGATGTTCTTCACCGGATTCTGGTCGATTCCGGCGGTGAAAATCCAATTGGACACACACCAATGAAACCACCGTATCCAGATCTATAAAATCCCATGTCCCCAGCAGCCGTCTCGTCGTCATTCGCCAGCTAGAGTTCGTGTTCTTCGGCCGTTTTTCGATGAAGCGGTGGACGGCAACGGTGAGTTGCTGTGGCGGAAACGTTAGGGGTTTTGTAGGAGAGGATTGGAGGAGTCAAATGGTGGTGACAAGGGTGATTTTGGGTGGAAAAATCGCCGAAAAAGAGCGAAAAAGTTACCGGCGGTGGTCGCTAACGTGTGCCGGAGGACTGTACAAGCGGTGGTCTGCTAACGTGCGCGCCCATGTAAAATGACCAATTTACCCTTTACCGTTATATCAACGTTTTTCCGTCACTTTAAGGGTGGAAATCTGGAATAAATGGAACTGTGGTACTCACTTGAGATTTCGTCAAACCTGGGTGGCAACGTCGTTTAATCTTATATTAACTGCAGCAAAATTTGTCTAAGTCTAGTGTTCTTAATGTCCCACTCAATATAGCAATAATACAGAGATTTGTGGTTTTGTTTTTATCGTTACCATCTAGTTCTTGTGGCTGAAATCGATGACGTTAACAATTCTAAAAGTCTTATTTTTCTCTTCTCAATGTGAGCCACATAATTCTATTTAATTTTCACCTTTTTTATTGTGCAAAATAATTTTATTAAACTCCTGTAGAATTATATGAAAACAGTTAAATTTTATATGTGAATTTTGATCTCTTATAAAACATATTCGTTAATAATTTATTAAAAGTTTCAGGAATGTTTGATAAATTCAAGGAATTTTATTATCATTTATATTTTTTAAGAAGAGATTTCTTTTCAGTTTTAAATCAATAAGTTCTATTTAGTTTTTAACTAAATCCTTGGAGAAAGTAGAAAATCTTTCTAATATTATTGAACTGTTCACTACAAATTCTTAAAATGGTATCGAGGTATATAATATATCAAGAAATAACCTCAATTATATGATAATAAGATAGTTATTTAAGTTTTCAATATAGTTGATCGAGCTATAAATTTTCGGGAATGTACCATTTTAAAACAAGAAGTAAAGGAACAAACTAACCAATTATAAGATAAAGGGTAGCCAGCAATTTTAAAGGTTAATACAGAAGTTCTGGTTTCTGTCCTTAGAAGTTACAAATTAATGATTTTGTTTTTTTTTTTTTTTGTAATATTGAATATATGTTGTTAAAAATTAATGAGTTAATTTAAAGTAACTTTTTTCCACATCAAGGAAAAAAAAAAAAAGAGTATTTAAAATATATTGTTAGTTCATGATACAAAACTCAAATCAAAGCATTTGGATGATAGAGATTAGGGCAACTTGACATTTATGTATTTTGCGTAGTTTAATTAAATAAAGAGCATTTTAAAATATATTTCTAATCTGAAAGATATAAAATTAATTTTTTTTAAAATAATTACTATTATTTTAATTACATACATACAAACTAGCTTATGAATTTAAAGAACTAGACTCCCCTGAGAATTAATGTAATAGTAAAGACTTCCCTATGGTTTTTGGAAATAAAAACAATCCCTTACTATTAGTGAACCATCAATGAGTCTTCAGAACTTACAATACTTAATTGAATAAAATTTATCAAAAATGCCTTTTACTATTTATTTTAATACTTAAAATTAATAATATGAGCATATTTGTCATTTCAAAAAAAATTTTTATTTAATATAAAAAAAAGAATATAAATATTTCATTAAAGTTGTATGAGTTTTGTTATTCTCTTTTGTCCAAAGGTTTTGTCATACATATACAGCAATCATAACTCATAAGTAAATACTAAAGAAATACAAGTTGAGGGGTTTGTTTGTTTTACACATAAACATTTTGCCACAAACCAAAATTAGAGGCGGCCGATATTGAGGAGACAGTCGATAAATTTGTTGTGAAAGGGATATTATTATTACAGGTATAATTTTTTTATGAAATGTTAGAAAATTGACACAAGTTATAATTTGTTTAATTTAGGGACATTAAATAGTAATTTTGTTCAATTGCTACTAAAATTTAAATTGAATCAAATTATTATTTAGTTGAAATTTATATCATTTTAATATTTATAATAAAATGTACCTAAATTGATTTATCCTTTGTGAAATTAGAAAATTTGAAGAAATTTGTTTTTTGAATAACAAATTGATGACTTTTGTAACTATAATTGTAATAGTATACATTTTATCATATATTTTTAAAAAATAAATTGGTTACTAAAAAGGGAAAAAATGCTAAATATAGAAGAAAAATTGAAAAAAAAAAAAAAAAAGGCTAGAAAGAGCTTTCTTTATGAAAACTTTCCTTTTATTTAATTTTCTTTTAATTTAATGTTAAATTTATTTTTTCTTCCTTTTCTAAAAATAACTTTTGGGTCCTTTTAATTTTAGAATTTATATTTAAGAACTAGATTATTAGCATCTAAGTCTTTTTATATTTTCGTTAAAGTTAAAACAAATCACTGTTAAATATCCCTTAATCGTAGGATTTGTCACCTTGGTATTTCATTAAAGTTTTTAAAATTTTTTATATCCTGATTGATAATATTCATATTTTAGTTATAAAAAATTAACATAGGACAAAATTTCTAAAGTCCATCATTTATCTATTTATTCCTTTAATAATAATTATGAAAAAAAAAAGTTTAAAACTTTATAAATTTGACTGGAAAGATGAGATAAGTTGTGATGTGATTGCCTTCGTTATTCATGGCACCTCCCCAGAGTCCAGACACTGAAATCCTAAAATCAACTGAACCCAGAACCAAATGAAAATCACAATGGCTCTAATGGCAGCAGAACCAAACTCTCTAGGCTTATACAAATCAGTCTGAACCCGAAATCCCACACTCATGCCTCAATCTCCCCCCCATCATTATTCTTCTTCTTCCGCCGCTGCTTCAAAAGAAGCAATAGGGGTTGGGTTGGACATCTTTGGAGTAAAAGATTATGAAGATTACAGGAGGTCTCTTTACGGTGAGATCAGCCACAAGGCCTTGTTGTTGACGCTGTTGGTACTCTCCTTGTTCCCTCTCAGCCATGGCCAAGGTTTATATCTTTTATTTTTAATTTTGCATTGCTTCAGTTGTTCTGAATTTTGTTTCCTTAATTAGTTTGATTCTCTCTTTTCGTCTGATTAGATATATAGAGAGAGGGGAGAAGTATGGGGTGGCGTATTCAGAGATTGAGATATTGAACAGATACCGAAGGTATGAGCAGCCATGGGGCAAATCTCGTCTCAGGTCTTTTATTATTTTATTTTTATGCAAATTATGCATGATTTTTCCTATCATATGTGTGCTTTTTTAGAGTCTGTAACATGATCATATATTTGGGCTTCTGTCTTTGCATAACATTTCCCTCTTCTTCAGTGATTTTTCCCTGTTTTGTGCAATCTTTTGTGGTTTTTCCATGCTAAATTGTGTATCTTAGAACAGTTTTAATACAAAAATTATAGTTTTTTTTTATATATTTTTTATTCTACCAGTAAATCTTGGAATTGTAAGTGGAAATTCTCTATGATATTTGGTTTAAAAGATTGGTAATGTGCTTGTTGACTTGTTTTCTGATGACATATGGTTGATTGAACCATTCCCAGATCATTAATGTTTTATTTATTATTTTTATCCACGTAAAATTTGGGAATTGTAAGTGTTAATTCTCATTGATGTTTGAATTAAAAGAATGGTAATATGCTTTTTGGCTTGTTTTTTAATGACATATGGTTGATTGAAGCGTTCCCAGATCACTGTTTTATTATTATTATATGGACAATAAAGGGCAAACATGTTGCAGTGGAAAGGCATACACATTGATGTGTTGTTTGGCTCTTGTCTATGCAATAAGCATTTTTTTTGCTAAACTTTGATGATTTGTTTGAATGCTTAAGTATCCTACAAATCATTCTATATAAATAAATAATTTTTTTTTTTGGTGATGGTATGTGCTTAGATCCATGGATATAGTTTATCAACTATCCTATTCAAATTGGTATAAGAAAATCAACTTGGTGAATAATAAGATGAATTTGATAGCATAGTAAGATGAAACTGTTAAAACTAAATTGTAGTTGCATAATTATTATTCTTATATCTGAGCATTTCAGGAAATTTTAGATGCTATGTGACCAAGTATTTGTGGAGTTGATTTGTAATTCGTTCCCTCCCATTATTTCTTTTTGGTTCTTCTTAATAGCAATCCTAAGAATTATTGCCCTAGGTGATTTAAAAATAATTTTGCCTAGATAACTTTATTCTGAAATTAATTTGATGATATTATCCTCTCATGAAGGTTCCTTTGAGACGTCTATCTACTATAGATCTAAGGTTTCTGAATTTGATGTGGTTTGTTGATGTTCTTTCTCATTCTCTTTTAAGGATCAAAATCCAATAGTTTCGTAAAATGTTTTAATCTTGTAGGGGATAGTATACTCATGTCATCTTAAAATCTTACTTGATGAAGGGTGATAATAAATAGACTCGTATGTTTGCATTGTATGCAATTCTTTTGCTCAAGGATAAATTCGCATAAGTTTCCATGACATCGCATCAATTTCTGCAGAATTGATAAATCCAAACCTCTTGTATCATATTATTTCAATTGCAAAAATTCGCAGGACCTTTTTCTCCCTCTTTACCCTTGACATGGATGTATTTTCAAAAAATCCTTGCAGATATGTGAATGATGGAAGACCCTTCTGGCAATTTATAGTCAGTTCATCCACTGGCTGTTCAGACTCTCAGTACTTTGAAGAACTTTATAACTACTATACAACTGAAAAGGTAGGGTAGTCAGTATTTTCTTTCCATTTTTTGAATTTTGCATTGCAATCATAATTGTTGATGGCTTATTACCTTTCCCATTTTCCTTTGTTTTTTAAATCTTGTTTGATAGGCTTGGCACCTATGTGATCCTGAAGCTGAGAAAGTATTTAATGCTATCAGAAAAGCAGGTGTCAAATTGGCTGTTGTGTCAAATTTTGATACTCGATTAAGGCCTGTATTGCGTGCTCTTGATTGTGATCATTGGTTCGATGCCGTTGCAGTGTCAGCTGAAGTAAGTATTTGTGAAGACCTCTCTTAGTTACTCTGAAAAATGTTTTATGCAAAAAAGCAAATGTATGAAGAGTATGCCTACTTTCTTTTACTTCTTAGCATGTTGCAATTGAAACATGGAAGACATACATAGTTGATTCAAGTAACCTTTTTTTTCTCTATTAATTAAGACTTTTTTTTTTTTTTTTTTTTTTTTAAGTTTTTACAAGCTGACAGATAATTTGCATAAGTTTCTTGCAATCTCTGTATTCATTGGTATGATTTTTCTGTCAATTTTGGCATCATCTCAAGGAAAATTAAATTATTTTTGGTTAAATTGAATAATTTTAATGAACTTATACTTGAATGAATCCATTCCAGCTTGTTTTTTAAGTGTTGGAAAACTATCTATATATCTTATCTCACCCTGTGATATTCAGAATATAATGCAATATTAAAGTTGTGTTTGGTTAAAGATCATTGTTATACTTCTGAATGATTTATAAATATGGTTGCAACTAAAGTATAATTTTTCTTGTACATTTAGGAACATATATATTAGGAATATGATTGATGATTCTTCTGTTGTCTTGTAAACAGGTTGAAGCAGAGAAGCCAAATCCAACGATATTTCTAAAAGCCTGTGAGTTATTGGGAGTAAACCCAGAGGATGCAGTGCATGTAGGAGATGATCGTAGGAATGATGTGTGGGGTGCCAGAGATGCAGGTTGCGATGCTTGGCTTTGGGGAAGTGATGTTCATTCCTTTAAGGAGGTACGTTCTAATTTTTAACTAAAAAGAAGTGAAAATGGACAGGGAAAGTTAGAGAGGATCAGATCATGACATTGTATGTTATGTATCTGTTTCCAGAATCTTGACTGTATTGTTACTATTGTCATTATTCATTTCATTTGAAAGTTTCCAACGCTTGGTAACTGTGGTTCTAACGAATAATTTTGATGTCAATTCATAATTAATCTAAATCATGTTTTCCATTATCGAATACAATTTTAGTAACAATAACCCGCAAGTTTTTTGTACTTGTTCATCAATACTTGCATTATTGTGATGTTGGTGTCACTGATTCAACGTGATTAGCTGTAGTGTTAAAGTGTTAAATCTAACAACGAGACTTTTTTTGGTGCCAAGTTTGCTTTTTCTCTGAAGTGTGGTCTAATTACAATTTGTTAATGCAGGTTGCTCGACGGATAGGGGTTAAGGTTTGAGAGAATATTGGTCTTGAAGAAAACTTGAAAGAGGCTTTATGTTTTATATATGTATAGGTTTGTTTTTAGCTTTCGGGGAGAGTTTCATAAGAGTTGAAGGCTATTATGGCTTATTATATATATTTCTCGCATAATTATAGATTGAGTTATATATGCAAGTAGTGCATGAGGTAATTGATGAATATCATTTATCTTTTTTTTTTTTTTTAAATAAAAAATAAATACAAGTTTACAAGATAAATTATGTTATTTAAACAAAACTAAAACAATTATAGCCTATGCATATCGGGGATAAGCATTGTTTTAAGGATTCATACTGTAATTAGAACAAATATAAACTACAAAGAAAATTAATCAAATAATGAACTCTGCTTCTATGGCCAGATTCAACTTGCTTTTAAGAGCTGACAACACTTGTATATGATATATCAGTGTGAACTTGTTTATATTACAACTGATGTGAGTACATCTGATCTTTGATATCAAAGGTTGGGACAACTTATATAAGAAAAGAGCTTATTAAAGCTTCTTACAAAAGAAATTTGATTATAAGATTTAAGAAAGTATTAGAATTATTTCATATGAATTTGACGGGTTTGATGGTAAACTTTATACCTTATTAATTACGTTAATTGTATTACTTTTCAACTCACTTTTCATTGATTAAAAACAAAAGTAAGGGTGTTATTGTAATTTAATTTTTTGACAGTAACGTTAATGGAACATAGTTGGGAAAGTGTCAATGATATAGTTTTAAGATTGAGACGGGTATCTCTGATAAAAGTTGGGATCTAAATTTTGAAAACGGAAATCTAAGGGTGGCTTATAGACAATATCGCTAGTATTAATCCTTTTCCAGCAATACCCAAATGAGATATTATCGTAAACTATCCTGAAGGTTTAGCCCTTGTTTGTTTCACTCTTTAGAATCATTTTTCTATTATCTTATTTGGATTAAAAAGCAAAATATGTGTTTCACGACCAAATCTTGATGTTTCTAAAACAGCCTTAACGGCACACGATCGGTTAGATTCGGCTGATCGTGCTTCATTTCGTCGCCATCGACAATGGTGGCTAGATTTAGCCACCACCCTTGGATATTTTTAAAGTCCAGAGAAATTTATGTTCTAAAAAAATTGTATATAATGATAAAATTTCACCCTTATGGTGTGTTTAATTGGGAGTAATCTCCCTTTACTGAGGCGATGTAATCTTATATTACTTTATTACCACGTTTGGTTATCAAGTAATATAAGATTCCAGTAATTTTTCAAAACCAATAATAATTATTGTTGGTAATATATGAGGTAATCTGATTACCTCCATTTTCTTAGGTATTTTAAGATTAATTAGTAATCTTAATTTTGTTACAATTTTAACCTTAACTATTAACATTTTTGGACAATAATGCCCTCAATTTGAAAACAATTACAAATATATTCATGACTATTTTATCCTCATATACAAATTTTTTAGGACATAAGTACCCCTAGACTTTAAAAAAATTACCCAAGTGTGGTAGCTGGATCTGGCCACCACCACCAATCACCAACCGTCGACCACCACCGCTGACGACTGCCAGCAGGCGTCGAAAATGCACATTACCAACTGGAAATGGCCGGTTGTGAGTCGATCTTGCCAGATACGGCTATATCTATTATGCCTTTTTTGGCTAGATCTGCGACTTATGGCTGCCATTAACTGTTAGACAGCCAGATTATGGCTGTCAACAGCCAAAACTAATAGCCAAAGTTTTGGCTGTCAATGGCCAGAACTCTAGCCTTTAACTATGACTAAAACTTTGGTTGTTAACGACGACCAGTTCTAGCCGTAAATCTAGTCATTTCTGGCTCAATCCAGCTAGTCATGCACCGTTACGGCCATTGCTGGAGGTCGTCGACGCTGGTGGCTAGCTATCGGCAGTGGCTTGGGGTGGATGAGGGTGTTTTTGCTAAGTTTTAAACTTTTTTTGTTGCTAGGGTGTTTTAGCAAAATTTCAAATGTAGAGGGTTACATGAAATGATTCAAATAATAATAATAAAAATAATTTATATTAATATTTAAAAAAAGAGGGTAATTTAGTAAATTATATAACATACCCACCAATTTATTTATTCCAATCAAATATATTAATATAACATACTTACCAATTTATTCCAACCAATCAAACATATTTCCCTAAACATTCCCAGTAATCTTCTACGTATTCTAACTTTCCATTAATATAACATTTTTGGGCATTTGGATCATATAATGTTTTATTATAGAAGAATATTATATTAACAGAAAGAATACCACCTTGAAGATTACTGGGAATGTTTAGAAAATTTGTTTGGTTGGTTCGAATAAATAAGTGAATAATATGTTTGGTTGGGAGGATAAATGGGTGAGTATGTTATATAGATTACTAAATTGCCATCTTTTTTAAATATTAATACAATTGTATTTTTTATTATTATTTTTTGAAAAAATCTTTTAACCCCCTACTTTTGAAATTTTGCTAAAACACCCTAGCTATATAAAACTTTAATTGTAGCAAAATCACCCCCACCTACCCCAACCAATTGCCAGCAGTCAACAGAATGGTGTACGATTGGCTGTATATGGCTGGTCGTGCGTCGGCAAAGCAAAAAATGGCCATGGATCACAAATCCATAGCCGAAAAACAACCAGATCTATGGCCATTTCACGGCCAAAGATGTGGCTGTGAAACGGCCACAAATATGGCTGTGAAAAGGCCATATCTTTGGTCGTGCCATTTCACGGGCAAAGATGTGGTCGTGAACATCTTTGGTCGTGAAATGGCCATAGAAACACCATATCTGGCCGTTTTCGGTGCACAATTAGCCAGATCTCGTCGCTCGTGCACCATTACGGAGATTCACGTCGGTGGCAGGTGCTGGTGAGTCACAGCCAGTGGTGGTCTTGGCTAGTTAGGGGTATTTTGTTAACTTTTAAACTTTTTTGTAGCTATGGTGTTTTAGCTAATTTCTCAAACGTAGAGGGGCTGGGCTAATTGTTATTTGGTAGACATTTGAGGGCAATTGTGTCCAAAATGATTTTTAATCAAGGGCAAAATGGGTAGAAAAATCATATTACTCTAGTAGTGTTTTAATAACACCCCCTAACAATGTACTAAGATTACCCTCCACATTACCAACAGTAAACACTATTTATAATAAAAGATTACTGTAATATTTTATTACTTGCAAACCAGGCACTGAAATCTTGCAAAATAAATGAAGATTACCCCGTTATCTTATATACCCTTTATCCAAATGACCATTTTCAGTAATACAACATTCTTTGAACCAAAAACACCCTTGTAGTTTTATATCCAAAAGATGATTTTACCATTTTTTATCAAAGTTATCCCTTACACTTTAAAAAACATATCCCTTAGGGGGCGTTTGGATTATATAATGTTTTATTGTAGGAGAATGTTATATTAACGAAAAGATAGATCACCTTGAAGATTACTGGAGATGGTTTGAAAATGTGTTTGGTTAGTTCGAATAAATTGATAAATAATATGTTTGGTTGGGAGGATAAAGGAGTGGGTATGTTATATAGATTACTAAATTGCCTTCCTTTTAAAATATTAATATAATATTAATTTTTGAATGATTTCTTTTAACCCCTTACATTTGAAATTTTGCTAAAACACCCCAACCATATAAAACTTTAATTTGTAGCAAAATCACCTCCACCCACCCCAAGCACACTGCCGACAACCAGTCACAACCGTCAGCCCTGTCGGCATTTGATGGAATGGCGCACGACTGGCCGTATATGGCTGGTCGTGCACAAGCAAAGCCCTTTCCGACCATAAATCACAAATCCATGGCTGTTTAACGACCAAAGATGTGGTCGTGAAACAACCATAGAAACGGCCAAATCTTATAGGTCGTGCACCATTACGGTGACTGATGCCTGTGGATGGCGACGGTGAGTAACAGCTAGAGGTGGTCTTGGGTGGCTAGGGGTATTTTGTTAATTTTTAAATTTTTTTGCGGCTGGGTGTTTTAGCTAATTTCTCAAATGTAGGGGGGGTTGGGTAATTGTTATTTGATAGACATTTAAGGGTAACTGTGTCCGAAATGATATTTAATTAAAGGCAAAATAGGTATAAAAATCAGATTATTCGGTAATGCTTTAATCCCATGGGTGATGGAGGGTATCAGACTACCCTCTACATTACCAATAGTAAATACTATTTGTAATAAAAAATTTTCCTAATATTTTATTACTTATAGACCAAATACTAGAATCTGGCAAAATAAATGAAGATTATCCGTTATCTTATATTATATGCCCCAATCCAAATGCATCCTTAGTCCCTACTACACCTCTCAAGTCTCACCTAACTCTGTTACTTACGCTTCAAATACAAAAGGGTTAAAATGGTAAGTTCATTACATATCGCTGTCTCTTGTTTCACGCCTCCAAGTTTATCACTTGCACAGCATTCTCACCCCAAATTCACGGATTCTGCCACTCACAGCGCGCTGCAGCAACCATTCCTGTCCATTCTCCTCCATCCTCACTGATTCAGCCACCGTTTCACCCCACCCAATAGGCACGTTTACAGAAACTATATCAGTACCCAATCCTTGCTTTTCAATTTCTAATCCCTTACTTTTGTTTTTCATTCAGCGCAGTCCACCCTCACCCATACCAATTCAACAGCCACCCGTACCACCATTGTTACAACCATTGTTTGGGTTCGGTGATCTGTGGTTTTGGAGATTTTATGGGTTTTGGTGTATTAGTTTGCTTTCATTTTATTGCAGGAATTTGATCCGTTAAAGATTATCATTATCAAGGTCCCTGATGGCTTTGACTGTGAACTCTACAATAAAATGACATCAACTGCATTCTGGGTCGGTCTCAAGGCTTCTTGCATTTCGTTTGTTGTGAAAATGTAAGATGAGTATGCTATATCGTTGTTGGGTATATTATAGAACTTGTGCTATTGGGTGGATTAGGATTTGTTTGTGGCAAGAACTCTAACCTTTAACTACGACTAAAACTTTGGTTGTAATGATGACCAGTTCTGGCCATAAATCTAGCCATTTTGGCTCAATCCACTAGTCATGTGCGTTACGGCCATTGCTGGAGGTCGTTGGCGTGTTGGCTGGCTACCGACAGTGGCTTGGGGTGGATAAAGGTGTGTTTGCTAAGTTTTAAACTTTTTTGTTGGTAGGGTGTTTAGCAAAATTTTAAAAGTAGGGGGTTAAATGGAATGATTAAAATAATAATAATAAATTAATTTATATTAATATTTAAAAAAAGAGGGTGATTTAGTAAATTATATACTACCCACCAATATTTCTCTAACCAAACATATTAATATAATACCCTACCAATTTATTCGAATCAACCAAACATATTTCCTAACATTTCCAGTAATCTTTAGGTATTCAACTTTCCTTTATATACATTTTGGGCATTGGATATATAATGTTTTATTATAGGGGATATATTAACGAAAGAAGATCACCTTGAAGATTACTGTGAATGTTTAGAAAATGTGTTTGGTTGGTTGAATAAATAGGAATAATATGTCTGGTTGGGAGGATAAATGAGTGAGTATGTTATTAGATACTAAATGTCATCCATTTTTAAATATTAATAATATTATTGTTGAATAACTTTTAACCCCTACTTTTGAAATTTTGCTAAAAACCCTAGCATTATAAAACTTAACTGTAGCAAAATCACCCCCACCCACCCCAACCAATGCTAGAAGTTGACGAATGAGCATTGATGACCGATATGGCTGGTCGTGTGCGCAAAGCCAGAAAATGATCATGGATCACAAATCCATAGCCAAAAAACACCAGATCTATGGCCATTTCACGGCCAAAGATGTGGCCATGGAAACGGCCACAAATATGGTCGTGAAAAGGCCGTATCTTTGGTCGTGCCATTTCACAGCTAAAGATATGCCTTTTCACGACCATATCTTTGGCGTGAAATGACCATAAATCAAATCTGGCCATTCGATGCACGATCGGTCAATCTCATTGCTCGTGCACCATATGGCAATTGACGTGGTGGCGGGTGATGGTGAGTCACAGCCACGGGTGGTCTTGGCTGGTTGGGGTATTTTGTTAACTTTTAAACTTTTTTGTGGCTATGAGTGTTTTAGCTAATTTATCAATGTAGAGGGGCTGGGCTAATTGTTATTTGGTAGACATTTGAGTGCAACTGTGTCCGAAATGATTTTTAATCAAGGGCAAAATGGGTAGAAAACAGGGGTGCGTTTGGCTATATTTTCTGCCCATATTTCCAACCTATCTCAATAATGTTGGCACATTATTCCAGAAATATTACCCTATTTTTTAATTACTTTTAGACCCCATAAGGTTATTAATTTCATTAAATACCCCTGAAAAAAGTTTAAAAATTAACAAAAACACCCCATGACCCATACTTGTCAGATTCGACAACCACCATCAATGGTAGCGGAATCTGCCACAACGGTGAATTACCGACCAGAACTGGCCGGTAATCACCGATCTGCTTTTTCAACCAGATCCACAGTGGATCTGGCCGTCAGCGATGGCCAAGAAATGGTTGTCGTTGACGGTCAACGACGACCATATCTTTGGCCGTTGTTTTGACCTTTTTCGGCCATCAATGGCCATAGCAGGCAGTAGATCTGGCTGGAAAAGGCTATAACGACGCGTTACGACACAGATCCAACTGGTTGTGGTAACGCTATTTTCCAACTAGATTCGGCGATGGCGACCGAAATTTGGCACTACGAGTGGTGGGGGTATTTGTCATTTATAGTTGGGGTGTTTAATTAAATAGTAAACCTAGGGGTTTTTTTATAAATTTTTTAATTTTACTCGCAATACTCCCTATTCAATACCCAATATTATTCCCAAAATCCTATCCAAAATAATAAACCACGCACCCCAGATTACTTTTTATTTTCCAACGGTTCTGACAGTTTTTTTAAATGATAAATTTACATATATGTCCATAAAGTTAAAAGACTCTCTTTTGTTGAATTAACTTTGATAAATACAGATAATGCTTACATTATTTGTTTTTATTTTCTTTCTCTCCAATCAAACAAGAGGCTCATTTTCTACAAACCTTTGTAATAAAACCTGGAACTGTTGAATATGCTGAGCACTGTGGTTGTAACATGTGGGATTTTCGGGTTGGCATGAGATCTTTTGACACAGTTGAGTTTATTGGCAGTGAAGAGCCTCCCAAGTTAAGCACATTTGAGCTACATATGCAGTTTCAAGATCTTGATAAGGGTTACTAGCTGGCTGTTGCAGGTGCTCAGTTTCTTCTTCAGGTTCTTTAATCTTTTTCATAGAAAGGCAGCGAAACGGAGATGCAAGCTTTTTTTGTGTGGATTTTGGGGATGCAGTTGAAGGAATTTGGGCCCTACAGCAAAATAAAACCTCTTATTGTCAATAGACCAGATAGGAGGCAGGAATAAAAAATAAGTCATAAATTTGGTTACAATAAAAGAAATAGCAGAACAAGAAAAAGTGACACCAGGCTTCACAAAGCTGAAGAAAATTGGCGGAGTTCAGGAAACCCAGGGTACATAATGTCTTAGCTAGGTTTTCCCTTGGGACGAAAAATAAGAAAGAGGCAAAATATAAGCCTGAATAATTCTATAGGCTCCTTTCCTATCCCATGTTGTGTTCTTATCTTAGGAAATAACAAGCATCATAAAGGCAATGAGTAGTAATGCAGCGATTATTAGTGGAAAGGGATTTTTTTGGGATAAAATGTTTAAACCAGCTAAAACACCTCAATTTGGAGTGTTTTATAAACCCCTCAAAAATATACTACACTGGTTTTACGGGGTTTTTAAACCAGTCAAAACCAGCCCATTAAAAATCTGGCAAGTAATTGTTTTTAAACACCTCAAAACCAGTTTAATTAAAAACCTCCCAAAACCAGTGAAAAAAAACTCCCAAGCAGACCTTTAAGGATTCATACTGTAATTACAACAAATATAAACTACAAAGAAAATTAATCAAATAATAAACTCTGCTCTATGGCCAGATTCAACTTGCTTCTAAGAGCTGACAACACTTGTATATGATATATCAGTGTGAACTTGTTTATATTACAACTGATGTGAGTACACCTGATCTTTGACATCAAAGGTTAGGACAACTTATATAAGAAAAGAGCTTATTAAAGCTTCTTACAAAAGAAATTTGATTATAAGATTTAAGAAAGTATTAGAATTATTTCATATGAATTTGACGGGTCTGATGGTTAACTTTAGACCTTATTAATTACGTTAATTCTATTACTTTTCATTGAATAAAAACAAAAGTAAGGGTATTATTGTAATTTAACTTTTTGACAGTAAGGTTAATGGAACATAGTTAGGAAAGTGTCAATGATATAGTTTTAAGATTAAGAGGGGTATCTCTGATTAAAGATGGGATCTAAATTTTGAAAACGGAAATCTAAGGGTACTTTATATGATGTCGCTGGTATTAATCCTTTTCCAGCAATACCCAAATGAGATATTATCGTAAACTATCCTGAAGGTTTAGCCTTTGTTTGTTTCACTTTTTAGAATCATTTTTCTATTATCTTATTTGGATTAAAAAACAAAATATGTGTTTCACGGCCAGATCTTGATGTTTCTAAAACAGCTTTAACGGCATACGATCGGTTAGATTCGGCCGATCGTGCTTCATTCCATCGTCGTCAATAGTGGTGGCTAGATTCGGCCACCACCCTTGGGTAATATTTTTAAAGTCCAAAGATATTTATGTCCTAAAAAATTTGTATATAAGGATAAAATACACTCTTAGGGTGTGTTTAATTGGGAGTAATCTCCCTTTATTAATGTGATGTCATCTTATATTACTTGATTACCACATTTGGTTGTCAAGTAATATAAGATTCCAGTAATTTTTCAAAACCAATAATAATTATTGCTGGTAATTTAGGAGATAATCTGATTACCTCCATTTTCTTAGGTATTTTAAGATTAATTAGTAATCTTATTTTTGTTACAATTTTAACCTTAACTATTAACATTTTTGGACAATAATGCCCTCAATTTGAAAACAATTACAAATATATTCATGACTATTTTATCCTCATATACAAAATTTTTAGGACATAAGTACCCCTATACTTTAAAAAAATTACCTAGCCACCACCAACAATCACCAACCGTTGACCACCACCGCTGGCGACTACCGGCAGGCGTCAGAAAGGCGCATGACTGGCTAGAAATGGCCAGTTGTGAGTCGATCTAGCCAAATACGGCTAGATCTATTATGCCTTTTTTGGCTAGATCTGTGACTTCTGGTTGCCATTAACGGCTAGATGGCCAGATTATGGCTGTCAACAGCTAAAACTAACAGTCAAAGTTCTGGTTGTCAATGGCCAGAACTCTAACCTTTAACTACGACTAAAACTTTGGTTGTTAATGATGACCAGTTCTGGCCATAAATCTAGCCATTTTCGGCTCAATCCAACTAGTCATGTGCCGTTACGGCCATTGCTGGAGGTCGTTGGCGCTGTTGGCTGGCTACCGACAGTGGCTTGGGGTGGATAAAGGTGTTTTTGCTAAGTTTTAAACTTTTTTGTTTGCTAGGGTGTTTTAGCAAAATTTTAAATGTAGGGGGTTAAATGGAATGATTAAAATAATAATAATAAATATAATTTATATTAATATTTAAAAAAAGAGGGTGATTTAGTAAATTATATAACTTACCCACCAATTTATTTCTCTCAACCAAACATATTAATATAATACACCTACCAATTTATTCGAATCAACCAAACATATTTTCCTAAACATTTCCAGTAATCTTTTAGGTATTCTAACTTTCCTTTAATATAACATTTTGGGGCATTTGGATTATATAATGTTTTATTATAGGGGAATATTATATTAACGGAAAGAAGATCACCTTGAAGATTACTGTGAATGTTTAGAAAATGTGTTTGGTTGGTTTGAATAAATTAGTGAATAATATGTCTGGTTGGGAGGATAAATGAGTGAGTATGTTATATAGATTACTAAATTGTCATCCATTTTAAATATTAATATAATATTATTTGTTGAATAACTTTTAACCCCCTACTTTTGAAATTTTGCTAAAATACCCTAGCTATATAAAACTTTAACTGTAGCAAAATCACCCCCACCCACCCCAACCAACTGCTAGAAGTTGACGGAATGATGCATGATTGACCGTATATGGCTGGTCGTGTGCCGACAAAGCCGAAAATGATCATGGATCACAAATCCATAGCCAAAAAACAGCCAGATCTATGGCCATTTCACGGCCAAAGATGTGGCCATGAAACGGCCACAAATATGGTCGTGAAAAGGCCGTATCTTTGGTCGTGCCATTTCACAGCTAAAGATATGGCCTTTTCACGACCATATCTTTGGCCGTGAAATGACCATAAATCAAATCTGGCCATTTTCGATGCACGATCGGTCAGATCTCATTGCTCGTGCACCATTATGGCAATTGACGTCGGTGGCGGGTGATGGTGAGTCACAGCCAACGGTGGTCTTGGCTGGTTGGGGGTATTTTGTTAACTTTTAAACTTTTTTGTGGCTATGATGTTTTAGCTAATTTATCAAATGTAGAGGGGCTGGGCTAATTGTTATTTGGTAGACATTTGAGTGCAACTGTGTCCGAAATGATTTTTAATCAAGGGCAAAATGGGTAGAAAAATCAGGGGTGCGTTTGGCTTATTATTTCTGCCCATATTCCCAATCCTATTCTCCAAATAATGTTTGGCACATTATTCCAGAAATATTACCCTATTTTTTAATTACTTTTAGACCCCATAAGGTTATTAATTTCATTAAATACCCCCTGAAAAAAGTTTAAAAATTAACAAAAACACCCCCATGACCCATACTTGTCAGATTCCGACAACCACCATCAATGGTAGCTGGAATCTGCCACAACGGTGAATTACCGACCAGAACTGGCCGGTAATTCACCGATCTGGCTTTTTCCAACCAGATCCACAGTGGATCTGGCCGTCAGCGATGGCCAAAGAAATGGTTGTCGTTGACGGTCAACGACGACCATATCTTTGGCCGTTGTTTTGACCTTTTTCGGCCATCAATGGCCATAGCAGGCAGTAGATCTGGCTGGAAAAGGCTATAACGACGCGTTACGACACAGATCCAACTGGTTTGTGTCGTAACGCTATTTTCCAACTAGATTCCGGCGATGGCGACCGAAATTTGGCACTACGAGTGGTGGGGGTATTTTTGTCATTTTATATGTTGGGGTGTTTAATTAAATTAGTAAACCTAGGGGTTTTTTTATAAATTTTTTAATTTTACCTCGCAATACTCCCCTATTCAACTACCCAATATTATTCCCAAAATCCTATCCAAAATAATAAACCAAACGCACCCCAGATTACTTTGGTAGTGTTTTAATAACACCCCCTAGCAATGTACTAAGATTACCCCTTACATTACCCCCCACATTACCAATGGTAAACACTATTTGCAATAAAAGATTACCGTAATATTTTATTACTTGCAAACCAAGCACCGGAATCTTGCAAAATAAACGAAGATTACCCCCGTTATCTTATATACCTTTGATACAAACGACCCGTTTCAGTAATACAATATTCTTTGAACCAAAAGCACCCTAATAGTTTTATATCCAAAAGATGATTTTACCACTTTTTATCAAAGTTACCCCTTACACTTTAAAAAACATATCCCTTAGTGGGCATTTGGATCGTATAATGTTTTATTATAAAAAAATGTTATATTAACGAAAAGATAGATCACTTAGAAGATTATTGGAGATGGTTTAAAAACATGTTTGGTTAGTTTGAATAAATTGATAAATAATATGTTTGGTTGAGAGGATAAATATGTGGATATGTTATATAGATTACTAAATTGCCCTTCTTTTAAAATATTAATATAATATTATTTTTTGAATGATTTCTTTTAACCCCTTACATTTGAAATTTTGCTAAAACACCCTAGTTATATAAAACTTTAATTTGTAGCAAAATCATCCCCACCCACCCCAAGAGCCAGCCACCACCACTAGCCTTATCGACATTTGATGGAATGGCGCACGATTGGCCATATATGGCTGACCGTGCTCCAGCAAAGCCATTTCCGATCATAAATCACAAATCCATGGCCGTTTCACTGCCAGATTTGTGGCCATTTCACGACCAAAGATGTGGTCGTGAAATGACCATAGAAACGGCCAAATCTTATAGGTCGTGCACCATTATGGTGACTGATGCCTGCGGATGGCGACGGTGAGTAACGGCCAAATGTGGTCTTGGTTGGCTAGGGGTATTTTGTTAATTTTTAAACTTTTTTATGGTTGGGGTGTTTTAACTAATTTATCAAATGTAGGGGGGTTGGGTAATTGTTATTTGGTAGATATTTAAGAGCAATTGTGTCCAAAACAGTATTTAATTAAGGGCAAAATAGGTATAAAAATCAGATTACTCGGTAATGTTTTAATCCTAGGGGTGGTGGAGGGTATCAGATTACCCTCTATATTACCAATAGTAAACATTATTTGTAATAAAAGATTTCTACAATAGTTTATTACTTGCACACCAAATACCATAATCTTGTAAAATAAACGAAGATTACCCCCATTATCTTATATGCTACGGATCCAAACGCATCCTTATTTCCTACTACACCTCTCACCTATCTCCTTTACTTGGGCTTCAAATACAAAAGGGTTAAAATGGTAAGTTCATTACATATCGCTGTCTCTTGTTTCACGCCTCAAAGTTTTTATCACTTGTCAGTTGTACCGCATTCCCACCCCAAATTCACCGGTTCTGCCACTCACAGCGCGCTGCAGCAACCATTCCTGTCCATTCTCCTCCATCCTCACTGATTCAGCCACCGTTTCACCCCACCCAATAGGCACGTTTACAGAAACTATATCAGTACCCAATCCTTGCTTTTCAATTTCTAATCCCTTACTTCTGTTTTTCATTCAGCGCAGTCCACCCTCACCCATACCAATTCAACAGCCACCCGTACCACCATTGTTACAACCATTGTTTGGGTTCGGTGATCTGTGGTTTTGGAGATTTTATGGGTTTTGGTGTACTACTTTGCTTTCATTTCATTGCAGGAATTTGATCCGTTAAAGATTATCATTACCAAGGTCTCTGATGGCTTTGACTGTGAACTCTACAATAAAATGACATCAACTGCATTCTGGGTCGGTCTCAAGGCTTCTTGCATTTAGTTTGTTGTGAAAATGTAAGATGAGTATGCTATATGCCTATATCGTTGTTGGGTACATTATAGAAATTGTGCTGTTGGGTGGATTAGGATTTGTTTTTGATTTTGGGATTCTTCTGTTTCTCTGGATTTAACTTGGAAGCATTGTATTTTGTAATATTTTTTAGTTTGTTGTTATGGCTCGGTGGTGTAGATAATAATGGTGCATCCTCTACCCGGTAAGAGATGAAGAATTTGAGAGACATGACTTATGAGATGGGTGCCTGCTTTTGTTTTCTTCTGCATTTGGTGGACCTGGTGGTGGTGTCTTGGTAGCGGTGGTGGGGCAGGCAGTAAGTGTTGTCACAGGGGTAGGTTTTTTATTTTATATTATTAATTTAATTTTTAATTTTTAATCTTATTGAATAATTTAAAAAAAACATTTAAGGGTGTTCAATATTTCTACTTATATTCCCAATTTTATTCCCTAAATATTGTTTGGCACATTATTTCAGAAATATTAATGTATTTTTTTAATTACTTTTAGACCCTATTAAGTTTATTAATTTCACTAAATACCCTTACAAAAAAAAAGTTTAAACATCCCTACCCACTTATACTTACTCGATTCCGGCAACCACCATCGGTGGTAGCTGGAATATGTCACAACGGCTTACACCACGATCAAAACTGATCGGTTATTCACCGATTTGGCATTTTTCAGCCATATCTACAGTGGATCTGATCGAAAAATGTCAATCTGGCCGTCAGCGATTGCCAAAGAAATAGCCGTCGTTGATGGTCAACGATGGCCAAGATACGGCCAAATCTTGGCTATTGTTATGGACCTTTGTGGCCATCGACAACTACATTTGGTCGTAGATCTAGCATTTTCCAATCAGATTCGTGGTGGATCTGGCCGGAAAAGACCATATCGATGCGTTATGACACAGATCTGACCGGTCTGTATCATAATGCAATTTTCTGACTAGATTCTGGAGTGGTGGTCGGAATCTGGCACTGTGGGTGGTGGGGGTGTTTTTGTTATTTTATATATTGGGGTGTTTAATTAAATTAGCAAACCTAGGAGTTTTTTTAAAATTTTTAAATTTTACCTCGTAATACTCCCTTATTCAACTACCTAATATTATTCCCAAAATCTTATCCAAAATAATAAACCAAACGCATATTAAGTAATGCGGGGTATAATAGTACTTTACTCTACACTGATTGAGTTTACATTGCCTCACTCTACTCTCCACATAATCACTATGTCAAAATTTTCACGTTCCCTAATAAACATTTTATTCCATTTGAGGTCCTCTGTCTAATAAAACGCAAAAATGTAAGGTTGGTTATGAGAATATATTTGTGATTTGACACATCTAGGCGGGAAACAAAAAAACCCCAGCCCAAAAACCAGAACAGCATCCTCCAAATTTCAGTTTCAGAAATTCTTTTATCGTCAACAAAGCTTTCGAGGTACCTGCGTTGTCTTTTCAATCTCCATTTGTATGTGTGTTTTTGTGTTTAGAACTTACTGTTCTGAATTTTTGACAGACATTCAAGGCGCCATTTCCACTATTAATTCTCATATACTCAAATGGAGAGAATATATGTGACGGTTAGGGCAAGGCCACTGTCTACCGAGGACGCAAAGACAAGTCCGTGGAGAGTCTCTGGACATTCCATTTTTATTCCTAACAATCCCTCAAAGTTTGAATTCGGTACTTCAAATATATCGGTGGATTAAAAATTTTACTTTTCTACTATATTTTTCTATATTTATTTTTGTTTCTACTTCGGTGTCATAGACAGGATTTTTGGAGAAGATTGTAAAACTTTAGATGTTTATCAAGCTCGTACCAAAGATATTGTGGCTGCCGCAGTTCATGGCTTCAATGGTACGCTTCACTTCAGTTGTTTATTTATTTTGATAGGTTTATCTTGTTAAACTTGTCTTTTTCTACTTCGATGTTTGAAAATATATGAATTAGAGATAAAAATAGATTTTGTTTTTCTGCTTTATAAAACAACTTAAGAGTAGCCTTGATGCCCTTACAAGATTTTACCGTGACAAAGCCCTATACAACTGTAACAAAGCCACATTCCACCTCCATTGTTGATGTGAAGTAACGTAAGGGTTTAAGGCTTGACCATTTTTGTCAAGGATTTGGACCGAAATCTTGACAATTTCCAATTAAGGTTTTAATAATTTAAAAAATTTTGAGATTGTGGTGTTGATTGCAATATTCTGTGGATATTTTTAGTACGTGGCTATTATTGAAGAAATGCTATGGATATAAGACATGTTAAGTATTGAGCCGTTGTGTCAAGGGATCTTAACAATTAAGACCTTAAGACCTTAACCTTAGATTATCTTGACTTTAAGCTCAAGAGTAATTTATCAAAATGAATCAATGGGTAATCACAACGTTTGATAGGGGGAAAGGTTTATTTGTCCAAAGATTTGCACCCCTAGTTTGAATCTAGACTTTGAAACCATCTATAAACTAATTAATAATCCTTTTTGCCATCACTGTGTTCTTTCCTTAAAACCATTTCTTATTAAGTTCTTACTTTCTTTGATTGCAATATGGATGTCTTCTTGCTTGCTTCCTCTAGGCACGGTTTTTGCTTATGGACAAACCAACAGTGGAAAAACATATACAATGCGAGGCTCATCCAATGAACCTGGGGTCATCCCTCTTGCTGTGCATGATTTGTTTAACATCATACAAGAGGTAGTTACTGTGACACTTTTTCTAGCAGTGACGTTTTTTTTTTTTTTTTTAATTCTACTTTTCTTGCTTTCTTACTTTTTCACTATGGTATATATCTTTGTCTTCTTTGGGTGTGAGTAGGAATCAAATAAGAAATTTCTCTTGAGTGGGTGCAAATTGCTTTTGGAAGCATCTATAACAAAGTTGAAATAATAAATATCACATCTAAGTGAGTTTAATATTTTAGATTGGATGGAAAAAGGACTACGGTTCTGTCAGTTTGATGAATGTGATCTTAATCTATCATCTTAAAGGGTCATACTTTCTGTTAGATGTTCAAGTTTAACTTGAATGCTACTAAGTGCTGCCTGCTGGGTGTTGGGGCTATTAAATTTAGTGCATATGCACTGATTATATCTGTCAGTGAGGCATGCCAGGGTCTTTCTCAGTCTGGGTTATAAATGGCTCCCTTGGTGTCCAAAGAAGGCAGCTTGAGGTTCAGTTAGCTAGCTCTGACTACACTGATTGGATGTAGAAGGTGTCATCTTGGATCAGAAGGTTTTAGAATTTTGACTTTTTTAAAAAGACTGAATGAACCAGTGAACTTTGTAGCTCTGGTTGAGCCAGTTCCACTCAATCATTTTAGGTTGAGATTTTGCAGTGACCTTCTTTTGGGATGATTCCAGTGAACTTGATTTCTTCAGCTCCAACTTAGACTTCATAATCCTTTCTGATAATTATGAAGCATTAAAATTTGTCTCGTCTCAAGGGGCCTTAGGCAGGTTATGTTTTCTCACTAACCCAATTCATATAGAGTATATAGAGATTAGATTGAGCAGTTAAGTTTTGGAGCTGTTTAATTATACTTGAATATTCCAGGTAGTTCCTCGTTTTGTGAAAAGCTTGTTCACTTACTGTACATTCATTTTTCCATTAATACATCTCTCTTGATTCTTGTAAAAAAATTGTTTCAAAGAACAGTTTTTGCTTAAAATTGTTGAACTTTGTGTGTACTGATGTGTTTGATTCTTCTTTTATTTCAGAAAGTGGATCGGGAGTTCCTTCTGCGGATGTCTTATATGGAGATCTATAATGAGGACATAAATGATTTATTAGCTCCTGAGCACCGAAAACTGCAGATTCACGAAAGTCTGGAGGTACAGAAATTTCTAATTAGTGGTACCTATGCATTATTTTGTCAATGCTTTACAAAACAAATTTATTCTGTTTGCCTTATTATTTGCAGCGGGGGATTTATGTTGCTGGTTTGCGAGAAGAAATTGTTGCTTCTCCTCAGCAAGTTCTTGGTCTGATGGAGTTTGGAGAATGTATTTTATACATTTGCCTTCTTTTTTATATTTCCAAAGAATCATGTCATTCACTTTCTACATGTTCACTATGTGATTTTTCTGTTTCTCTGCATGTATAATTTTTAATAATATGTAAATGGTGCCAAATAGAAATGGTGCTATGTTTCAACTTTTAACCATTTTTCAAATAGAAATGGTGCTATATTTAAGAGGGTAAAATTTCTCTTCTGCACCGTAACCATTTCTTCCTCTTGTTTATTTGTCTACTGCTAAATATATCAGGCTATGAATCTCTCTCTTCTTTTTTTTTTTTTTTTATTCAAAATTACAGCTCATAGGCATATTGGAGAGACGAATATGAATGTATACAGTAGTCGATCGCACACCATTTTCCGCATGGTAATATATTCATTTATTCTCTGATGTTATATGCTATATGTTTATATACATTCCATCTGTCTTACTGCTTTAGTTTTGTAGATAATTGAGAGTCGAGACAAAACAGAAGATAACAATATTAGCAATTCTTGTGATGCTGTTCGTGTATCAGTTTTGGTTAGTCTTCTTAAAATTCTATCAATATTTTTGTTTCTTTCCTACACCATTATATTGAATACTTTTTGGCTTTGTTAAGATTTATTTGAACATGCCATTGATCACCATATCTCTCTTCTATTTTCACTATTTTCCGTATTTTTTTTTAATATTTCTCTTTTCTCTGTTTCTAGAATTTAGTGGATCTTGCTGGATCAGAGCGTGCTGCAAAAACAGGTGCAGAAGGTGTTCGGCTCAAAGAGGGTTCCCACATTAATAAAAGCCTGATGACACTTGGAACTGTAATTAAAAAACTGAGTGAAGGGGCTGAAAGCCAAGGGTAAGCTCTAAAAATTTTACGAATATATCTTAAGTTTTCTTTTCCAGGACATTATTGACATTATTCAACACTTGTTGCAGGGGTCATGTTCCATATCGAGATAGCAAACTTACGCGCATTTTACAGCCTGCTCTCGGTGGAAATGCAAATACAGCTATAATATGCAACATCACCCTTGCACAGGTAAAATTTTGTAAAGTCATTAATTCTACGCTTGATCACCATTTCTAAAAGCATACATCATGAAGTTTTAATTTTTTCTGTAGGAATGAATCATATTAGTACTGAATTACATAATATTTAAGTGATAGGAGATTTTTGTGAGTATTGTTTGCTTCTAGAGCTTTTGCTACATGCTTGCTTGAAACCATGAGGTTGCCCATTTGATTTACTTCAATCTAATTTGTAATTTTGATTTGACCACAGATTCATGCAGATGAAACCAAAAGTAGTCTTCAGTTTGCAAGTAGAGCATTATGTGTCACCAATTGTGCCCGTGTTAATGAGGTTTATCTCTAATTTCTCATTCATTCCTGTTCCATATGTTTCTTTCTGCATCTTTCCTGGGCAATTTTAACGATTCCATATCAGATGTTTCTAAGCCATTTGTATCTAGCATTTTATTGTGTCTTAGAGTAATTTTATTTCATTTTTTTTGGATTACTTAAAACATTAAACTTGCTTGTTCTTCCTTCTAGATATTAACAGATGCTGCTTTGTTAAAGCGTCAAAAGAAAGAAATCGAGGAGCTTCGAGCCAAATTACAGGCAGGCACAATTATTGTGACAATTCAGTTTTTATGCATAATTTCATGATTATTCTTTTTTCCTGGAGGTATATGCTTAGTAGCCATTTTGTACATATTTTAGGCATCTCATTCAGAACACTTGGAGGAAGAGATCCTTAATTTAAGAAACACCTTATTACAGGTATGATGATCTTCAGTCTTTAGATAATTGCTCTTCAGTCTTTACATAATTGCCTTTTAAAGAATGTGATTATTGATTGGAAGTTGCAATACTTATTCTGCAGTCTGAACTGGAAAGGGAACGTATAGCATTGGAGCTGGAGGAGGAAAAAAAAGTCCAAGCAGAGCGTGAGAAAGTGTTGCAAGAGCAAGCTAAGAAAATAAAAAACTTGAGCTCAATGGTTTTGTATTCAAATAGGGATGAGAACCGTGATCATTTGAAAAAGGTTTGTATCATGGTAGATGTATTTCCATTTGTTTTCCTTGTCATACAATATATTCAATTCTTTTACTATCCATTTTGCTTAGGTTGTAAAAATCAATTTAATCATCAGCTTGCTCAATCATGTGTCAGCAAACATATTATGTGTCTTTTTTACTTTACAAGGATGAATTAAAAACTTAGTTTTGATTTTTTCTGATTAGATAAGGTTGCAATAGTTTCAACATGCAACATGAAAACTTGGAAGAAGTAACGTTGTTAGAATTTAGGTAGACAACTTTAGACTTGCAAAGGTTAGAAAATTTTGAAATGATAGTTATATTATTCGTAGAATAACCATGGAGCAAACGTAAATTACAAACATGGTTTGGCAATAAAAGCTATTTAAAAGAATTCTTGCGTGATGATTTTATTTTGAAGTTCTGTTGCCTTGTCCATTGATTTTTATTTTTCTTCTTCTTGTTGAATTTGCAATTACAATCTGGAAGCACTTTAATGTTACTCTAGGTGTTACTTATTTTGATGATATTTTAAGTGATGTGAGTTATTTTTAGGGGATCGCCATATATCTCAAAAATTAAAGTCCATCTCATCCTAGCATGTTTCTGATGGATGCTGTTTATATACTCTATGAGTGTTTTTTTTGGTAGGTAACTGGTAAAAGTGTATCAATATTAGAGAAAATAGAGGTTACAAGACTGGAATAGGTGTCCCCTAGTATAACAGCCACTGCCTGCGAATAGGAACAAAAAGCTAAACTAAAGGATGGAATATAATTTGTATATTCTCAACAAAAAATGAGATAAACCCTCCTGCAAAAAGGCCTGCGCTAACAAAATCACCTGAAGATATTATTATTATTATTATTATTAATATTAATATTATTGTTATTGTTAATGTTAATGTTGTTATTATTATTGTTATTATTATTATTATTATTATATTAAAAAAGAAGGCCAATTCAGTAAAAGCCTTTATCGATAATATTTTATTTTTTCTAACCAAATATCTTAATTATTTATGTTCATTAATCTAACCAAACATATTGGTATAACATTTCCCTGTAATCTTCAAGGTAATCTACCTCGGAGGTAATCTTATATTTTTAGCAATAAAACATTCTCCGAATCAAACGCACTCTTAGAATTACCAATATTAACTTGGATTCTTCACATTGGTGATATTACTATATTTTTAGGATTAGATTCACTGAATCATCTTCTTAATAGTTGATTAAGTTTTTGTTTTCTATTGTAGGAGAAGCGGCGAGATACATGGTGCCCTAGTAATCTTTCAAGGGAGACTTTTCAAGAGGTATCCTTTCTCTTTTGTGCTTCAAGGAACACTAATTGTTTTAGCTTATGTATATTCAAAATAAACTAAATTACATCGTACCTATTTATGTTTTCGCACACGTTATAAGTGATCATTATATTGTTAATTTTAATGGAGACATGGTTAGAAGGTCATGTGGTTGCATATTTATGAGTCTCTAAATTTTAAGAGGTTAATATCTATTTAATTGACTATTTGTTTTCTTGATAAGACTATGAACAATAAAAATACTTGATTTGTGCAACTTTCTTTACAAAAGCACATTTATTAACTAAGCACTTCTGCCAGATTTTTGTGGAACAAACTGCTTAAGGAGTTTAATTTGATTTGGGAAGTTCCTTCTTCTTGTTCCTTGGCTTTGTTAGAGAGACATGTTGCCTTGGGAGGCAGAGAAAAGCTTCTGTGTTGTGAAATTGTGCAGTTATGGCTGTTTTTTTTGGGTTATTTGGTTAGAAAGAAATAGGAGAATTTTTGATGATACAATTGGGGAAGAGATTTGGTCCATGTGGGATAAAGTTTAAATTTTTGGCTTCTCTTTGGGCATCTATGACTTTAGAATTACAAGATGTTTCTTTTTTCTTTATTCAATAGAATTAGGAAGCTTCAATTACTTAGATAGGGAAGACTTTTGTGCAAATTTGATTAGGGATTTTCGATTTTTAGAGCTGATGATTTTGGACTAGGAGAGGTGTTATCATTTTGTTTTGTTCTATGAACCCTACAGCTTGTCCTTTTTGTGTGGACGACTTGCTTATTCTTGTATGCTTATATAATTTTTTTTTTATAGAGAATCTTTGTTTCTTACCCAAAAAAAAAAAAAAAAAAAAAGAAGACTAAGCATTTTTAGTTGCAATGATCCAACTAAAAAACATACCCGACAGAATGTAACTTTCTCTAATGAGAGCCCATGAATTCCATGTCAAGAATATAGACTTGAAGCCATAATATCCAAGTCATTGAGATATTAACCATGAAAGGATTTTACTTGTTGATTACTAAAAGTAACTAAAATGAAGACTGAGTAGATTCCTCCCTTTATAGTAGTTGATCCTCGAAAATCAATTGGGCGAGTTGGTTGGGGAAAGGGTGATTGTGGAGAAAGTAAATCATTAAAGGACCTTGGGTGAGGTTGTGGTAGGGAAGTTGTCGTATTAGTATTGAAAGCATAAAGGACCCTCAAAGTTTAATAGAATATAAGTTCATCCCATGCATCTAAATGATGTGCAACATAACACGTGAGCCCATGCTTATGAAAAATAAATAACAGAAGAATTATGTATATAATTAATAGAGTAATATTGACAATATCTTTTTAAGGCATGACTGTAACAATTACTTCATGTTAACCTGCCTAGTTTTTGTTACGTGTATTATTAAGATTTTCTCACCATGTGTACCATAAGAATTCTAATTCTATTCAGAATAGATGATGATTTAATCTCGTTTATATTTAAGCTAACATTATTATCTTCGAGTTGCATTTTAGGTGTATGCAAATGTCCAACTGAAGGCTTCCCCTGTAAAATCGATGAGATCTGAGCGTGATGTGGGACCATTTCTTCCTTTTGAACAGTTGATAAATGAAACTGAAGTGGTTGATGAGTTAAGCAAACAAGATGAAGATTGCAAAACCAATTCATTGCAATATTGTAATCTTCCTGGTCCACGTGCTTTATTGCATGTAACAAACAGAAGAAAAGTACCACTGAGGAAGCAAAGCACTCCTCTGGTTTGTACTATACCTGTTCTTGCATGCCGTTATATTGAAAGTTTTCTACCCTAACATTTGTTAATCTGTCAGGACAATGAACTGGAGGAACTGCAAGCTGAGTATGAAGATTTGCTTTTGAAATTCGAATCTCAGGTTATTATTTTATTTGTGCTTTTGCTTTGATTAGAGAATGATACACTGTGGAGCCTCCGTCTGTGTGCTGATACTTCTTCATGCAGAGAACTATGAGTGAGATACAAATTGACTACCTAACAAGAAAGCTGGGTGAGGCTGATTTGTCTTTGTCTTGCAACATGAAATTCAATGACCATTCCACACATAATGTTGATAAAGGTACCCTTTATGGGGACAAAAGTGTGAATATAAGGGAGTTGGAGGCTATTCTTGTTATCAAGCAACTTCAAGAGAAGGTCTTTATCATTTTTTGCATTTAATGTTCCTCTTGGATTCTTTTGTTCTTTTCTCCACAATTTGTGTTATTTTATAGTTAATAATTTAGCAGTCATTTTCAAGGTTTTTTCTTGGTAGTAACTTTCTTCTGTATTATGTCTTTATGTTGTAGATTAAATTGTTGGAAATGGAGAAGTCCTCAAGCCAACAAAATCTGGACAGTCTTGTTGAACTAGCCACGGAGCAGAATATATGTGCTAGGGAGAAGTTTGATGAGGTACTCATAATTGAGGACAACCATGCACCTTGTGGTTTTCAAGGCCCTTGAAGAAAGTTTTCTTCTTTTTTTCATTGGAAACACTGAATTTATTCATGAAATCAGAATAAATACAACTAGATGATCCAGCAGTCCATGAAGCAATAAAACCTTTACGTATCTACTGGCTAACAATAGAAACTCTAACAGAATATTATCCCTATTTCTCATTAAGGGAATTTTCTTGAAATTCATTTTTAACTTAAACCTATAAAGATTCTTAAGTTGCACTGTTTCCCATGACAATTGAGCTCTCCCTCCACAACAATCTTTAAAAACTATTCTGTCCTCTCTCTCTCTCTCTCTCCCCCCCCCCTTTTTTTTAATTCCCGCCAAATGATTGTAGAGGAAATGTTTAAAGTTTGACTGAGACGTGTATTTGTTTTGTTATATATATGAACAGGTAATTCTGTCATTTTGAGTTGTTAGTAGCTAGATTAAAAGGGAAATTAGTTAGTGGACTATGTTTCAACACTCACGTAGGTCTTGAGCTATATATACACTGATTTCAATTTATAATGCCACCCTAAGTTTGAAGTTGCAGTCACCATACTATCAAGAGACTTTATGGGATGTCTCTGATCTATATGTATTTGAGATTACACATGTAGTCAGGCATCACAGATCTGCAAATCTTCCCAAACAGAAAATCTCATTTACTAATACCACTTTCCAATGAGAGGAAAGCGTTAGAATATTTGAGAAATAGGATTTGCAAGGACTTCAACTACAACCCCTTACCTTTTTGATGTTATGAACATCATGGAGAGTTTTTTTTTTTCTCCCTATTTCTAAGATTTATTTCCTGATTTTGCTTGTTTAGGCTCAGGGAAGGGATAATGAGTCACTATCTTGTATAGATTTATTCCCCTCATTGGTGTTTGATATTTTTGTGGATCTCTATTCCATTGGTCTACCTCAACCTGTTTTTTAGTATATAGTTTTATTGTTCCTTGATTTTCTTTTCTTGTTTAACTCGGAGTAGAAATTCTCATTTAGTTGGATTTTTGTATCCTAGTTGAGAATGATTTCTTTTTCTACTTAAGACTTCGCCATTACAAAATATGTGCTTTGGTTATTATGCTGTATGTGTGTATGAAAATTGAGTATTTTCGTAATAGCTCCCTAATTTTTTTTTGAATTTCCCCCCTTTCTATATTTCTTTCCCTTAACTCCTCTGTAAGTGTGATCACTCTCTCTTTCATGAAAATGAAATCTTTTATATTCATTTTGTTGCTTTATGCAACCGATAAAGACTTATACTATCTACCTCATCTTATTAATGATTTTTTAATTGCTGTTATGTATTTATTATAGCTTCATGAAGAGCTTCTTAATGCACGGGAAGAGGCTAGGATGGCTCATGAACAGCTTGCTTCAAGTGTGCCAGGGGAAAAAGCTGATGTATGTAACTTCTACTTGGTATTTGTGTTTGTGATTATTCTCTGTTTTGTCATATTGTTCACCTTTTAATTTAGTTGCAGACAATAATTTTATCATTTGTATATATATTCTGTATAAATGTTTCTTCCGTACAAGCTTACAAAACTGATTTTAGGCCTCTCATCATTTTGGCGGGGAATTTTTTCTGTGATATAGCTTTCAATGGAGATCCAAGAAATAATGCCAGAACTGGAAAATGTAAAAGAAGTAGTGGATGTTGTCTCATCACTTGTGGATGATGTTTTCCAGAGTTTGTCTGCCATATACAAGGAGTTCACTGTGAGTACTCTTGAAACATTTCGTAAGCACTATTCCAAAATCTACTGTTTAAGGTTTCAGAACAACAACAATCCATTTGCTTGAAATCCTATGGGCATTAATTTTCCTGTAAAATTTGTATTGAACTACTTTTATGAAAATTGCATACTATGAGCCTCTCAAGATTTAGTTTTACGAAATATATTGCAGGATTTCAAGGCCTTGATGCACCAGATTACTGTTCAGCAGAATTCAGTTATTAGTGACCACGAGAATTTACAATTTTGCCTGAGACACAAAATTTCTGAATTAGAGAGTGAGAAGGTTTGAGCATGAGAAGTTACACCAAGTTACATTATTCCATGAGAAAGAAAACTGGTGATTTTTATATTTATGATCATTATTAGCATAGCTAAAAAACTTGTGCATATGATATACTATCATTTTTCAGCTACTTATGGACAATCAATCTAGTGATTTGCAGAGGCAGATACATGAAGTAAGAATGCAAAAAGTCTGAAGTGTCATTGATGACTAGAATTTTAATTCTTTATTTTTGTGTCAAAATTATATTTATTGGTAAAATACTCTTACATATATGCTTAGTATTGTTGCAGGCACTTTCAGAGCAACAAAATCTGGAAAAATCTAAACTTCTTTCTCATATTCAAACACTTGAAAAGGAACTATCGTGTCTATCATCTTCTTCCTTGGTCAAGGAAAAGGAAAGTTTGAGAAAAGATCTTGAGAAAACGAAAACAAAATTGAAAGAGATTGATTACAAACTTAAGAATGCCATTCAGGAGAAAACCAAATTAGAGGTTTAATCTTTGCTTTTAATATGTTGATTGAATTTAAATTAGTTTAATTAAAACTACTGTTGATGGGCAAAAGTCACTTTTTCAGGGTGAGAAAGCAATTGCTGAACGAGAAATTAAACGATTGCATAGTCAAAGGACTCTTCTTGAGCGAGATATAAGCAAACGTGACTCAGTTGCTAGTAAGAAGCGTGATTCAATTGTTGACCGAGGCTCAAAGGTATTTGATCCAAGAAGGGGAAAGAGTTTTGGTATGCCTTATGAACAAATGCAGGTATGTGTATGGGATTCTTAGTTTCATATATAAGTTGTATGGAAATTATTGTTGCAAATTATGGTTAACTCTGATCGTCGAGGTTGAGAAAATGATAGTTATGGTTTATCACTATGTTGAAATCAAACTTAAACATTTTTCTTTTTCAATTATTGTTTTGCCATCTTCAAAAGCCAAACCATTTTAATAATGATCTCATTGTTGGTATATATCACTACATTGTAAAACTTATAAAACTTTTTCATGACTTAGTAAAAGTATGTTGTCATGTTATGGATTTCTTATTGGTCTTGGATTAAACATTGGTCAAGGTTGAGAGCCTTTTGTGGAGTTTTGGTCTAACTTAACACTCCTTATTTATCTTGACAACTGCAAAAGCTTACCTTAAGGAAAGTATTTTCTTGCCAAAAATTTTATTTTTTACCTAAGCAAAAGCATTACACAAGCCACCAACAAATTATAAAGTCTTTTTTTCAATAAACTTCAAATGGATAGTAGCATCTTTGCTGCACTTCATTTTAAAAATTTTATAGTAGTCTAATTTAAACCTAAATCATGTAAAAGTTGTGATATTCAATTACAGAGAAGGTACTTTGCTTGGTGTTTTAAATCCTATTCTTGAGATAATTATGACAAACAACCTCTAAAATCTCCTTTATCCTAGAAAGAAATGTACGATTTTTCTAATCTTTGGTTGCAAAGAATATTATAGATAGGATATGACATGAGAATCCTCAGCTTAGGCAACAAACTTTCATTCGTTCTTGTCCATCTACGATCTAAGTAAGTGGCTTAACTTCCTTTTTCCTCTCAAGAATGTTTTCACAAACTATGATCACCCTATAATTTCCCCCATTGAGTCAACCGATGCTGAGGTATTATGAAATTATATTGAAATTTGAATTAAAATAGTTTTCGGGGTGTATTGGTGATGGTTGTAGAAGAAGCATCATAATTTTATCTTATGGTAGGCTAACTTAGAAGGAAGTGGAGAATTATGGTCAATATGAGAGGATGAAATTTACATGGAGAGGGAGCAAGGAAGCCTGCTTTACGCAATCGATCAAAACATATAGATAGCCCTTCAACACAAAGTAGGTCGTCAAAATGATCCAGGAGACCCACCAAAGCAAGAAAGCCAAGATCTTTCAGAAAATGGTTGCCATTCCAAGAGTCCATAACCACATGGATAAGCTCACACTAACCTGTCAATTTGGGATCCAATTCACAATTTTCCTGATTTAGTAATAGGGACATGACCTTGGCAATTAAGGTCGACTAAAAACTCTCCTCTGGTGTTGAAGGCTAGGGAGAAATAATAGTGTGTTTTCCAGTGAGGGATCGATTCTACTAGAATCCAAACAAAGAATAATTTTGAAAAATATATTCTTATAGATTACTGAATCAATGTACTAAATATGTTTAAGCTGTACCAAAAAAAGTAGGAAAGGAAGCAATGCTAACAATTCTAGGAAACCACTGATTGTAGAAAGTATTGTAAACCAAATCCCAGCCGATACAGGCCGTATCACAGGGTATGTTGGCTGTATAATCAGACCCTTATATGCATGAATCCTTGAACACTTAGTCCTCATTTTATGATGCTTATGAACCTATAATGCTTTGAACATAACTGGTGGTTTCTTTGACATGCCATGCTACATCAGAACCTATAATTCTCGTTGATGTCTTCGCAACCCTTAAAAGAGTATCCACCTTGCAAATCTTTTAATTATATTTTGTTCTTGTAATTTATAAAATTAGTAGGGAACCAGCAATGTTTAGGAGTAGAGTATTTTCAGTTATGATAATTTTTAATTATTTTTTGAGATTGTCTTGTTTCTGTTGCTTAGGAAGATTACAAAAACTTGGAAGTGCTTGCATTTGAAATGGAGACAACTATTGCTTCTCTAGAGGCGGAATTAGCAGCCAACTCTAGGGAAAGAGTGGAGGATATATCGATAAATGAAAATTTGGCTTCGGAAATGGAAGTTCTGTCTGAAAAGTTCAATAAATCAAATATTGAACCGAATATATTGCAAGAAGAGGTTTCAGGCCTTGTAAGCTTTTCTGTTCATTCTCTTTTGTTTTAGTGGTCTTACCAAATTTTGTTGCTGTCCTAAGTTTGATATTACAGTGTTCCTTTTCTTTTTTTTCCCCCCTAAATTCTTATCATGGCTTATCTTTTTCTATATCCAGAAGCTTAGCTTACAAGAATCTAAATCCAACGAGCAGAAATTGCAAAGCTCTGTGAAGATGTTGGTTGAAGAAAAGGAAGAATTAGCTGTGGTATTCTAGTTGCATTTCTTTCTGCATCTTTTTTTTTTTCTTTCTTTTTTTCCTTTTTTTTTTTCTGTATTTTAATGGTGTAGCATTTTTTATTTGATTTTACCTTTGATTTTGTAGCAACTGATTAATTCCCTTATGGAAATGGAGGAGGAAAAGGCAATATGGTTTGCTAAGGAAAAAGCTTCTATTGAAACCATAGATGAAAAAGTAAAATTACACCAGACAGAGACCAAGTCATTATCAAAAAGAATGTTGGAGGTATGATTCTAAACTTTGTTTCTTAAAAGATCCTCGAGTTGTACATGCATATGTCAGAATGATTCAATTTTAATTCAATTGGAAGTTTATGGTCTTCGTTGATGTCATTGTGTTGTTCAGCATTTTGCTTTCTCCACCAAAAGTTTGTTAAGACTTGTTAGAGCTTATATCTTATCTTTAATAATGAGTTTAACAATATTATGAACCAAAGAGAAATGCAATCTGTAAATATGGGGATATTGTTTTCTCAGTCAAACTCACATGGATTGTGATTTTAAGATTAGTTTTTCTGCAAGCAAATAATATTACTCATGCCATTCTTCTTTTGTTACTAAGAAATGTCTCACCATCAGAGATATTTAAGTTGGCTTTTATTCCTACACTTTCAGCAGCCAATTAGTAACTCTAGCATACAAATTATTTAGCTTAGTCTATTTGTGCATTTAATAAAATATATCACCAATGATGTGCACTACTTCATTAGGTACAACCACATATATGAACCCCTTGTCTCATAGGATTAGTCATTCCTTGCATTAAATCTATGTTAAGTACAGGAATGATAGTGACATTGTTGATAGGACTTTCCGAGATAAGGTTACTGGTCAGTTCATATCATTAATAGGTTTTGTTAATTCTAATCCAATATAATTATATATTTGCAATTTAAGCTTTCTATTTTGATCGAATCCAACATGTGAATATTGAAATTTAATTCAATTGATTAATTTTTTTTATTTTTTTTCTCTCATTTATCACCTAGATTCATTCATACAAATTGTAATAAATGACAAAAATTAGTGAAGAAATGATATGAGAATGCACTACTAAATCATGAATATGAGTCAAGCTTAGTTAATGTCTTTTATCATAACTTAAGGTTTATTTAGTTCTGTTTGACTGTTTCTAGAGATCCAAAGGAAAATCCAACAAAATATTTATAATCATCTAAAGGTGATCAATACCTTGCGTTTAATCTTCAACTAAAATCAATAAATTTAGGAGTATAACTGTGGGGATTAACTCTTAAGAGGCTAAAGTGATGACCTTTGCTACACATTTTAGCTTGTTGGTGGGAAATTAGCCATTTAATACTTGGGCCTTTCTTTGGGAGATAATCCCGGATCTTCTTGCTTTTTGGATTCGTAATGAAGCAAAATGAAGGAAGATTAGAGGGGTGGAAAAAAGTTTTTCTTCCACAAGGTGGGATACTAACTTTAATTCATTTTTTGTTATTGACTCTTCCCATATAAGATTATGGAATTTGGAAGCTTTGGGCAGTTATTGTTATAAATTCTTTAAAGGGTTCCCATTAATGACTTTAATTCTTTCAAGATGATATAGAACACTAAGTCAAAGTCTTATTGTCAGCTTTAGCAGGCAAAATGAATATGAAAAAAAATATTCTTCGATGTGCGTTTCTCCTTCTTCTTGTGTAGTCAGTAAAAAAGGGTGGATACTGTAAATAATCTCTTCTTTCATTGTTCTATGGCTTCAAAATTATGGGCTAGAGTTTGTAAAGAATCTAAGATATCATGGACTGTTCCAAGTTCTTGCAATTTCTCACTTATGGAGAATTTTTTTGCTTCTTGTGAAGGAATGATAGCTAAATGTCTTTGGATGTGTCGTTATAGCTCTTCGTTGGGTTATATGGTATGAAAGAAATAATCATATTTTTCGCAAGAAATGAGACAATAACAATGAGACTTTATGGGATAGAGTTAGACATTTTGCTTCCAATAGGCTTCAGTTTGAAAGGAATTTGTTGATATATTCTTCTTTCTGAGAAATATCTCCACTAATTATTATTTTAAATTTTTTCTGTAATTTAGCCTAGGTTTGTGCCATCTTGTGTACGAATCTGATGTACTTTTCCAGAAGCAATAAGTGAAACTAGAAGTTCCATTTTGTTAGGTATTGTGGTCTACATTGTGGTCCATGATCCGCAGATGACGCAATTGTAAAACACCATATAATCAAGCTTTTGATGTCCTAGTAATTGGCCCTCCTTTACATAATTTTGCATGTGTCACAACTACTAGACATTACATAATCAGGCATTTGAATGTCATTCTAATCGTTTGTTGATGATGTCACCAATTAGTTTAAGCAATGTTGTTGACAGGACAATCCTCTCTGCTGGTATATATAGGATTAGGATTGGTGTTGTCCACAACTTCAAGACACTACAAAATTGGACAATTTTACTTTTATGCAAAAACAATGTTTATAAAAGCATAGGTATTTTGTCTTCTCTTCTGGTATTTTGCTTTTGAATTTTTTGTATTCCAAAAAAATTGATTAGAGCTTGAATCAAAGTATTTTTTTCAATTGGCTTACTAACAATCTGCAATTTTCTAAAAGCTTAAATGGTTGGGAGATAAAACTTCCATGTAAAGTTAAAAATTCTTTATTGGTGTTCAGCTACGGGAGGGTTGGTAATCATCACATATTGTACAAACATAATTTGCCGAAGGCTCATATGTCCCCTATTTGATAAGTTGTTTGAAAAGAACAATTCTGGGAGTTTTACTGTCTGTTTCTTCATTGTCTTGTGGTTTTAAGTTTGTAATTAAACCACTCAAACTAACTAGAATTTGCTGGATTATTTTAGGAACTTGCTTGTAATCAGTGATTGAGGATCATCTTGCTTTTGGTTGAGATAAAATAGTGTTGAAATGCAAATGGTAGAAAATATTTTATTTACCTTAATAGTTAAGTAATATTTAGTTTACTCTTCTAGGAGATTCTAGGAATCATTAGAATATTTTACTTACCTTATTTTATAGTTTATTTTAGTATCAATAGACAATGTTGATTCAATTATAATCAATTCAATCATATTGAATTTACTAAATTATCTCCTTAAGTCTCCTTTGCTTACCTTTTGCTCGTCACCGCTCATAATTCCGACAAAAAGCTTTGGTTTTATGACGATACTTTATTTTAATGTTTTTGGTTGTTTTGTTTAAGAATAATGGAAGAATATTTAATGCGCCAGTGATAATGGGGTTGATTTCTATTTTCTCTAATATTTATAATTTTTTTTGGGTTTAAAAAAAAAATTTGTTAGGTTTGATTTCTTTAGGGGTAAACTATGTTTCTTAATTTATAGGTCAGGTTCTAAGCAGTTTGAATACACTTTTTCCTTATTCATAGAGACTGAGACTTTGTAGTCTTTTATCAATAACAAAATTGGTTTCTTTTTAAATCTTAGCTACCACTTTTCATTCTCTTTACATTTACACAGTGAAGTTCCGGTTTGAAGTGCTGAAAATCCTCCAATTAGTGTCTAATAATTTGATGGTGAATTATATTGAAATTTCAGGTGGAGAATGAACTAGAATCCTCTAGAGAAGAATGTGAGGTCCTCAGGGCACGATTGATGTGTTTAGAGCAAGATATAAAATTTGAGAAGAAATGCAGGTTTGTTCTACTAACCCTTATCCAAGCCTGAGCCCTGATGAAGTAAGAAAACTGTAGTTATGGACATTCGTATTTGTGCTCAGCATCTGATCATGAAAATCACCATCTTTATTTTGTTGCTGGATTTAATTTGTAATTTTAGTTTGGATGTCATGTTCATGAGCCAACTCTAATGATAAATTGTCTTCTGTTGCAGTTTGGAGAAATCTATAGATATAGATAAACTGAGAAATGAGCTAAAATTAGCTGAACACAAGAGTAACCAACTTGAGCAAGTATGTTATATTGGGATATAAGTATTCTTACATTTAGTAACTCAGCAAAATTTCAAAATAGTATGTCATGTATTGTAATTTTCATTTCTCCCTCAGATGTTGAAGTCGAAGTTGGAGATGCTCGCTTTGGATTTCCAGCATGCTCAGGAGAAGGTGAATAAGGGTCACAATGTAAGTTTGTGAACTTTGTGTTTATTTGGTGCAATGATAATTCACTAATTCTCATGTTGGATGTGTTTCTTCATTGGAGTCATTCCATTCCGTTTGCTAATTGCTAGTTTTTCGTAATCCGATGAAGTATGCTATCTATACTGATTAAACATTGCAACTATTGGATGAAGAGATGTTGCAAATGCAAATTTCATGAATTTCTCTGGTGTTTATTACGACAAAAGTTTATCGGGGTGCCTTACAGGATGAAGTTAGCAATAACATTGAAAGGGCAAAGCTTAGAATGAGGCTGAAATGGACACAAGCGCATTTAGATGCCTTACGTCGAAGATACAGGGAAGCAGTGCAGGAATCTGAAAACATGAACAAGCAGTTTGAGGAGGCTTCAGCAAACCTTAAGGAGCGTTTGGCTTTGAAAGGAATTGAAGTTCTCAACCTTAAGAAGCAGCTAGCTGCTGCAATGGGTCAATAAATTCTAACTTTTACTGCCTTTGTACATGTAAACTAACTAATGTATAATACTGTAATTCGTAGCTCAAATTAATACAATTTAGTTGTCTTACTTACCCACCAATTTCAATGTGATATTTTGTTCACTGCTCTATTGAGTTCTCATCCTACATATTCAGCCTGAGCTTTGGCGAAGCTGATTTACACATTAAAATATATTACAGACATTGTTTTAAAAACTGGACCACTCGTTGACCTGGTCAAGGGGTCGGTTCACGGGTTGTGGACCGGTCGGTCTGACATGTATATAGCAATCACATCTTTAAACAATTCTAGTAATTGTTATAAGTTTAAAAACCAGCAAATATATCCCTAAAATTTACTTATAAACCCTTATAAATTTAAAATAAAGCAATTGCCCTGGTAGATTTTATTATTAATTATTTATTTCTCTCTTTCCATCA
Source organism: Pistacia vera (assembly GCF_008641045.1). Lineage (NCBI taxonomy): Eukaryota > Viridiplantae > Streptophyta > Magnoliopsida > Sapindales > Anacardiaceae > Pistacia > Pistacia vera. Next base: position 1,389,292 of record NW_022196058.1, read on the forward strand.
CTTATTTCTTTCTCCTTTTTTCTCTCTTTCCATCACTTTCTTCTTTCTCCTTTTTTTTCTCTCTCTCCCATCACTTCTGGTCACTTTCTTCTTTTCTCTCTACAATAAAATTTACCTATAAACTCTTATAAGTTTAAAATAAAGCAAATACACCGGTAGATTTTATTATTAATTATTTATTTCTCTCTTCCTATTACTTCCATCTTTCTCATTTTTTCTCTCTCCCTATCAGGCCATCACTCCTCATCACTTTCTTCTTTCTCCTTTTTTCTCTCTTCTTCTCTTCCTCTTCATCTCTTTTCTTGCTTCTAATCTTCTTCCTTACTCTTTCTCTTGTCTCCTCTTCTATTTCTTCTTCATTCCCCTCCCCTTACTTCTTCTTTACACTGTAGATTTTAGAGTAAGTAAAGAAGAATAGAAGATAAAAATAGAAGATGCAATTTGGTTTTTTTATTCAAATGAAATGGAGAATGACAAGGTGTTGCAAAGTGCAAATTTGTTTAGAAATATGAATTTTTTAAGATCAGATACCCAAAAATAGTGAACCGTTTTAAGCCCCCGGCCGGTCGGACCGACGATTTTGTATTGTTCCACCGTCCAAAGCGTGTTTAATGACATTTCCGGTTTTTATGTTAATCCGGACCGGAGTAAAGGCTGGCTCCCGGTTGAACTGGTCAGACCGACCGGTCCAGTATGGGTTTTAAAACAGAGATTACAGAACAAAATGAAATCAACACTGATTTCTCTTCAGTAATAATTTTCACATTTTTAAGGAAATACAATGTGTCTAAAAAATTCCAATTAAAGAATTATTTCAATACATTTGGAGCACTATTAATCAAACACAAACCCATGTGACAGTTGAGTTGTCAAATTAATCGACTTATTTCATCATCTTATAATTACAGAGATTTGTCAAATAAATTGTCATATAGATACAAATTTTGGATTTCAATTTTGTATGTGTAGCATTATTATAATTAAATTTACGAAATTATTTATTTTTAAGGGTATTTTAGTTTAGAAGACTGGATTTGGCCATAGAGTTTTTGTATTATTTTGTTCTCTTCTGGACCTTTGGAAACTTATTTGGTTACCTCCGACATGTTATACTATGACTAAAGTGGAGAAGCCAAAGTTTTGTGAACCCTTAGCAAATCTCAAAGTACTTGCAGGCACTGTTTTAAAAGCCGGACCGGACTGGTCGATCCAACCGGTTGGACCGTGAACCGGTCACGTGTTCGGTTCAAGTCAGCATAAAACCCGCTATTGTGTAATAAACCGCTTTAACCTGTCATTGGACCGTGTAAACAGTGCTGGATCGCCGGTTCAACCGGACCGCAAGAAAAACTGGCCCAATCTGAAAAATGAAAAAACCCTAAATTTCTCACTTTCTCCCTTTGCGATACGCATTTCTTCTTCCTCAGTTCCTCTATGCGCAAAAAACTCTGAAAAAATTGAATGAAATCAAGAAAATATGAAAAATATCACAAATCAAAACTCAATCTTGCTGAAATCGCAACCATCCCTTGCTGAAATCACAACCATTCGTTGTTGAAATCGATCGCAACTCCAGTTTCTGAAATCGTGATGACGCGTTCCTCCCTTTCTGGAAATCTATGACGTGTTCCTACCTCGCCGCAAATCGACGCATGAAGGCTGATTGGCATGCATGTCTTGACAATCCAATTTGATTCAAGGTGAGTTGTAATCTTCGGGAACTTTGCTGTGAAATCTGAAATGTGTGCTTTCTCTTTGTCCTTTTTTAATAGAGAGTAAGTTTGACTGTTTGAGCTACAATTTATTAACAGAATTCGCACCCCATTATCCGGGCAGTACTGGATATTTTATTATACAATTTTTAAGCAACCGTTTGTTTGGTGCTGTTGCTGTTTGGGTGGAAGTGATGTATGGAGATTATTTTTGGCATGGAATTCTTTCTGACTTTGTTTGGTGCTGTTGGTGTTTGGGTGGAAGTGATGTATGGGAAGTATATATTACAATCTTAGTACTCTCAAATTACCCTTTCTGAATGATGCGTTGCAGATAGTGGATTGTTTGTGAATTTTGGTGACATTTTGCCATATGGATTCAATCATTTGAAGGCGTGTCTTCGGATGTCCTTCAAGCTCTGTGATTTCCAAACTTATGAATTATTTTTGCCTTGGTTGTCATATAATTTTATTTGTATTAATAAGAGGCATTTTCAGAATAGAATTCAAGCCATTGTATAACTTTTATATGCAAATAAAAAGATCTACTTTATGTTTATTTTATCATTTTTGCTTTTGTTTTGAAATAGTGTGAATCCAGATTTTGAAATTTTACTCATCCCTTTTATCATTTGGAAGCCATAAACTGTCCATGCTTTAGTGTAAAGAATTGGGGACAATGTACAATCCCAGTTTGTAGCCATTACACAAACTTATTTATGTGGGTGTTGTAAATATTTTAATCTTGTAGTAGTTGTAATACAAATAAAGTTTCAACAAGCCAGTTGTAATGGTTGGGAGGCCAGCTTTTAATTACTCAACTTACTGGAAGAGGAATTCGAAATGTTAGGTTAGCACTTAGTAAATAACAGTATGATTTTAAAATGTGCTGATGTCATCATGATGCGTGATGACGTCACCGGTCCAATCGACGGTCTAATCGACGACCGACCAGCAAAGCAGGTTGCTCTCCGGTCTGGTTTTAAAACAATGCTTGCAGGGTATTCTTCAAACATAAAAACTTTGTCTCAATAGATAATTTAAAGATTTATGGTTTGAAATCTAATGACTGTCATGTACTTATGCAACAATTGTTACCGTTAGCCATTAAATTTCTTTTGCCCAAGAATGTGAGACATGCTATCATTAGGTTAGACGGAGCAATTCTAGGTAGAGGTCATTAAACCACACATCAAACACTCTGTTTTAAAACCCGGACAAGACCGGTCGGTCCGGCCGGTTCAACCGGGAGCTAGCCTTTACTTCGGTCTAGGTTAACATAAAACTGGAAATGTTATTAAACTCGTTTTGGACTGGTAATGGATCGGTGGAACAGTACAAAACCGTTGGTCCGACCAGCCCGAGGCTTAAAACCGTTTGCTATTTTTGGGTATCTAATCCAAAAAAATTCATATTCCTAATTCCTAAACCAATTTGCAGCACCGTTTCATTCTTCATTTCATTTGAATAAAAAAACCAAATTGTATCTTCCATTTTCATCTTCAATTTTTCTTCACTTACTCTAAAATCTACTGGTAAAGAAGAAGAAGTAAGGGGAGGGGAAGGAAGAAGAAAGAGAAGAGAAGACAAGAGAAAGAGTAAGGAAGAAGATTAGAAGAAAGAAAAGAGGAGATGAAGAGAAAGAGAAGGAAGAAGAAAGAGAAGAGTAGAGAACAATTACAGTAGAGGAAGAAGAAAGAGAGAAAGAGAAGAAAGAGACGAAGAAGAAAGAGGAAGAAGAAAGAGACGAAGAAGAAAGTGACAGGGAGTGATGGGGAAAGAGAGAGAACAAAGGAGAAAGAAGAAAGTGATGGGGAGTGATAGCCTGATAGGAGAGAGAAAAAAAGGAGAAAGATGGAAGTGATGGGGAGAGAGAAAACAATAATTCATAATAAAATCTGAGGGTGCATTTGGTTTATAGGTAAATTTTAGGGATATATTTACTGGTTTTCAAACTTATAATAATTAATGGAATTGTTTAAAGATGTGACTGCTATATACCGGTCAGACGGATTGGACCGGTCAACCCGTGAATCGGCCCCTTGACCGGGTCAACAAACGGTCTAGTTTTTAAAACAATGATCAAACGTGTCAAAATGAAACAATTGTAAAGCTACACAACAGAATACGAAGGGATAAAATGTATCTATATAATTATTATTAATAGACATCCAATATGTCAAGATAGAACAATTAATACAAAGCTAACGTGCCAAGATGCAACAATTTTAGGGAGGTCATTAAACCACATATCCAAAATATCAATTCAACCTGTCAAGATGGACAATTCTAATACACAAAATGAGTTTTACATGTCAATCAACCAAGGGTGTGGTTCGGCTTTATATAAATATATATATTGTAAGAAATATAAACTAGTACGGACTAAAAGCAGTAAAACATTATGGGGCTAAAAGGTAGTTGAGGTATGCACAACAAATATCATACGATATTTTCTTGTGTTTTAATTTTTAAATAGGAACACGTTGGAATTTCTTGTTTAATAAGGGGTATTCCCTGCAATTCACTCTAAGTTGGTNAATAACACATATGGGGTCGATTCTTGCTTTTTAGTATGTAATTAGTAAATAGTAAGTTATGGGCTATATATAACTCGAACGTTAAATTTTATCAATTCTCTGGAGCCAGATTTGTATCTATATGAATCGATATTATTTCATTCCAGTTCCTCTCCAATACCTCGCAAGGAAAATCTCAAATTGGATCCCAAATTGACCCCCCTTTTTTTTTTTTTTTTGGTGACTGGAGGTATCCAAGTCAGCTTACGTATACTTCAACTAATCCTTCGAGACCCTGAAGTTGACAACCGGATTAGCCCTTCAATGACTACCCCTATCAGTGTCTGTAGGGATTCGAACTCAGGAGCTCATGAAACCTCATTTTGCTCTTTTACCATCAGATTACCTAGTGGTGGTTCAATTGAAGAGTTAGTGTGAGCTTATTTATTGGTTACTCGGCATCCCAGATTTATGTATCCAATTTGATATCTTCGTTGGTTACTCTCCAATACCTCCCAAGGAAAATCTCAAATTGGATACCAAATTGACCCTTTTTTTTTTTTCTTGCGATCGGAGGTGTCCGGGTCAGCTTACGCATACTTCAACTAATCATCGGAGACCCTGAAGTTGACAACCGGGTTAATCCCTCAGTGACCATCCCTATTAGCGTCTGTGGAGACTCTAACTCAGAAGCTCATGAAACCTCTTTTTGCTCTTTTACTATCAGATCACCTAGTGGTGGTCTAATTGAAGAGTTAGTGTGAGCGTATTCGTTGGTTACTCGACATTCCAGTTTTATATGTCTGATTTGATGTCTTCGTTAGTTACTCTCCAAGACCTACCTCCCAAGGAAAATCTCAAATTGGATCCCAAATTGACCCTTTTTTTTTTTGGTGACTGGAGGTATCCAGGTCAGCTTACGCATACTTCAACCAATCCTTCGAGACCCTGAAATTAACGACCGGGTTAGCCCCTCAATGACCACCCATATTAGCGTCTATGGGGACTCGAACTCAGAAACTCATGAAACCTCTATTTACTCTTTTACTATCATACCACACCTAGTGGTGGTTCAATTGAAGAGTTAGTGTGAGCATATTCATTGGTTACTAGGTATTCCAGTTTTATATATTCGATTTGATATATTCGTATCCGAAAACCAACAAATTAAACGTTTCAATTATACTATTGAATCATTCTAGTGACTTATAAAAGGGGAAACCGCGTTTTCCATTTTTGTTAAACACATTGTCTAGCTTGCAAGATAAAACAATTGCAATAATTATAGCTTGAAAAATCAAAATAATGTTTGCTAGCTAACGATTACCAACCTCATTAGCTGAAATTTAAAGGAAGTGGGCGATTGAGTAATTAAACGGAAAATCAGGGGCAAACAGAAATCGAACAGAAAAAAAAAATAAAAAAAACTGCAGAGTAAGCAGACGACTTGACGTAGGGGCTAAATGAAGACGTATGCCAGAGACGACACGTGGTCTTGAGGTTCGTGAAAAGGCAATCTAATGAAAGTAAAATTATTAATAAAATAATAAAAGGAAGGATTGTGATTGGGTGAAAGGCGTGAAATTGTAAGATTGAATCTCAGACGTATGATTCCGTAGGTGGTTTCTGATCTGATCCACTGACACACAAACGGCTGAGGCTATAGTGTTTACTTTGAACTTTGTTCTATTATTTATTTAATTTATTAATTAAAAATTAATTAATTGTAGGGCATATGGTTGGTGCCTAGCTTCCCTTCCATTTGAAACTCAATTATTTTGATCATAAAACTTTGATTTTGTTACAAAGCTTACAACTAATCTTCGGGGGAGATTGGAACAACAATCTATCGTTACGGTCCTTCATTTAAATCGTAGATGCTCAAATAGAGAATCGAACTTGAAACCGTGCGTCTATTCATACTATCCATAACTCGCCATAATCATCTGGGCAACGAACGGATGGGTAAGTTAGGACTTCAACATTAGAGTCTTCTAAAACAATAATTAATCTTCATAACTAAGACCTTAATATAAAATGCAATTTGCCATAAATTTGGAAGGTTTTCAGACTATATATACCAGAGACTAGCATAACAACCCATTTGAAACTCAATTATTTTGATTATAGAATTTGATTTTGTTACAAATAAATCAATTATAAAGTTAGGACGGACACTAGCTTACTACTAATTCTCAGGGGAGATTAGTATAACAACTCATCGCTACGATCCCTTATTTAAATCGTGGTTGCTCAAATGGAGAATCGAACCTGAAACCGTGCGTCTATTCACGCTATCTCCAATTCGCTAATCATCTGGACAACCAACATATGGGTAAGTTAGGACTTGAACGTCAGAGTCTTCTAAAACAATTATTAATCTTCGTAATTAATACCTTAATCTAAAATGTAACATGCCATAAATTTGGAAGGTTTTCATACTATATATAGCTTTGTTGACCTTGGTGCGATTGTCCAATTAGGATTAGTCAAATATCCTCACATAAATACTAAATTTTCTTTTAAATAATATTTATTATCGATTTCAACTAGGCATTTTTTTTTTTTAATAACTCGGGATATCTGGACCAGCTTGCGCACACCTCAACTAATCATCTAGGGCTCTGAAGTTGATAGCTGAATAAATTCTCTCAATGGTCACCCCTATTAGTAGCTCAGATGGATTAAACTCAAAACCTCTTGAGTAATATACCTAAGAGTCATAATTGACCGCTGTAACAATAGTGATCGAGATTCTTTTTACATTAATATAATGATTTGGTAATACCGTTTCATATAAATATTATATCTATTAATCTCGAGTAATACTACATATATAATATTATGTGACAAAAGATGATTTGATAATACCGCTATTTATATGTGCAGTATTATTCATTAATCTCAACCTCGATGAATTGTTTGGAAAGAAACGACGCAAGAACACTATTCCATTTTAGGGAAAAAAAAAGTACAAATAAATAATAAAATAAAAAATAATTTTATATTTTAACCAATGTTTTTGTACCATGTTTCATGCCAATAGATTTAATTATTATTTTTATTATAAAATAAAGCCAGTAGTAGCTTGCGTGACATGCCATTAAAATAAATATTAAATTATTATTAAAAATCATAAGGAGTGGAGTGCCCATTTAGAATAACTAGTGGCCAAATCAAAAACAGTTTTAATTAATTAAATTAAATTAATTAATAATGAGATTTTAAAACGCAAAGGATATTCATTGGTTGAGCCTTTTATACCAAACTGTAATTAATAAATAATATAAGCTAAGCCCGGGCCGGCACGTTGGACTCTAGAAGCCGAAAAAATAATATGCTTTTATTCAATAAACTAATTATTAATTCTTTATATTATTCTTTATTATCAACTCATTCAATAAATTAATTATTTTTATAAATCGAATTTGCCAACTGTAATCTTATTTATTTAGGTGAGTCGGTTTTTCATATTTAATTATTTTATTAATTTATTAAAAACATGGATTTCCAAGTTGACAAGTAAATAAATTAAAAATTTCTTTTAAAAAATATGTAATATTTTTTTGGGTCAAAGACACAATTAACAAAACAATTTATGAAATACTTTATTCTTATATCAATTGAATTTATTCATTTTATTTTATTGTATTTTTTGGTGATCGAGAGTGTTCAGACAGTTTGTGCATACCTTAACTAATTTTTCGAGATCCTGAAATTGATAGTCGAGTAAATCCCTTCAATGGCCGTCTTTATTGACAACCCAGATAGATCAAATTTAAGATTTCTTAAACAATACACAAAAGAGTCATAGTTGACCGCTGAATATCCATTTTCTTCACGTATTATGAAATAGTTAAATAATCTCGTTAATATAATAATTATTTATATTAGTTAGGATGTAGTATCGCTTAAATATGAAATAAATTTGTATCTTTAGAGACCATTAAAAATCCCAAAATAAAGAATTTTTTTAATAATCTCAAATTTTTGTTAATAATTATACGTTTTTTTAATAGTTTTCCAAAATAATTATTTTTATGCAATTATTCATAAAAAAAAAATTTATATTAATAGTCAATGAGAAATTGACACGTTGAGATTTTGCAGTTGACAAGTACGCGGAAAAGTCTATAATATTAACAGTCAATGAGATATTGACACGTTGTATTTGCAAATATTAGTGAAATAATTTTAATTTAAAAATGTTAAATTTATTTTCTGGTGAGGGAAGTGGGGCCTCTTCTAGCTTTAAAAAATCAGACCATTTATAAATACAATAAATTCCCCGGTTCCAAATCCATGACCTGATGATATAAGTGCTGACGTGGCTGGGTCCCATTGGATAATGGATGTGGGAGCCACAAGGGACTCATAAGTCTAAGAGAGTTTCTTGTCTTTGTGTTTGGTTGTCTGTGCATGTTTTGTTCGGTTGTTAGAATATCATTAACCCCCCTGATGTTTAACTGAATTTTAAATTTCCTCTAAATTTTTTAGATAACAAAAACGAAGCATCGTCTAGTTTTATATGTTAAAATAAACGGCATAAAGGCAATTCGATTAAATATTGATTAACTTATAATAGTTTAAGTTTTAACGGTTAATCGACAGTAGGGAAATGTTTGTTATTTTAGAAAGAGCAAACGACATATTCCTACCTAAAGTTTAGCAAAATCCCAAGTTGATACCCTTAGTTGTATTTATTCTAAATTTTCACCCTTAAATTAATACAGTTAGTGACTATTGGAGGTGGTTAGAAACGGTGAGTGACCTCAGTAAGTGAAGGTATGAGTTTTGTAAAAGAGGTTGCGAGGAGTCTAATAGTGGTCTCGGAAGTGATTTTGCACTTTGGAATCAGCAAAAAAAGTAAAAAACCATTAGTATGGATGCTACTAATGTGAGCCGTTTTTTGCTAACATGAGCACATCTTCTACCAAAACAAGCGCTGACACACTTTAGCATGCTAATATATGCTATACTAGAGTGAAAAGTTAGAAATCTGTTAAAATAAAGGAGACGACGTTAGTTTAAGGGTGACAATCTGGAATAAATACAATCAAATATATCAATTTGAAATTTCGGTAAACCTCGGATGCGAATATATCATTTTCTCTTTTAGAAACTATAAGGGGACTTTTACTATTACATGGAATCTCATGAGTTGATGCAACTTAAATTATGATGACAATTATTGTACCCTTTGGACACTTTTGAGCTCTCTTTTAACCTAACCTTAATCTTGGGCATTTCTACTTTCACTTTAATGCATAAAAAGCCAAACATGGTGCTCTTGTCTATGAATCCTAAGTTTGGTTTGTGTCAGCTTGCATTTTATTTCTTCATTTGAAATTTTGGTTGAATAATTGGAAAGTGAAAATCCATTCAAAATCTCACTACGATTCCCTCTTTTTAATTCAAATATACCCTTTTAAATATGATCGATCTACTTTTTTTTTTTTTTTTTTTGTTCTTTTGTAACTAAGGTGTCCAGATTAACTTACGCACACCTTAACTAATCATCGAGAGAGACTTGCGCATCAACCTACCGCTATAGTCCTCCACTTAAAATTGTAGATACTTAGAAGGGGAATCGAACCTGAGACTAGGGGTGTTCAAAAAAATGCAAAAATTGAACCGAAAAACTGGTTAACCCAAAAAAAAGGTTCGGTTACGGTTCGAAAAATTTAAAAAATAGGATTTATGGTTCGGTTACCAGTTCGGGAAAAAATAAAAAACGGTTAACCGAAACCAGTTTTACAAATATATATATATATATTAAATAAAAATAAAAATATATATTATATATTAAATAAAAAAATAATTTCATTTTGGACTTTTATTTGTATCAATTTTTAATGTATTGTTAGTAGTGGTTAATGGATATGTATGAATGTTTAATTTTTATTTGGATATATATTGTTTATATTTACAATTTAATTTAGGAAAAAATTAAAAAAAATAAGTTTTATAAAAAAAAAAAAGAAAAACCGGTTAACCGCTTTTGAACACCTCTACCTACGACCATGCACTTATCCATACTATCCCCAATTTGTTTTAACCATATGGGCTACTCACGAATGAGTTCGATTAATCTATTTGATAACAACTTATCATGTAATGCTTCGAACTGGGTGGGGGTATGTGCGACTATTCATATCGATCTACGTCCTTATTTCGGTATGTTATAAACATGTTTTCATGATTTAAAACAGAAAAAAAAATAAAAAAAAAAACCGATCCGCGAAGCTATAATTATTCCATTAATTAAAAGTAGGGGAGGTTTAATTAAATTTTTGGAACACAAGGGATGTGAATCAATTTCTTCAAACTTCAAGAAAGTTAGTTCATTTACTATTTCACCCTAATTATAATATATGTTTAATATTTAGGTTGGAGTAGCTAGTTTATGTCTTTTTATATATGAATATATGACTAGTCAGTAAGCACAGACTGACCCACCCCATCAAGTTTTATGAAGAATAAGTAAAACCCATTGCCATTGATTCAATTATTTTATTTTATTATTTTTTAAATTTCGATACAATGAATGTACATACGAACTAATCACCTAGAATCCTGAAGTAAACGATCGAGAAATCCCTTTAGTGGCCTCCCCTACTAGTGTCTGGACAGACTCTCTCAATAGTCGTCTCTATTAGTATCTGGGAGGACTCCTACTCAGGAATCCATGTGGTGATTCTGGTTCACACACGCATCCTCATTAGCTTATTGTATGCGTATCCGTTACAACAGATGAATGTACATCGAGGGATACACGTTTATGCGAAGTATGTTGAATTAACACGTTTTTATTAGTTGATTGTATGCGCGTCTGTTGCTCAAAAGACTTTCATCTTTTATACATACTTGACGTACATTTGTCGAAAACAACTATACATACAATAAGTAAACAAAGGTATACATGTATATCATATTCGTTTGACATAATACATTCTTATTAGCTTGAACTTTCACCAATATATTGAAGATCTATAAAAGCTCCTCCCATAATCATATTTCCTCAAAATGCAATTCCTTTATTAATTTCTTTCACAAGGACCACATCAAAAGCTCAGCACAATAAAAACTCAGAATAATGGGGCCTCATAGAAAGCTGCATTCAAACGTAGCCAACACACACATTTATTAATTAAGGTTCACATTCATGCATTCATGAATTTAACTTTCTACAAGTGAAATTATTGGTCAAAGAAAGTGATTAATTTTCTCTGTGAAAAAAGGACAGAATTTCATCAGTAACTTGCTCAGCTTTCTCTTGGTGTACAAAATGATGTCCATCCTGGATTATGACTACTTCAATGTCAGGTACAAGGGCCTTAAATTCTTCTCCTTGTATGTAATCTTTTATCCCAAATGATTGATAGCCTGGATTTTTGTCACCCGTGATGAATTTTGTAGGCACTCTGATTTTGGCTCCTTGCCATCCTCCTGTTAGTTCCCAATTCCTGAATCAATTCATGCAGTGTGACAGTTTAGAACTAGAAAAGTGTTCGAGTCCTATATCGATTAAGCACATTTTAGTCTATTGGTTTATAAGATGGGGTAATCCTCTCATTTAACATGACTTTATTAATAAGTAGTCAGACCCATCTCAAATTCTATGATAATATTAAAGTTAGGCCTAGTCGAATTGAGTGTTTAACTAGAAAGTAAGGAGTTAGAGCCAACATTACAGGCATGACCATGAGGGAGAGTGTTCGAGTTATATACCGACTAGACACGCTCAAACCTACTGATTTATAAGAGGGAGTAACCTTGAATTCTATAAAAAAGCAAATTAACTTACATGGCCAAAGCGCGGTAGTAGTTCAAGGCGCCAGTGAAACCAGTTGTGTTGAATTTATTAGCAGAGAGTTGCAGTTCTTCAATGCTAACCCAGTCAGGTAATGAAGATGGAGTCTCGAGAAAGTCTATTACATCAACACCAGGAGGAGCAGATAAATGATCAGGACCATCCAGAAGTAAGAACTTCTTCAATATTGTTAAAGAGTCGTATTTGGAGAATGATTTTTCAGCTTTTCCTGGCTCCTGAAACTGAGTAATGTAGAACCCTTCACCAAATATATTGGCGAAAAATTCAATTGGGTTGAGCTGTGGGGAGCGTGGCCGGTAAGGAACACATAGGCTAACGCATGCTTTAACTCTATCTGGTCTGAAGAGGCAAAGGTATGAAGCAAGTGTTGCACCCCAGTCATGACCCACCACAAATGCCTGTAGGGTTCATCACAGGAAAATTATAATATAAAAGACAGATTACATGATTTATCTTGGTTCGTTCAGATTAAGGAACTACGTCCAGTATTCAAACAGAGAATTACAACGGCAACTCACTCTAGCTCTCAATTCTTTTTCACATTAGGTTTCTCACTATTACAAAATACAGCTTATCCGAATCTAACCCGACTCAGGTCCAAATATTAAGAAGGATCACTCCGAATGAGTCGTAGTAGACAGACAATCCATCAAGGCTAAGAGAAGTATACACCATATCCAAGAATGATGCTGTGGGCATCTTAAGATGCATATTGAAAACATGTTTTCATGTTTTCATGTGGCCTATCACCGATGCTTTTGTTTCCAAAAATGTGTTTCATGCAGCAATACAGCTGGTTCAGTATCAACAAAAACTGTACTGTTTCTCGAGAAAGCTAAACAAACAGAATAATAACGAAAGCAATAAAAGAACACCAGAGTTTATAGTAACAGATATTAAATAAAGTGTCGGTCATCTCTTAATTACCTGTTCTTCTCCAAGCTTGTCTAGCAGGCCAATCAAATCTCCAACAAGGTGGAAAACTGTATAAGATGCGGGGTTCTGAGGGCAATCAGAGTCGCCATAGCCTCGCATATCTGGAGCAACCACATGAAAGCCATGTGCAGCCAAGTGATTAATCTGGTAATTCCAGCAAGACCAAAGCTGAGGAAAGCCATGAATGAGAAGAACAAGAGGTCCTTGGCCTTTCTCTGCTATGTGCATCCATATCCCATTTGTTTGAATCCTTGTATGCTTTATGTCACTCATGGTGGTGATCCTTCCTTCTTCCTGATTTTTACTTTCTCTTATTAATTGATTTGTTCTTGATAACTTTAGAGGATTGAAGTTTTCATATTATTTTTCAATTATGAATGCTTGACTTTTGTTCCCAGCTTTTGAAAATTCCACATATGCTTGCAGGCTACGTTTACTATGTTGTTTAGAAAATTCAGCATTTTATTACTAGGTCAACCAGAGATTTAAGTATTAGGTACATGTTTTTCTTGATAGATTAGGTTTTTTTGTTTTTGGGTAATGCTAGCTCAGCGAGGAGATAGCTCAAACAAACGTGGCGATGGTCAATAGCGGATTCAGAAATTCTTGTTAGGGTGGGCCAAAATAAAATGTAATAGTATATAATACTCATATTATATGTTTTTAGTTGAAATTGTCATAAAAAGAAAAAAAAAATTTGAGGGTGGATTTCAATTTACTCTAGATCCGCCCGTGGCTATGATATTATAATAAAGGGATTCGCACTGGAATTGACGAACAATCACTATCATTATTAGTGTTTATTAGTATGGAATAGAAATTGAAATGAGGGGTGGCCAAGTGGACAAAATTTTCAAAAAATGGTTTGATGAGTGGCTCTAATATTATAATAAACAGACTTGTGTAGAACTCATTCTCAAAAACTAATTCAAGGAAAAAGGAAGCCCAACTAGGGGTGGGATAATCCGGTTAACCGAACCAGTTTATCCAAACCGAAAATCGAACTGGTTTTTCGGTTTGGAGAAAATCCAAACCGAACTGAATTTTCGGTTCGGTTACCGGTTAACCGGTTTTCAAATTATCCTTTAATCCTAAAAATTCTTCAATGTTTCATTTAAGTCCCTAAATTCAAATATTTATTATTTTATATATAATAATTTTTTTGCTTTTATATTTAGGGTAAAACCGGTTTAAAAACCGGTTTTTTGAATTTCACAAACCGAACCGGTTTGTAAAAAAACCTAATTTTCGGTTCGGTTAGATTTGATTTTCGGATTATTTATCCCACCCCTAAGCCCAACCACATATATGTACCGTTCAAGGGAAAAAAATGGAGTTTTGAAGGATTAAAACTATAATGCTTTTCCCTTTTTCAACAAGTTGAGCTAATGCAAACATCTAGAAATAAAGTTATGATAATTTTGGACCAGCTTTTTTATTACTTGGCCAACCAAAGATTTAAGTGTTAGGTACATGTTTTTCTTGAAAGATTAGTTTTTTTTTTAATCGGGCAATGCTAGCTTAGCGAGAAGAGAGCTCAAACAAACGTGATGATGATATTATAATAAAGGGATTTGCATTGGAATTGACGAACAATCGGGCGTGGAATATTAGTGTTTATTAGTATTGAATAGAAACTGAAATCGGGCATGGCCAAGTGGTAAGGCAACGGGTTTTGGTACCTTAGAATCAAACTCTAATTTTTGTTTTGATAAAATTTTTTAAAAATGGTTTGATGAGTGACTCTGATACTATAAAAAACGAACTTGGGTAGAACTTACTCCCAAAAACTAATTCAAGGAAAAAGGAAGTCCAACCACATATATGTACCGTTAAAGGGAAAAAATGGAGTTTTGATGGATTAAAACTATAATGCTTTTCCCTTTTTCAATAAGTTTTGATGGACCATCTTCTTTAACAAATAAAGTATAAAGCTAAAGTAAGACTACTCATTTTTCATAAGAAGTTGTGAATAGTTCATGCCATGAAAGTTGTGTTCAATAATGGATCAATGTTCCCCTTGAAAGATCATCCAATCAAAAATAGGTTATAGTATTGGGATGAGATTTTTTTTTTTAATTCAAAATTTATTATTTAAATTAGAACTCAAATTTATGGCCATTGATTCATTGAAATCTAATGGATATAGGATGAAAGTTGGAGGTGGTTATTTATATTACCACCTCATCAATTTTTAAACCATTAGATTGTAACGAATCAACGGTTGAAAATTTGTATCAACAATTTAAGTCAAAAATTATTATCATGTCAATTTCGACCATTAAATTGTAATTAGGTTTTTTCTTTTACACCCTTTTCCCAAATCAAGCTTAATAAGGTTTTTCTTTACACATTTTTTCCCCCATTTTTTTTTATTCAGATTCACCCTGTTATGTTTTCCATGATTTTAGTATTATATTTTCATCAAACAAACAAATATTTAAAATAAAATGAAACGTTTCAAAGATTATGAAAATTCAAAATTTGGTTATGAAAATTTAGGGTTAGGGTTTATGTAAGATTAAATGTTAAAAATTAAAACAAAAATATAAAATAGAGGAAGAGTATATTTAGAAATTATAACGTTATTTCTTGTTTTGGTGGGAGATAAAAAGCATTTCCTAGTGCGCATAAGTTGGCCTAAACATCCCCGGTTATTGAAAAAAAAAAGGCTGTGTTTGTTTCCCTATTCTCAATCCTATCCAAAATACATATTTGTTTCAATATTCTCAAAATCAAATCCTATTCTATTCAACTCAAAATATTTAGATTTTTTTCAACCCCTAGGTTTGTTAATTTAACTAAACACCTATAACAATGAAAGTTTATAAATTGATAAAATCACCCCCACCTACCCACGTATTCTCGGCAACCGGCCACCACCGTCGTAAGGTGGTCGAAATCTGTCAAAAAGGCGCACGACCGACTGGATGTGGCCACAGTGCGCCGATGTGGCCTTTTCCAACAAAAGATCTAGCTGTTGACGGCCAGATCTAGCTAGATTTGGTCAGAAATGCTTTGGCCGTAGATCTAGCCGTTTTCGGCCAAATCGGCGCACTACCAGCTAGATCTAGCCGATTTTGTGCCATTCTGACGACTTCCGGCCACTGTTCGATGGTGATTGTTGGTTGTCGGCATTTAATGAGTGGGTGGAGGTGTTTTTGTTAATTTTAAAACTTTTATTGTAGGGGGTGTTTAACTAAATTAACAAATGTAAGAGATTAAAACAATAATTTAAATATTTTCAGAAAATATTTTCCAAAAATTTATCAAACACATTTTCATATTCAAATCCTATTTTCTCAATACCAATCCAACTCAACCTTTTCAAAAATACAATTCTAAATACTCTACCAAACACACTCAAAAGCACTTCCTAAATTGTATTCAAAATTCCAATTATGTATGGTCTGGTCTGGTCTTGGACCAACTTAATGGGCTGTGGGCTGGCTCGCTTAGTAAGATAAATGGGCGTGTCTTAAGTGGACAAAATCAAGCCCAACCCATAACCCAAGTTCCAATCTCGTATAAAAGATGCGAGGTTTTAGAGATTTTAGGTTCTTCCCTTTCCGGTTTTCCAAACTGAACGATGGGAAAGAACAAGAAAAACAGAGAAGGAGGCCAAAAGAGCGAACACAGTCCTTCCACTGTGTTCGTTAACAACTTGCCTTACTCCTTCACCAATTCTCAGGTACCTTTTTAATATAATTATCGACCTGTTTGGTTCCCGAGAAAGCTCAGTGTAATAAAAATAAGAAGTTCTTTTAAGTCTTTTGTTAATCGTGTTTTAGTTAAATTCGTTTTGTTATATTTTAAAAACCTAAATACAGCATTGAATGTTGCGCATGACGGAGCTCTTTTACTTATTATAAGTGTTTTTTTTTTTTTTTTTTTGGAATAATCTGCTTTGATTATGTTGTTACTTAGCTAGAAGAGACGTTTAGTGATGTCGGACCAATCAGGAGATGCTTTATGGTTACAAAGAAAGGTAAGTTGATGTGGACCTGATATCTTATTATTTGGTTGTAGTTTAGAACTGAAAGTGTAAGCTTAGTGAGCTACAATTTGTGACTATAATTTGGAAATATCTTATTTTAAGTGAGCTACAATTTGTAAATATAATGTGGAAATATCTTATTTTAGGAACTTGATAGTAGATTATTTAAGGTAATTGCGTTGTTACGCATTCAATTGTAGCTTTTAAGAACTTCAATTAAGTTCACAAAGTGTTTTCAACTCTGCATTCGGCTTAGTGATGGGGTGATGGATTTGGGGTTAACAAGTGATGTTTTCTAAAGTTTGTCCAATTCTTTTAGCCCATGGCATGTGCGGTTGTTTAAATTAATACATTTCTCCTTTTTAATGTTCACAGGCTCAAATGAACACCGAGGATTTGGTTATGTTCAATTGTAAGTTAGTTATACATTTTTTCTTTGATTGAGATTTAAGTGCATTTTTCTCTTTGATACTCTTTCTTCACGGTTGAGCAGTTCATCACAGTTTATTCATAAAAGCATCATAAATTGTCATTCATTTATGGTTTTGAACTATCTTGTTTCCTTTTTTGAATTAGAAGCTTTAGTTTCATAACAATGCTATGGGAAGCACTGAAGATATTGCTAATTTTCTTTTGTCTGAATCCTCTATTGAGTAACTGATATTCATTTGAAATAGATTTTTTTTTTTTTTTTTTTTTGAATTATGACTGCTTGGGGTGAGTTCATGATTGCTTATACCTTATGCATATGTACACACTTGTGCATCCATGCAGTTTGTTGCTTCTGGTATTTACGTGAAATTTCTGTTGGTTTCTCATGGGTACTGTTGCCTTGCCTGCATTTTGGGGATGGTTATGAAAAATGCAAACCTGATTTGATATTTCTGCTGTTGGATAAACAAATTTGACCATTTGGAGGTTCTCTTCTTTCTAATTTGTTAGGAACTTTTACTGATTTTCCCTTCAAACTTGATTGGAGATGTGCTTCAGTAAGTATTAGTTTGATTCCAGATGGAAAATTACACAATCCCTTAGCTGCCTGGGTAACATGGCAGTTGTAGTTTTTACTTTTTATTATTGTCAGTTGTTCAATTTTGCTGTTACTTGATGTGATGTTAGGAAAATATATAAAGGTGATATGCTTTTAAGGCTTACTTTTTTGCTTTGTTTTCTCATGTGTTGTAAACGCATCCATTTGCAGTGCTGTTATGGAGGATGCTAACCGTGCCATTGAGATGAAGAATGGTTCATCTGTTGGAGGTCGGAAAATTGGAGTTAAACATGCCATGCATCGTGCCTCGTTGGAGCAACGCCGCTCAAAAGCAGCTCAAGGTTGTTATCATTCACATTGGTTTTATACTTTTTGGTATATTGTGTCTTGATATTTCATATTTTACTAAAGGCTTCAATTTTTTGGTAAAATTTGTCCCACATTTTCCCTCAATGAACTAGTGGTTCAGTCAGATGATATAGCGGAGACAAAGAAAGATAAGGATGGTTCAACCTCTGAGGCAGAGAAGCTTTCTTCAAACTTGCTTGATACAGGTCTTAAACCATTTACCTTTTATCAAAGTTTGTGGTTTGCTCATATTTCTTGTTTAATTTTTGCAATTTTTTTTTTATGAATGAAATTTCAGACAAAACCATGAAACCTAGAAAAGCAGCAAAACTTTCCATTGACCTAGCAGATAAGGAGAACTGTTCAGAGAAGCAGAGGTGACTGGTTTTTTTTATTTTTATTTTTATTTTTAATTTTGATTTCATGGTCTGTGGCCTTAGTGTTGAAGTAAATTAAAATATCATCAGTTCCATAAAGTCGTAGTTGTTTCACCAATAGTTTTCTTCCATGAAATTTTTTCCGTGTAAATTTTCTAAGAGGTAGAGGTTTACTTTTTGGTAGAAGTTAAAAAGTTCTGCTCATAATACAATTATATCAAGGAATGTCAATTACAATGTTCAAGTTTTGAAAGATTGCCACTTGACTATTTCCTTCTCTTCCATGTGATGCTATGCAGGGTTGCCAGGACTGTCATATTTGGTGGTCTTCTTAACACTGATATGGCAGAAACTGTCCACCGTCTTGCCAGAAGTGTTGACGTGGTCTGTTCTATAACTTATCCTCTTCCAAAGGAAGAGCTTGAAAAAAATGGTTAGTGATTTCTTTATATCTATTTTTGTTCTTAATTTGGGGGCAAGGGTGGGGGTGGGTGTTTGGAAGAGAAACTTAGACAATTTAAACATCTCTCTTTATGTACTTCACATGCCTTTTGCATGTGTAAGCGTCATTTAGATGATATTTGAACCTAGGCCAGATATTGATTAAGGAATGGTTATGCTTTACATTTGAAAGAATTATATAATCAATTTTGTGTTGAAGATTTTAATTTCTTTCACATTCACTACTTTTTCATAGTGTCTATGTCTTTCTCAATTTGATTCACCTAATTTCTTTTACTGCTTAACATGTGGAACCATGTTGATGTTTTGGGGAAGAGCAGAGAACAGTACCTGTTTTTTATGTTGTCTAAGAACATGAAAATAAATTATTTAAGGGATTTATTACTAGCTGTGATGATGTATTATGTCAACAAATGGAAGTGCAGTATTTATCTTGCATTTCTGATAGTCTATATGCTTGTGTCTGGCATATTGATGTACCATTCTAATATGCTTAATTGGTTCTGAGCATGGATTCTTAAATGCTATCTCAATAATCTTATTAACTTAACTGGGATCTATGAAGTTAATGTGTCCTATCATGTTAGATTGTAGTCTTGTAGACCTTTTGGTGAAACATCAGTTAAAATGGTTTCCTGTTTGAACATTGCAAAATGAACTGGAACTAGTGTATTTTGTCTTTCTAGGATTCCTCTGATAAATGGGCCCCTTCTGACATTCTTCCAGGTCTTGCACAGGATGGATGCAAAATGGATGCTTCAGCGGTACTTTATATGAGTGTTAAATCAGCTTGTGCATCTGTTGCCAAGTTACACCAAAAAGAGATAAAGGGAGGAATCGTTTGGGCACGTCAGCTTGGTGGAGAGGTAAAGAAATGAAAATTAGGTTGCTGCCAATGTAATGTTGCTCTGATTCTCCAAATGATATATGTGTTATTTCAATGGTGATTTTAAAATTGCATTACTTTATATTTTGCTTAAGGTTTGGTTGATATGTTATTCAATTATTACGTGAAATTCCAATAATTTTGTTTTTTTGTTTTGTTGTGGTTTAGGGCTCCAAGACTCAGAAGTGGAAAATTATTGTCAGAAATATCCCTTTTAAGGTTGTTCTTAGTAATAGTCTTCTTGCTTTCTCAAAGTTCTTATTAGAGGTGCTTGGCTTCTGAACTAGTTTGCTGATAATTAATACCAGGCTAAAGCAAATGAGATCAAAGAGAAGTTTTCATCAGTGGGGTTTGTGTGGGATGTATTTATTCCCCAAAATCCTAATACTGGGTATTCTAATTTTCCAGAATTGTCTTCATATATAAATATAAATGTCATATTATTTCACTTCACAATTTTTTTTTTTTTTTTGCAGGTTATCTAAGGGTTTTGCATTTGTGAAATTCACATGTAAACGGGATGCAGAAAGTGTATGCTTCTGAACTATGTTTTAGTCTTAGTACTGAAATATTAAGGTTTTTGGAGGGTCAACATACTTCCATCTTATTTCTATCTGTTATATCAGGCCATTCAAAAGTTCAATGGGCAAATGTTTGGTAAAAGACCAATAGCTGTTGACTGGGCTGTTCCAAAGAAAATCTACAGTAGTGGTGCAGTTGCTGTTGCATCTGAAGACGGTAATTATGGCCTTTAACTAAATTTTTGGTTACTTTCTATTGCTTGTCTGTATCAACTAAACTTGAAGAATGGTTATGTTAACTCCTTTTTTATTTTTTTTATTTTTTTTTTATGTATATTTTTTTATTGACAAATTGTTGTGTATCGAATAAAAAGTTTTGAGTTGTCTTTACAAAGGATGGAATTATAATGATAAGATTATTGGTTAAACCAAGAAGGTGTCGCATAGATGGTGCCAGTGGTTTACAATTAAATTTGGATAAGAGGTATCTGAACCCAAAAAATAAAAAAAAGATAAAGAATGGAGTCTCATGACTGAAAGACTTTCACAAATCTTGTTGATCTGTGTGGTTGAATTGCATGTATGGTCGAAGTGCACTGCTTGCTTAGGAGGCACTGCTATTTATTAAACCAGAAACGACTTTTGGAAATTTACTGCTGTTTTTGGAATTCATTAATATGTTAGCAAATGATTGAGGTATATATCCTCTTACAGGGCAGCAGAATGAAGGAGATGAGGACAGCGACACTGGTAGTGATGATGATGTGGAGGACGATGATTTGAATTCATCTGAGAAAGAAGACAAGCCTTCTGAAGTTGACTTTGATGAGGAAGCAGATATTCTAAAGAAAGTACTTCAGAAGATCACTTCGTCATCTGCAGACTCTGTTCCTCCTATTGGTGATGATTCTGCACTGCCTGAGGAAAATGAGGAGCCGGGCTCTGATGAACCTATTCATGTGTCAAGTAAGTTATCCAATGAGTCCAAAAAAGTATCAGAGGCATCTGAACCCGAAAACTCTGGCAAAAGCAAATCAAAACCTCTTAACAAGATGGACGAAGAAGAAGATTTACAAAGAACAATTTTCATAAGCAACCTTCCTTTTGATGTTGAAAATGAAGAAGTAAAACAAAGGTTTTCTGGATTTGGGGAAGTGCAATCTTTTTTCCCAGTTCTTCATCAAGTCACTAAGTAAGAATTCGATTTTCAGTTTGATGTGTTTCTATGTTTTGTATTCTTCAAGTTAAACCAATGATTTCCTTGTGCTTGCTGCAGGCGACCAAGAGGGACTGGTTTCCTCAAATTCAAAACAATAGATGCCGCAACGGCTGCGGTTTCAGCAGCAAATGCTGATTCTGGCTTGGGAATTTTTCTGAAAGGCAGGCAACTGACAGTACTGAAAGCTTTGGATAAGAAATCAGCTCATGATAAACAATTGGAGAAGACCAAAAGCGAGGATCATGACCACCGGAATCTTTACCTGGCAAAAGTTAGTATCCTTAATCCCTTTCTCTTTTTACCTGAATTTTCAAATTCATGCTGTTCTTGCAGTATCAATTTTATGATGCAGGGCTTGTCTCAACATGAAATGACTCTTTTTTCTCCCTTTTCCAAATTTTAATAGGAAGGCTTAATCCTTGAGGGGACTCCAGCTGCTGAAGGTGTCTCAGGTAGTGATATGTCAAAACGGAAAACGTAAGTCTTTTCTCCAATAATTTAATGTATGAGTTACATAAATTCAGTTAAATTCATTTTTTATATTTATATTTCCTTCTCTTGTTTTGGATTTTTTTTGTTTCTCTATAAAAGTTGTGTTAGTTTGTTTCAAATCCTTTCCTGTAAAAAATAAGTTAAATCGTTTAATTCTCAATGGAGAAAAATGTTACATGTGGTGTGGTTGTTTATTTGCCAGATTTAGTTTTGCATTCTTAGTGCTGTGAAGAACAAAAACAACTATATCATTCTCAGTCAACGTTCCTGTCATTGAGTGGTGCTGATTATAATTTCAAATTCCCTCATGAAAATTTGAAATGCTTTTGGGTGCATTGTAGGTTGCACGAGAAAAAGATGACTAAGCTTCAATCTCCTAATTTTCATGTTTCAAGGACAAGACTGGTTATATACAATTTGCCAAAGTCAATGACTGAAAAAGAACTTAAAAAACTTTTTATTGATGCTGTTATCTCACGAGCTACAAAGCAAAAACCTATAATTCGACAGGTTTGGTACCTTCATCTCTTTTTTGCTATACATTTTATGTTAAATATTATGTTTATATACCATAAGATCATTTTTTTTTTAATTTTTGAATACTGGTATGCAGATTAAGTTCTTGAAAAATATGAAGAAGGGAAAGGTTGATACAAAGAATTACTCACGAGGAGTTGCGTTTGTTGAGTTCACTGAGCATCAACATGCACTTGTGGCCTTGAGGGTTCTTAATAATAATCCTGGTAGTGTATTTTAAAATTTTACTATGTCCCAAATTCTTCTTATGTATGTTGACTGGTGGCCATTTTAACATATGGATGTTTTGTTATATTTCTGCTTGGTTTACCATTCTTTTTGAGGATGCTGGTGCTATGCCGGAAAGTTTTTATCAAAATGCAGGAACTCTATTACATTTAATCTTAAAATGTTCTCTGGCAACTTGTAGAAACTTTTGGTCCCGAATATCGTCCAATTGTGGAGTTTGCTGTTGATAATGTTCAAACATTGAAGCTACGGAAAGCTAAGATACAAGGTCGACAGCAGCAAAATGATGAATCCCACTCTCTGGATGCCACCCCGAACAAAATGGAGACATCTAGAAAACGGAAATCCAATGGTGACAATAGAGCTGCGAAGGATTCAGACCATGGTGAAGAGGAGGAAGTGGCTAATAGCATTCCTGATGAAGCTACTATTGGAAAGCATAGAGCTGGCAAGAAGCAAAAGCGCAATCCAACTAGTGCAAAGGCAGAAGTTCCTTTGAGAGAGAACTTGGTAGGGAAGACAAAAGGCTCAAAAAGGAAACAAAAGGATCGCCAAGATGGCCGAAAGCCTGATGCTGGAAATTCAGACAAAGGTAAAATGACAGCCAATGATCTACACAAATCAAATTCTTCCGAGAAAGCAAATTTCCGTCAAGGTAAGAGGAAGCAGGAATACCAAACAGAAAGACACAAGGGAGATAAATCAATAAAACAAAAAAGGCCAAAAAAGAGTAAAAACCCACCGGGGCGAGATGTAGTAGATAAACTTGACATCCTGATTGAACAATACAGGTCAAAGTTTTCACAGCAGAGTTCTAACAAAACCGACGGTGGTAAGCAAGGTTCTAAACAGCTTAGAAGATGGTTCCAGTCATAATTTTGGATAGGTTTTGTTCCTCGTTAGAGTTGACTATACAATCGCTTCAAATGCGAGTCTTGTTCGAGTTTTTCGGAGAAGTTGAATTCTATAGCCTGTTGTATGTTGATTATACTGATCTCTGTAATTTTAACAGATGTTGGATCTAAGGTCTTATACACAAACTTTTATCTGTAGTTAACTTGTTCTGGGGAGGAAGTGTCACTAAATTTTTTGAGTGAAGGTTCAATTATTTAGTTTATTGCTTTGATTCACTTGTAGAATGTGATTCATATTATGATATTATTGGTATGGTAAAACTTAATTTCTCACTAGAATCCCAATCAGCCCATACAGTACTAAACCTATAATATTATGAATATCAAAATCAAAATTTATGACCTTGCAACTAACATTTTTGTGATCATTATATGAAATCAATCAGTTAATAAAAATGGGCTTGGGGTCAATTTCAACAATTCTGTTCTTTATCTTGATTTAGGGAAATACTAAACTTACTGGTTCTGTACACCGAATGGATATCCCGATTGACGTGGAGTGCGACGTGGGTAGTCTCTATCCTGATTGCATTGCACTCCAAGTTAGTTGGGATATCTAATCAGTAAATTTAGTCTTATTCCTTGATTTAAATAGCTAAAATGAAATTGGGTATCATTGCAATTATATGTTTCTTCTTTGAATGAGAAATGAGTTCATAAATACAGTCAATAATTTTCTCTTAGTATAGTTGTTAAATGAAAAAAAAAAAAAAGAATAAAATTTAAAAACAGTATCTTATTTTAGAAATGAGTCGAAATGTTTTTGAAAACATTTCACGATACAATCATTGTTTTAAACCCCGGACCAGAGGGCAACCCGTTTTGTTGCCCGGGTCACGGGTCATCCAGCCAGTTGGATCGATGATGTCAGCGACAATTTTATTTTTTAAAAATTACATATTAATCCCTTAAATTTTAATATATTACAAAAATTTCCCTAAAAAGTTCGATTAGTCCCTAAAATTTTTTATTTATTTAAAAAATGCCCCAAAAAATTATCAATTATTCTCTAAACTTTTAAAATATCTCCAAAACACCCCTATAAAATTACAAGTATCCCTTATACTTTTGAAATACTACAGAAACCCCTAAGACCTGAACCGAACTGGATAAACTACCAGGTCCCGATCGAACTAGTCCGGTTTTTAAAACAGAGGATACAATCTAAAAATTAGTGTAAAATTAGAAAAATAATTAACATTTATTTTAAATATTTAAAACATTAACATATAACTCAAAAACTTGAATACTATTTTAATTTTTCAAAATTATTTTCGGATCACAAATCAAACGGCCCTAAAGCACCCAATTTCCCACACAACCACCATAGGCCATAGCCATATTTGTTACAATTACATAATTTTGTCAGTTGAGATCACGAGTTACATGCCCACATACATTACTCACCTTTCGATTTCTCCATCACATTCAAACTCACCCTTTCTCTCTCTCATTCCATTTCTTAGACATAATAAGTTATACCTTAAAGCAAATGCATGAAAATTATGTTACGAGATTGCGTACCAGAAAAAATACATTCGAGATTAATAATATAAAGATAAAATTACACTACACAAAGAGACGCGATATTTACGTGATTCGGTATAACCCATTTTCATCCATGGATAAGAGAAATTCATTGTAGTTTCATAAACATAATATACAAGAGTTACATAGCACTATAAACCCGGTATAATTAACAAAGCGGAAACAATCCTAGTTTCTAACCACGGTCAACCCAGTATCTAGAGTGGAAACGATTCCAGTTTTTAAGATGCTCTCCCTATAGTGTTTAATAACATTTTTATTGAATACCCTGTGTTCTTATATTCTCTCATAACCTTGAATTAGTCATTACCTTTATATTTATAGGTAGTATATGAGATATTCTTTTACTAATGAAATTCATATTCTAACTCCTAATAAGACTTCTAAATTATATTCATATTTACAATTGTATTCTTTAATAGTTTTCTTAAAGACATACAATTTCACGTGAGAACAAATTGAAAAACGAGCCATAATATCGCAACAAATTAAAGCAAATTAATTGACGATTTTTGCTTCACATCACATGCATTTTTATGCCATTTTTTCTGATTTTATAATATATATATATCTTGAGTAATGCTACAGTTACCGAAGTAGTGCACCGAATGACGTAGCAAAATCCTGACCGTTAATTAATATTAAGTTAAAATTAATCAACGGTTAGAATTTTGTCATGTCATTCGGTGCATTACCGTCAGTGGCTGTATAATTTTCCATATATCTTTTATCACCGTCCACTTTACATTTGGTGAGATATACTGTTAGGGAAATACTAAACTTACTGATTATGTATACCAAATGGACATCTCGATTGACGTAAAGTATGACGTGGGTAGTCTCTATCTCGATCACATCGCACTTTACGTCAATTGGGATATCCATTCGATAAGTAGAATCAGTAAATATAGTCTTATTCCTTGATTTAACTAGCTAAAATGAAATTAGGTATCATTGCAATTATCTATTTCTTCTTTGAATGAAAAATGGGTTCATAAATAAAGTCAATAATTTTCTCTTAATATAGTTGTGAATGAAAAAAAAAAAAAAAAATACTGAATAAAAAAAAATCATTTGAAAATACTTGTTAGAAATGAGTTGCAATGTTTTTGAAAACATTTCCAATACATCTAAAATAGTGTAAAGTTAGAAAAATAATTAACACTTTTTTTAAATATTAAAAATAACTATAACTAAAAAATTTGAATAATATTTAATTTTTAAAAATTATTTTCGGATCACAGATTAAACGAACTTGAAGCACCCAATTTCTCACACAATCTCAATAACCTATATTTGTTGCAATTGCATAATTTTTTTGTCAGTTGAGATCATGAATCCCTGCCCACATACATTACTCACCTTTCAATTTCCCCTCTCTCTCATTCTATTTCTTAGACATATTAAGTTTACCTTAAGCAAATTGATTGATGGTTTTGCTTCACACTCACATGCCCTTTTTTTTTTTTTTTTTTTTTTGTTATCGGGCGTTCGGGTCATTTTATGCACATCTCGACTATTTTTCTGACCCCAAACAAGGCTTCCAAAATAGGACAAACGTTGCGATCCGTGTCAAATAATATTACAATTGTTCTTTTATTCGAACCTGAAGCTACGGGGGGAACGAACCCTTTAGTCCCAAGCATTTACCATTTGGTTAACCCATTGTTGTTATTAGTGGTGTTCAAAAGAACCGTTGGAACCGAACCGGCGGGTACTGGGGTTTGGTTTCGATTCCTACCCAAACCGACCGTCAACGGGTAGGTTCTGGTTCCAAATTTTTGGAACCATTACTGTGCGGTTCTTGTCCTATAGTTAGGAACCAAACCAGAACCAAGAACTAAAACCGAGACTAATAAAATAAATTAAAGATTAGGGGGTTAATAAAAACTTTTGTAGAAAAAGTAATGTGAATACATTTATATTTATATTTCATAACTCGGAACCGGAACCATTGTTACAGGTTCTGGTTCCAAATTTCAAGGAACCGTCGGTTCGGTTCCTTCAAAAAATCAGGGTACCCAGAACCGAACACCCCTAGGTTACATCACATCACACATCACATGCATTTTTATGCCATTTTTTTTTTTTTTGTGATTATATGTATATATTTGATCACCGTCCACTTTACATTTGTGAGATATATTGTTAGAGGTCAAACTATGTCAACTTCATCAGTTCATCATTTTCATTTGGTTACTTGAAAGAGAAGGAACAAACATATTTAATTAACCAATTGCAATTTCTATTTCTACCATACAAACAAAAGCAGAACAGAACAAAAGAAGAGAAAAAACAGTAGCACAAAGGTTCAATTATAGAGCCAAAAAGTCAAGAAATTGGGCAGTTCTATTGGCATTTGCCAATCCTTGGCTATTTGTTTTTCTACTACTTGAAAAAAAAAAAAAATAACCCCATTGTTCAAAGCATCCAATGTTGTCTTCACCATGCAAGAGATTAAATTAATGATATAGTGAGAAACAGTTCAAGACAAAAGGCACTGTTTTACTGCACTATAAAACCAATTAGCCTCTACTTTCCAATTTTGTTCACATTCTTTACTCTTCCCACACTTCATTTCACATAGTTTGTTCACCTTAAAATGGAAGCTGCTAACTCAGCTTCTTCCAACTGTTTCTTGCTGTTCTTTTTCTTATTCTTCTTAGTGTTGTCTTAAGTCTCCAGGTGACACACTGCAATGTCAACTATGACAAGAAGGCTCTTATCATCAATAAACAGAAGAGAATTCTCTTCTCTGGCTCATACACTATCCCAGAAGCTCTCAAACTGTATGCAAGTTTTATTTACTAACTTCCCATTTCACATTTTCCAAGAAATATGAACTTTGGTTCTAATGAACCGTTATGCATATAATGCAGAGTGTGGAGATCTTATAAAGAAGCCAAGATGGAGGTTTGGATGTTATAGACACTTATGTGTTTTGGAATGTTCATGAACCTTCTCCTGGCAATGTAATTTGCTTCTTTTCTTGCTTTCAGTTGAATACATACTCAACCATTTTCGGTTATGTATTTTATTATCTCCTGTAACTATCTTAAGATTCTCATTTTCTCTTTTCTGGTTTGCGGATTTTAGTATGATTTTGGGGGGAGAAATGACTTGTGTTCAGTTCATCAAGCTGGTTCAGAGTAGGCTTATATGTACTATCTCCGAATAGGGCCTTACATATGCGCAGAATGGAATTTTGGGTGACAACCATCTTCTCATAATCTCTAAAACCTTACCAGTAATATCTTTATCTTCTGCATCCCAAGTTTTTCATTTTGTTCCATTTTTTTTCAGAGGTTTCCGTATGGTTGAAGTTTGTGCCAGGCATTAGCTTTAGAACAGATAATGAACCTTTCAAGGTTTGTGTTGTGTGTAGAAAGTATATATATAATGAATACATAAGGATAAGATACCAATGAAGCTCTATGTTACAGTCTAGTTTCCGTATTTTACAGTCTTGGTTTTGCAGAGAGCAATGCAAGAATTCACCCAAAGATTGTCCAAAATGAAGGATGAAAGCTATTCGGTCTCAAGGGGGTCCCATCATTCTCTCACAGGTATTGTTTTTGGTTCTTTACTTTGATTTCCCTGTAAATTCTGCATACTAACCCTTTTAACATATACTGTTAATTAAATTTCATGTAGAATACTGTTAATCTGATTTACGGTCTATTTTGTTTTACCATGAATACAGATTGAGAATGAGTATGAGCCTGACAGATTGCATTTGGAAGTGCTGGTGAGCTATATAAACTGGGCTGCAAAGATGGCCATTGATTGAAGACTGGAGTCCCATGGGTTATGTGCAAGGAATTGATGCCCCAGATCCTGTTGTAAGCAAATTATTTCCTAATAATTTTTTTTTTTTTTTGGTCCCATTTTAGCTTCACTTATATATATGAAAAGAAAAATTTAACCTATCGTGTCTAAATCTGGTGACAGATAAATACATGCATGGTTTTTACTGTGATAGTTTCTCTCCAAACAAACCCTTTAACCAAAATTATGGACTGAGAATTGGACGGGGCTGGTAAAATTTGCTACTACAGTTACTATATAATTGCTCTGTGCCCAAATAGTTTAATAACACTCTAGAACACATTTTGTAGGTTCACTGAGTTTGGCGGGCCGATTTATCAGCGGCCAGTTGAAGATATAGCATTTGCAGTTGCTCGATTCATTCTGAAGGGAGGCTCTTTTGTTAATTATTACATGGTCAGTTTCAAGTTTTTTGATTGTCATACATAAGAGAAAATCCCTTTATGCTTTTCTTGATTCCCCAAAACCAAAAGGAAAATATGTGATTGTGATGTGAACTTTGCATCAGTAGGTTAAGCTTTTTATGTTTTTCTTCAGTAGCTATCGTTTTTTATTATTCTTGATTGAGTCACTACAAGATGCTTCTTTTTGAGTATCATGGAGGAACAAACTTTGGAAGAACGGCTGGAGGCCCTTTTATACCACCAGCTATGACTATGATGCTCCCATTGTGAATATGGTAAGAAATTTGAGCCCTTTTTTTTCCAGTACCCTGAATCTGAAAGCCTAATAATGTATGAGTAAGATGTTTTGACTTCTGACTGTATATATGATAGGGTTGATCAGAGAACCAAAGTATGGACATTTAAAGGAACTCCATAAGGCTGTTAGTTATGCGAAAGAGCTTTGCTTTCTGCAGATCCTTATATCGTGTCCTGTGGAATTATGAACAGGTTTTCCACTTTCTCTATATGATTGGATAAAAACTCATTAAGCGTGATCTTGTTCCTGACACTGAACATTTTCTGCTTCATTTAGCACATGTATTCTCTTCGAAATCAGGAGGCTGTGCTGCTTTTCTATCAAATTTCAATTCAGAGTCAACTGCAACGGTGACTTTTATAAATAGCACTTCAACTTCCCATGGTCT
Organism: Pistacia vera; assembly: GCF_008641045.1. NCBI lineage: Eukaryota > Viridiplantae > Streptophyta > Magnoliopsida > Sapindales > Anacardiaceae > Pistacia > Pistacia vera. The sequence continues at coordinate 1,419,731 of NW_022196058.1, forward strand.
ATCAGCATTCTCCTGATTGCAAGAACGCTGTCTTCAACACTGCCAATGTAAGGAAAATTTGATGATTTTATCGACAATGAATGCTTTTATTTAGTTGGCGAAATTCATACCTTTAATTCAAGGGTAATACTACATTTACAAACTTTCTCTTACAATCTGATGTGACGGTTCGCAATGGTCAGTTCACAAATGGGTCCTGTTTGCTCGCTATGGGTCCCATCTACCCATTTATTGGCTGACTAATTACGAGCTGTCACGTCAGGGTTGTCAAAAAAAGTTTGTAAGATTAGATTGTGAGCCAATTTTTATCCTTAATTCAATATGCTCAGTGAATTGAAATCAGTTCGAAATATAATTGTTTCAATGACACATTCTACCATTGCAGGTCAGAAGTAAAGCATCCAATGCGCAAATGTTGCCCACAAATGTTAAGTTCGTCTCATGGGAGACATTCAATGAAGATATATTTTCAGCTGGAGATGATTCAACAATTACAGTGAGTGGTCTCTTGGAGCAGCTAAATATCACCAGAGATACCAGTGACTATCTTTGGTATTCGACCAAGTAAGATAGAATAATAATAATAAAATTTCAATCAAAATATACTGTTGACAAATTTATCACTGAAACTTTTCCAACTTCATGATGTTTCCAGTGTCGATATAGGATCATCTGAATCATTTTTACGCGGCGATCAGCAGCCCACTCTTACCGTAGGATCAAGAGGCCATGCTTTACATGTATTTGTGAATGGACAGCTTTCAGGTTCACTGTTTAATTGCTTGTTCTTCAGCATATATCATTATTTTGGTTTCTGTCAGAAGCTAACAAAATTTAGTGCTCTAAAAATTATTAGGCTCTGCTTCTGGGACAAGAGAAAACAGAAGATTTACTTTTACCGGAAATGTTAACCTTCATGCTGGAGTTAACAAGATTTCACTGCTGAGTGTAGCAGTTGGATTACCAGTTAGTTCTCCAATCCTCATTTTGAATAAAGACTAATTCTTGTTGAATGCAGTTTGGCCGAAATTAAACTTTTCTTGTTGCTGTTTTTGAAGAATATTGGTCCACATTTTGAGTCATATCCAGCAGGAGTCCTAGGACCGGTTGTTCTCCATGGACTTAACCATGGAAAGATTGACTTGTCCTGGCAGAAATGGTCATACAAGGTCTGTGAATTTCACCTCTATCCCTTTTAATAACTTTTCACTTTATTCAATGAACTTTCTGCTTAGAAGTACTTCTATTGTACAGATTGGACTTAGAGGAGAAGCAGTCAGTTTATGGAATTCATTTCAGTTAGTTGATTGGACACCATTATCCTTAGCACCACCGAAACAGCAGCCATTGACATGGTATAAGGTAAGGAAAATTGAGAAATTTTGAGGATGCTTACATTATCCTGATATCAAAATGTTCCATCTTTATTCAATAGATAAGTGTCACTGGTAATACCCCTACCCACCTCGCCGAATGAGATTCGGATTTGTCTATTACCCATCTCAAATAGTGGAGTCTAGAGTTATCTCCTGAGTTAGTACCCCAGACCTGAAAATATGATATCCAGGTTTGAGTCAAGAGGACACGCTATGAGCTCCACTATTTGAGATGGGCAGAGACAAATCCGAGCCCCATCAAATTAGGACAATACATTTATGTGCTAATACTTGAACTTGCAGGCTTCTTTTGATGCACCAGTAGGAGATGAGCCTCTGGCTTTGGACATGGGAAGCATGACAAAAGGTCAAGTATGGATCAACGCACAGAGCATTGGAAGATACTGGACTGCTAATGCTGAAGGCAACTGCGGAGGCTGCAATTACACTGGTACATATAGGCCAGCAAAATGCCAATTGGGTTGTGACAGTCCCACACAAAAATGGTACAAAACTTCTGAACCAAAACTCAATTGACATTCATGTGAACTACAATTTTCTTTCCTGCTGATAGTTTCTTATATTTTCCATTTTCAGGTACCATGTTCCCAGATCTTGGTTGAAGTCAAAACACAACTCACTGATAGTTTTTGAGGAAGTTAGTGGAGATGCATCAAAGATTTCTCTGGTAAAAAGGTCGGTGAAGAGTAAATAAGCTTCTTTATCACAGTGCTTAAAACCAGAGTACATATACAGTGAGCTTGTATGATGATGTGATAAATAAAACTCCTTAAGAGACTGCCGTGTTTTAAGCACTGATGGGTACCAAATTCTTGTTTTGAGAGGCTGAAATTTATAGAAAGTTTGATATTATTTGTGGCTGCTAATATTTTATTAGACCATTTCTAAATATTTCTCAATAAAAATTGTTACAATATTGTTTATGTTAATAATTATATTCAACTAGTGTAAAACCATTGGGTGATCCAACGATCAATTAGGACTCTGTATATTCTTCAAGAGACCCTGGTTAGATCCATTTAGATTGTTAATAGGGGTGATCATTGAGAGAATTTATCCTATTGTCAACTTCAAGGCCTCGAAGGATTAGTTGAGGTGTGTGTAAACTGACATGCATATCCCCGATAAAAATCAAAATCCCTTTCAAAGACTTGGACACACTTAGCCGAGTAGAATATAATTATATTTTTGAAAACCGAGATATTCCAGTCAGCTTGCGTGCATTTTAACTAATTTTCGAAGTCCACTGAACACCTTACAAGCAGCTAGTAGAATATACTATTAAAATGATGGAGACAGAAATAATGCAAAGCTCTCACTTCTCACAAAGTAAAAAACTTTAACTCACACTTTTCTCAGCAATGTTAGTTTTACAAAGACACATACAAAGGGGGTATACAAAGATAATCCTCACCCTTGATTTCATGATCTCTCTCTCTCTCTCTTTTTCCATTTTTTCTTTATTTTTTTTCTTCTGGATGATGTCACTTTGCAGCCCTCTTTGTATGAGTCTTTGTAAGGATAACATTTTTCCTCTTTTCTTGGTCCGCCACTAATGCGCTTATGTGTACAAATGAGATTCATGGCAACTTGTATATATTATTGCAAGTTAACGGCTTTTTCCACCGAAATAATAGTTTAATGATACTTTTTCATCCACAGACTTTTAAAATATCACTTTATTACCTAAATTTATATTCCGACAGTAAATAGAGAATAAACTCGCTGTTGGGGCTTTTGAAGAGGAAATACCGATAAGTTTTTTGGTGGTTGGCAACTCGGGATTAATCAGAATTTGACTTCGGAGAGGTAGTTCTGCAAACCCTAATTGTTCGATTTCTAGCAATTGACGGGATCGACGAGAGTAAGGTTTAAGGAGTTTTAGTAAGTGATGATTGGGAAAGAGAATGATAATAGTGCGAGGTCACAATGATATCAGAATAAAGATTAGAATATAAATTTAGATAATAAAATAATATTTTAAAAGATAATAGATAAAAAATATGGTTAAAAACCATTGTTTGGGTGGAAAAAAATTCCGTAACTCATATTATTGCTCCCAAAATCAGCTTGATGGAGTAGAGTTCATTGATGTTGAATAGGCTATGCCGGAAATCAAGGGATCCAATCCAACCACCCCAATTTCTGAAGAATGTATTAATTTATTTGATAAACGCATGAGATACTATAAACATATGAAAGGAAGAAAAGCATATATGACAAAGAGAAGGGGCCTAACCGCATAAAGCACCACCATAATCTTTTTACTGTATGTTGTCACTTTATATATATATATATGTTTCCTTCGTCCCAAGTTTCCTCGTGGATTATACTTTTTCTTAACCTGCTATGTCTTCAACATGTCAGACAAATGGAATCGCAGTTCGAGGCTAAGCGTCTGCTGTATTCATCGCTCCAGTCCACATTCACTTCCACTAATGAAAAGCCAAAAGCCAAAAAGCTGGACGAGAAAGATGCAGAGTTTGGTGCGACGAATCACCGTTTAAAGTGGGTCATTCCGTACAAAGACTTTTCCTTCTCATTGGGTTTACTTTTTGACGTTTACTTAAGCTATTATTATCATAGCCTTCTCCAAGAAGTTGTCATTTGTTTAAGTATTCTGCAGTCTACAGACACTCCCTCCATTACTTCACTCAGCATGAATCACCACATATACTGTTAATTATTTCATGTAGAATATGTTAATCTGATTTACGGTCTATTTTGTTTTACCATGAATACAGATTGAGAATGAGTATGAGCCTGACAGATTGGCATTTGAAGTGCTGGTGAAGCTTATATAAACTGGGCAAAGATGGCCATTGGATTGAAACTGGAGTCCCATGGGTTATGTGCAAGGAATTTGATGCCCCAGATCCTGTTGTAAGCAAATTATTTCCTAAATATATTTTTTTTTTTTTGGTCCCATTTTAGCTTCACTTATATATATGAAAGAAAAATTTAACCTATCTTGTTCTAAATCTGGTGACAGATAAATACATGCAATGGTTTTTACTGTGATAGTTTTCTCTCCAAACAAACCCTTTAAACCAAAATTATGGACTGAGAATTGGACTGGCTGGTAAAATTTGCACTACAGTTACTATCTAAATGCTTCTGCTCAATAAAGTTTATAACACTCTAGAACACATTTGTAGGTTCACTGAGTTTGGCGGGCCGATTTATCAGCGGCCAGTTGAAGATAAGCATTTGCAGTTGCTCGATTCATTCTGAGGGAGGCTCTTTTGTTAATTATTACATGGTCAGTTTCAAGTTTTTTGATTGTCATACATAAAAGAGAAAATCCCTTTATGCTTTTCTTGATTCCCCAGAAACCAAAAGGAAAATATGTGATTGTGATGTGAACTTTGCATCAAGTAAGGTTAAGCTTTTTATGTTTTTTCTTCTCAGTAGCTATCGTTTTTTATTATTCTTGATTGAGTCAGCTACAAGATGCTTTCTTTTTGTAGTATCATGGAGGAACAAACTTTGGAAGAACTGCTGGAGGCCCTTTTATTACCACCAGCTATGACTATGATGCTCCCATTGATGAATATGGTAAGAAATTTGAGCCCTTTTTTTCCAGACCCTGAATCTGAAAGCCTAATAATGTATGAGTAAGATGTTTTTATTAACTTCTGACTGTATATATGATAGGGTTGATCAGAGAACCAAAGTATGAGCATTTAAGGAACTCCATAAGGCTGTTAAGTTATGCGAAAGAGCTTTGCTTTCTGCAGATCCTTATATCGTGTCCTTGGGGAATTATGAACAGGTTTTCCACTTTTTCTATAATAAGATTGGATGAAAAACTTCATTAAGCTGATTTGTTCCTGACACTGAACATTTTCTGCTTCATTTAGGCACATGTATTCTCTTCGAAATCAGGAGGCTGTGCTGCTTTTCTATCAAATTTCAATTCAGAGTCAACTGCAACGGTGCTTTTATAATAAGCACTTCAAACTTCCTCCATGGTCTATCAGCATTCTTCCTGATTGCAAGAACGCTGTCTTCAACACTGCCAATGTAAGGAAATTTGATGATTTTATCGACAGATGCTTTTATTTTAGTGGCGAAATTCATACCTTTATTTTCAGGGTAATACTACATTTACAAACTTTCTCTTACAACCTGATGTGACGGCTCGCAATGGTCAGTTCACAAATGGTCCTCCGCCTGCCCATTTTTGGTTGATTAATTACGAGCTGTCCCGTCAGTTGTTAAAAGTTTGTAAGATTGGATTTGTGAGCCAATTTTTCCTAATTCAATATGCTCAGGAATTGAATTCAGTTCAAAATATAATTGTTTCATGACACATTCTACCATTGCAGGTCAGAAGTAAGCATCCAATGCGCAAATGTTGCCCACAAATGTTAAGTTGTCTCATGGAGACATTCAATGAAGATATATTTTCAGCTGGAGATGATTCAACAATTACAGTGATGGTCTCTTGGAGCAGCTAAATATCACCAGAGATACCAGTGACTATCTTTGGTATTCGACCAGTAAGATAGAAATATAATATAAAATTTCAATCAAAATATACTGTTGACAAATTTATCACTGAAACTTTTCCAACTTCATGATGTTTCCAGTGTCGATATAGGATCATCTGAATCATTTTTACGCGGCGATCAGCATCCCACTCTTACCGTAGGATCAAGAGGCCATGCTTTACATGTATTGTGAATGGACAGCTTTCAGGTTCACTGTTTAATTGCTTGTTCTTCAGCATATATCATTATTTGTTTCTGTCAGAAGCTAACAAAATTTAGTGCTCTAAAAATTATTAGGCTCTGCTTCTGGGACAAGAGAAAACAGAAGATTTACTTTTAACGGAAATGTTAACCTTCATGCTGGAGTTAACAAGATTTCACTGCTGAGTGTAGCAGTTGATTACCAGTTAGTTCTCCAATCCTCATTTTGAATAAAGACTAATTCTTGTTGAATGCAGTTTGGCCGAAATTAAACTTCTCTTGTTGCTGTTTTTGAAGAATATTGGTCCACATTTTGAGTCATATCCAGCAGGAGTCCTAGGACCGGTTGTTCTCCATGGACTTAACCATGGAAAGATTGACTTGTCCTGGCAGAAATGGTCATACAGGTCTGTGAATTTCCCTCTATCCCTTTTAATAACTTTTTCACTTTTATTCAATGAACTTTCTGCTTAGAAGTACTTCTATTGTACAGATTGGACTTAGAGGGAAGCAGTCAGTTTATGGAATTCATTTCAGTTAGTTGATTGGACACCATTATCCTTAGCACCACCGAAACAGCAGCCATTGACATGGTATAAGGTAAGGAAAATTGAGAAATTTTGAGGATGCTTAGATTATCCTGATATCAAATGTTCCATCTTTATTCAATAGATAGTGTCACGGTAATACCCCTACCCACCTCGCCGAATGAGATTCGGATTTGTCTCTTATACCCATCTCAAATAGTGGAGTCTAGAGTATTCCTGAGTTAGTACCCCAGACCTGAAATATGATATCCAGGTTTGATCGGATCACAGATTAAACGAACTTGAAGCACCCAATTTCTCACACAATCTCAATAACCATATATTTGTTGCAATTGCATAATTTTTTGTCAGTTGAGATCATGAATTCCATGCCCACATACATTACTCACCTTTCAATTTCCCCTCTCTCTCATTCTATTTCTTAGACATATTAAGTTTACCTTAAGCAAGTTGATTGATGGTTTTTGCTTCACATCACATGCATTTTTTTTTTTTTTTTTTTTTTTTTTTGTTATCGAGGCTTTCGGGTCAGTTTACGCACATCTCAACTAGTTTTTTGACCCCAAACAAGGCTTCCAAAATAGGACAAACGTTACGATCTGTGTCAAATAATATTAACAACTGTTCTTGTGATTCGAACCTGAAGCTACAGGGGGAGCGAAACCCTTAGTCCCAAGTATTTACCATTCGGTTAACCCATTGTTAGTTACATTAGGGGTGTTCAAAAGAACCGGTTGGAACCGGAACCGCCAGGTACCGGGTTTGGTTCCGGTTCCTATCCAAAACCGACCGTCAATGGGTAAGTTTTGGTTCCAAATTTTTGGAACCATTACTGTGCGGTTCCAGTTCCTATAGTTAGGAACCGGAATCAGAATCAGGAACTAGGAACCGAGACTAATATAAAATAAAATTAAAGATTAGGGGGGTTAATAAAAAACTTTTGTAGAAAAAGTAATTCATATTTCATAACATTCGGAACCGGAACCGTTGTTACAGGTTTTGGTTCTGGGTACCTAGGAATCAGAACCGTCGATTCCGGTTCTGGTTCCAAATTTCAAGGAACCGTCGGTTTCAGTTCCTTCTAAAAATGCAGGGTACCCAGAACCGAACACCCCTAGGTTACATCACATCACATCACATGCATTTTTATGCCATTTTTTTTTTTGTGATTATATGTATATATTTGATCACCGTCCACTTTACATTTGGTGAGATACATTGTTAGAGGTCAAAATCTTTGTCAACTTCATCAGTTCATCATTTTCATTTGGTTACTTGAAAGAGAAGGAACAAACATATTTAATTAACCAATTGCATATTTCTAGTTCTACCATACAAAACAAAAACAGAACAGAACAAAAGAAGAGAAAAAACAGTAGCACAAAGTTTCAATTATAGAGCCAAAAAAGTCAAGAAATTGGGCAGTTCTATTGGCATTTGCCAATCCTTTGCTAATTGTTTTTCTACTACTTTGAAAAAAAAAAAAAAAAATAACCCCATTGTTCAAAGCATCCAATGTTGTCTTCACCATGCAAGAGATTAAATTAATGATACAGTGAGAAACAGTTCAAGACAAAAAGGGCACTGTTTTACTGCACTATAAAACCATATTTCAGCCTCTACTTTCCAATTTTGTTCACATTCTTTACTCTTCCCACACTTCATTTCACATAGTTTGTTCACCTTAAAAATGGAAGCTGCTAACTCAGCTTCTTCCAACTGTTTCTTGCTGTTCTTTTTCTTATTCTTCTTAGTGTTGTCTCTAAGTCTCCAGGTGACACACTGCAATGTCAACTATGACAAGAAGGCTCTTATCATCAATAAACAGAAGAGAATTCTCTTCTCTGGCTCCATACACTATCCCAGAAGCTCTCAAACTGTATGCAAGTTTTATTTACTAACTTTCCCATTTCACATTTTCCAAGAAATATGAACTTATTGGTTCTAATGAAACGTTATGCATATAATGCAGATGTGGGAAGATCTTATAAAGAAAGCCAAAGATGGAGGTTTGGATGTTATAGACACTTATGTGTTTTGGAATGTTCATGAACCTTCTCCTGGCAATGTAATTTGCTTCTTTTCTTGCTTTCAGTTGAATACATACTCAAATCATTTTCGGTTATGTATGTTATTATTCTCCTGTAACTATCTTAAGATTCTCGTTTTCTCTTTTCTGGTTTGCGGATTTTAGTATGATTTTGGGGGGAGAAATGACTTGGTTCAGTTCATCAAGCTGGTTCAGAAAGTAGGCTTATATGTACATCTCCGAATAGGGCCTTACATATGCGCAGAATGGAATTTTGGGTGACAACCATCTTCTCATAATCTCTAAAACCTTACCAGTAATATCTTTATCTTCTGCATCCCAAGTTTTTCATTTTTGTTCCATTTTTTTTTCAGAGGTTTTCCAGTATGGTTGAAGTTTGTGCCAGGCATTAGCTTTAGAACAGATAATGAACCTTTCAAGGTTTGTGTTGTGTGTAAGAAAGTATATATATATAATGAATACATAAGGATAAGAGAACCAATGAAAGCTCTATGTTACAGTCTAGTTTCCTGTATTTTACAGTCTTGGTTTTGCAGAGAGCAATGCAAGAATTCACCCAGAAGATTGTCCAAATGATGAAGGATGAAAAGCTATTCGAGTCTCAAGGTGGTCCCATCATTCTCTCACAGGTATTGTTTTTGGTTCTTTATCTTTGATTTCCCTGTAAATTCTGGCATACTAACCCTTTTAACATATACTGTTAAATTAAATTTCATGTAGAATACTGTTAATCTGATTTACGGTCTATTTTGTTTTACCATGAATACAGATTGAGAATGAGTATGAGCCTGACAGATTGGCATTTGGAAGTGCTGGTGAAGCTTATATAAACTGGGCTGCAAAGATGGCCATTGGATTGAACACTGGAGTCCCATGGGTTATGTGCAAGGAATTTGATGCCCCAGATCCTGTTGTAAGCAAATTATTTCCTAAATAATTTTTTTTTTTTTTTTGGTCCCATTTTAGCTTCACTTATATATAATGAAAGAAAAATTTAACCTATCTTGTTCTAAATCTGGTGACAGATAAATACATGCAATGGTTTTTACTGTGATAGTTTCTCTCCAAACAAACCCTTTAAACCAAAATTATGGACTGAGAATTGGACTGGCTGGTAAAATTTGCTACTACAGTTACTATATAAATTGCTCTGTGCCCAAATAAGTTTAATAACACTCTAGAACACATTTTGTAGGTTCACTGAGTTTGGCGGGCCGATTTATCAGCGGCCAGTTGAAGATATAGCATTTGCAGTTGCTCGATTCATTCTGAAGGGAGGCTCTTTTGTTAATTATTACATGGTCAGTTTCAAGTTTTTTGATTGTCATACATAAAAGAGAAAATCCCTTTATGCTTTTCTTGATTCCCCAGAAACCAAAAGGAAAATATGTGATTGTGATGTGAACTTTGCATCAAGTAAAGGTTAAGCTTTTTATGTTTTTCTTCAGTAGCTATCGTTTTTTATTATTCTTGATTGAGTCAGCTACAAGATGCTTTCTTTTTGTAGTATCATGGAGGAACAAACTTTGGAAGAACTGCTGGAGGCCCTTTTATTACCACCAGCTATGACTATGATGCTCCCATTGATGAATATGGTAAGAAATTTGAGCCCATTTTTTTCCAGCACCCTGAATCTGAAAGCCTAATAATGTATGAGTAAGATAGTTTATTGACTTCTGACTGTATATATGATAGGGTTGATCAGAGAACCAAAGTATGGACATTTAAAGGAACTCCATAAGGCTGTTAAGTTATGCGAAAGAGCTTTGCTTTCTGCAGATCCTTATATCGTGTCCTTGGGGAATTATGAACAGGTTTTCCAAATTATCTATAATAAGATTGGATGAAAAACTTCATTAAGCATGAAATTGTTCCTGACACTGAACATTTTCTGCTTCATTTAGGCACATGTATTCTCTTCGAAATCAGGAGGCTGTGCTGCTTTTCTATCAAATTTCAATTCAGAGTCAACTGCAACGGTGACTTTTAATAATAAGCACTTCAAACTTCCTCCATGGTCTATCAGCATTCTTCCTGATTGCAAGAACGCTGTCTTCAACACTGCCAATGTAAGGAAAATTTGATGATTTTATCGACAATGAATGCTTTTATTTTAGTTGGCGAAATTCATACCTTTAATTCAAGGGTAATACTACATTTACAAACTTTCTCTTACAATCTTGGTTTTTTCATTTGGTTACTTGAAAGAGAAGGAACAAACATATTTAATTAACCAATTGCATATTTCTAGTTCTACCATACAAAACAAAAACAGAACAGAACAAAAGAAGAGAAAAAACAGTAGCACAAAGTTTCAATTATAGAGCCAAAAAAGTCAAGAAATTGGGCAGTTCTATTGGCATTTGCCAATCCTTTGCTAATTGTTTTTCTACTACTTTGAAAAAAAAAAAAAAAAATAACCCCATTGTTCAAAGCATCCAATGTTGTCTTCACCATGCAAGAGATTAAATTAATGATACAGTGAGAAACAGTTCAAGACAAAAAGGGCACTGTTTTACTGCACTATAAAACCATATTTCAGCCTCTACTTTCCAATTTTGTTCACATTCTTTACTCTTCCCACACTTCATTTCACATAGTTTGTTCACCTTAAAAATGGAAGCTGCTAACTCAGCTTCTTCCAACTGTTTCTTGCTGTTCTTTTTCTTATTCTTCTTAGTGTTGTCTCTAAGTCTCCAGGTGACACACTGCAATGTCAACTATGACAAGAAGGCTCTTATCATCAATAAACAGAAGAGAATTCTCTTCTCTGGCTCCATACACTATCCCAGAAGCTCTCAAACTGTATGCAAGTTTTATTTACTAACTTTCCCATTTCACATTTTCCAAGAAATATGAACTTATTGGTTCTAATGAAACGTTATGCATATAATGCAGATGTGGGAAGATCTTATAAAGAAAGCCAAAGATGGAGGTTTGGATGTTATAGACACTTATGTGTTTTGGAATGTTCATGAACCTTCTCCTGGCAATGTAATTTGCTTCTTTTCTTGCTTTCAGTTGAATACATACTCAAATCATTTTCGGTTATGTATGTTATTATTCTCCTGTAACTATCTTAAGATTCTCGTTTTCTCTTTTCTGGTTTGCGGATTTTAGTATGATTTTGGGGGGAGAAATGACTTGGTTCAGTTCATCAAGCTGGTTCAGAAAGTAGGCTTATATGTACATCTCCGAATAGGGCCTTACATATGCGCAGAATGGAATTTTGGGTGACAACCATCTTCTCATAATCTCTAAAACCTTACCAGTAATATCTTTATCTTCTGCATCCCAAGTTTTTCATTTTTGTTCCATTTTTTTTTCAGAGGTTTTCCAGTATGGTTGAAGTTTGTGCCAGGCATTAGCTTTAGAACAGATAATGAACCTTTCAAGGTTTGTGTTGTGTGTAAGAAAGTATATATATATAATGAATACATAAGGATAAGAGAACCAATGAAAGCTCTATGTTACAGTCTAGTTTCCTGTATTTTACAGTCTTGGTTTTGCAGAGAGCAATGCAAGAATTCACCCAGAAGATTGTCCAAATGATGAAGGATGAAAAGCTATTCGAGTCTCAAGGTGGTCCCATCATTCTCTCACAGGTATTGTTTTTGGTTCTTTATCTTTGATTTCCCTGTAAATTCTGGCATACTAACCCTTTTAACATATACTGTTAAATTAAATTTCATGTAGAATACTGTTAATCTGATTTACGGTCTATTTTGTTTTACCATGAATACAGATTGAGAATGAGTATGAGCCTGACAGATTGGCATTTGGAAGTGCTGGTGAAGCTTATATAAACTGGGCTGCAAAGATGGCCATTGGATTGAACACTGGAGTCCCATGGGTTATGTGCAAGGAATTTGATGCCCCAGATCCTGTTGTAAGCAAATTATTTCCTAAATAATTTTTTTTTTTTTTTTGGTCCCATTTTAGCTTCACTTATATATAATGAAAGAAAAATTTAACCTATCTTGTTCTAAATCTGGTGACAGATAAATACATGCAATGGTTTTTACTGTGATAGTTTCTCTCCAAACAAACCCTTTAAACCAAAATTATGGACTGAGAATTGGACTGGCTGGTAAAATTTGCTACTACAGTTACTATATAAATTGCTCTGTGCCCAAATAAGTTTAATAACACTCTAGAACACATTTTGTAGGTTCACTGAGTTTGGCGGGCCGATTTATCAGCGGCCAGTTGAAGATATAGCATTTGCAGTTGCTCGATTCATTCTGAAGGGAGGCTCTTTTGTTAATTATTACATGGTCAGTTTCAAGTTTTTTGATTGTCATACATAAAAGAGAAAATCCCTTTATGCTTTTCTTGATTCCCCAGAAACCAAAAGGAAAATATGTGATTGTGATGTGAACTTTGCATCAAGTAAAGGTTAAGCTTTTTATGTTTTTCTTCAGTAGCTATCGTTTTTTATTATTCTTGATTGAGTCAGCTACAAGATGCTTTCTTTTTGTAGTATCATGGAGGAACAAACTTTGGAAGAACTGCTGGAGGCCCTTTTATTACCACCAGCTATGACTATGATGCTCCCATTGATGAATATGGTAAGAAATTTGAGCCCATTTTTTTCCAGCACCCTGAATCTGAAAGCCTAATAATGTATGAGTAAGATAGTTTATTGACTTCTGACTGTATATATGATAGGGTTGATCAGAGAACCAAAGTATGGACATTTAAAGGAACTCCATAAGGCTGTTAAGTTATGCGAAAGAGCTTTGCTTTCTGCAGATCCTTATATCGTGTCCTTGGGGAATTATGAACAGGTTTTCCAAATTATCTATAATAAGATTGGATGAAAAACTTCATTAAGCATGAAATTGTTCCTGACACTGAACATTTTCTGCTTCATTTAGGCACATGTATTCTCTTCGAAATCAGGAGGCTGTGCTGCTTTTCTATCAAATTTCAATTCAGAGTCAACTGCAACGGTGACTTTTAATAATAAGCACTTCAAACTTCCTCCATGGTCTATCAGCATTCTTCCTGATTGCAAGAACGCTGTCTTCAACACTGCCAATGTAAGGAAAATTTGATGATTTTATCGACAATGAATGCTTTTATTTTAGTTGGCGAAATTCATACCTTTAATTCAAGGGTAATACTACATTTACAAACTTTCTCTTACAATCTTGATGTGACGGTTCGCAATGGTCAGTTCACAAATGGGTCCTGTTTGCTCGCTATGGGTCCCATCTACCCATTTATTGGCTGACTAATTACGAGCTGTCACGTCAGGGTTGTCAAAAAAAGTTTGTAAGATTAGATTGTGAGCCAATTTTTATCCTTAATTCAATATGCTCAGTGAATTGAAATCAGTTCGAAATATAATTGTTTCAGTGACACATTCTACCATTGCAGGTCAGAAGTCAAGCATCCAATGCGCAAATGTTGCCCACAAATGTTAAGTTGGTCTCATGGGAGACATTCAATGAAGATATATTTTCAGCTGAAGATGATTCAACAATTACAGTGAGTGGTCTCTTGGAGCAGCTAAATATCACCAGAGATACCAGTGACTATCTTTGGTATTCGACCAAGTAAGATAGAATAATAATAATAAAATTTCAATCAAAATATACTGTTGACAAATTTATCACTGAAACTTTTCCAATTTCATGATGTTTCCAGTGTCGATATAGGATCATCTGAATCATTTTTACGCGGCGATCAGCAGCCCACTCTTACCGTAGGATCAAGAGGCCATGCTTTACATGTATTTGTGAATGGACAGCTTTCAGGTTCACTGTTTAATTGCTTGTTCTTCAGCATATATCATTATTTTGGTTTCTGTCAGAAGCTAACAAAATTTAGTGCTCTAAAAATTATTAGGCTCTGCTTCTGGGACAAGAGAAAACAGAAGATTTACTTTTACCGGAAATGTTAACCTTCATGCTGGAGTTAACAAGATTTCACTGCTGAGTGTAGCAGTTGGATTACCAGTTAGTTCTCCAATCCTCATTTTGAATAAAGACTAATTCTTGTTGAATGCAGTTTGGCCGAAATTAAACTTTTCTTGTTGCTGTTTTTGAAGAATATTGGTCCACATTTTGAGTCATATCCAGCAGGAGTCCTAGGACCGGTTGTTCTCCATGGACTTAACCATGGAAAGATTGACTTGTCCTGGCAGAAATGGTCATACAAGGTCTGTGAATTTCACCTCTATCCCTTTTAATAACTTTTCACTTTATTCAATGAACTTTCTGCTTAGAAGTACTTCTATTGTACAGATTGGACTTAGAGGAGAAGCAGTCAGTTTATGGAATTCATTTCAGTTAGTTGATTGGACACCATTATCCTTAGCACCACCGAAACAGCAGCCATTGACATGGTATAAGGTAAGGAAAATTGAGAAATTTTGAGGATGCTTACATTATCCTGATATCAAAATGTTCCATCTTTATTCAATAGATAAGTGTCACTGGTAATACCCCTACCCACCTCGCCGAATGAGATTCGGATTTGTCTATTACCCATCTCAAATAGTGGAGTCTAGAGTTATCTCCTGAGTTAGTACCCCAGACCTGAAAATATGATATCCAGGTTTGAGTCAAGAGGACACGCTATGAGCTCCACTATTTGAGATGGGCAGAGACAAATCCGAGCCCCATCAAATTAGGACAATACATTTATGTGCTAATACTTGAACTTGCAGGCTTCTTTTGATGCACCAGTAGGAGATGAGCCTCTGGCTTTGGACATGGGAAGCATGACAAAAGGTCAAGTATGGATCAACACACAGAGCATTGGAAGATACTGGACTGCTAATGCTGAAGGCAACTGCGGAGGCTGCAATTACACTGGTACATATAGGCCAGCAAAATGCCAATTGGGTTGTGACAGTCCCACACAAAAATGGTACAAAACTTCTGAACCAAAACTCAATTGACATTCATGTGAACTACAATTTTCTTTCTTGCTGATAGTTTCTCATATTTTCCATTTTCAGGTACCATGTTCCCAGATCTTGGTTGAAGTCAAAACACAACTCACTGATAGTTTTTGAGGAAATTAGTGGAGATGCATCAAAGATTTCTCTGGTAAAAAGGTCGGTGAAGAGTAAATAAGCTTCTTTATCACAGTGCTTAAAATCAGAGTACATATACAGTGAGCTTGTATGATGATGTGATAAATAAAACTCCTTAAGAGACTGCCCTGTTTTAAACACTGATGGGTACCAAATTCTTGTTTTGAGAGGCTGAAATTATAGAAAGTTTGATATTATTTGTGGCTGCTTATATTTTATTAGACCATTTCTAAATATTTCTCAATAAAATTTTTTACAATATTTGTTTATGTTAATAATTATATTCAACTAGTGTAAAACCATTGGGTGGTCCAACGGTCAACTAAGACTCTGTATATTCTTTAAGAGGCCCTGGTTAGATCCATTTAGGTTGTTAATAGGGGTGATCATTAAGGAAATTTATCCTACTGTCAACTTTAGGGTCTCGAAGGATTAGTTGAGGTGCGTATAAACTGGCCTGGATACCCCCAATCACCAAAAAAAGAAAAAAAACTTCTCCATTATTCATGGAGAAGTAGACTTAATACTATATAATTATAATATGATATTATAACCATTATTTCCAGCTACCCAAATAATAAAATTTATTTCCTGAAAAAAAATCAAGATCCCTTGGACACGTTTAGCAGAGTAGAATATAATTATATATTTGAAAACCGAGATGTTCTAATCAACTTGTGTGAATTTTAACTAATTTTCGAAATCTATTGAATACCTTATAAACAGCTAGTAGAAATGTAGAATATAGTATTAAAACGACGGAGACAAGAAATAATGCAAAGCTTAAAAAACTTTAGCTCACTCTTTTCTTGGTCCGCCACTAATGCGCCTATGTGTACAAATGAGATTCATGGCAACTTGTATATATTATTGCGAGTTAACGACTTTTTCCCACCGAAATAATGGTTTAATGACACTTGTTTATCTACAGACTTTTAAAATATCACTTTATTATCCAAATTTATATTCCAACAGCGAATAGAGAGCAAACTCGTTCCAGACTGTTGGAGCTTTTGAAGAGAAAATATCGATTAGTTTTTTAGTGGTGGAAGATTGGATTTTGGTGGTTGAGATTGATCAGAATTTAACTTCAGAGGGGTAGCTATGCAAGTTCTAGTCATTCGATTGTCGACGATGGACGGAGTCGACGAGAGTAAGGTTTAAAGGATTTTAATGAATAGTGATCGAGAAAGTGAGTAATAGTAGTGTGGGGTTGTAACGATGTCGGAATCGAAAATAAAACATAAATTTATATAATAAAATGATATTTTAAAAATTTGTAATTGGAGAATTGCGGTTAACCCATTATTTGGGTGGGAAAAAGTCGTTAACTCATATATGCATATGAAAGGAAGTAAAGCATACATGACAAAGAGAAGGGGCCTAACCGCCTAAAGCATCACTATACTTTGGCCGAACGACTTTCACATACCTAAGGTTTATTGTAATGATAAAATGGTATTCAAAAGGTTTTAAAATAACAAATAGGTACCTTCTAAGTTCTATCATGTGCTGTTAGTAATTTCCATTTAGTAATGGTGAAAAGACTATTTTCATTTAGTAATGGTGAAAAGACTAGAATGCCTTTAAAAGTTTGATATTTTAGTTTTTTTATAAATTTAAAAATTTCTAAAAAACCCCCTAGATTTGCTAATTTAACTAAACACCCTAACATATAAAATTTTTGTAAAATAACAAAAACACCCCCACCATCCGCAGTATCAGATTTCGGCCACCACCGTCGGAATCTGGTCGGCAAATTGCGTTACGACATAGACCCGTCGGATCTATGTCGTAACACGTCGATTTGGCTAGAAAAGGCCAGATCTACATCCAGATCTGGCTGTCGAGAGTTTTGCGGTCTCGAACGACCAGATCTAGCCGTAGATCTGGCCTTTTTCGGCTAGATCCGATATGGATCTGGCTGGAAAAGGCCAGATTAATGCGTTATGACACAGATCCAATGGGTCTGTGTTGTAACGCAATGGGGGTGTTTTTGTTATTTTATAAAATTTTTATATATTGGGGTATTTAGTTAAATTAGCAAACTTATATGATTTTTTAGAAATTTTTAAATTTACAAAAAACTAAAATATCAAACTTTTAAGGGTATTTTAGTCTTTTCACTATTACTAAATAGAAATCACTAATCGCACATAACCGAAGGTACCTATTTATTGTTTTAAAACCTTTTGGGTATTAATGGGTAGTTACAGCAAACCTTGGTTCGGCCTTATATTTTTTCGTAACCTGCTATGTCTTCAACATGTCAGACAAATGGAGTCGCAGTTCGAGGCTAAGCGTCTCCTGTGTTCATCGCTCCAGTCCACATTCCCTTCCACTAATGAAAAGCCAAAACCCAAAAAGCTGGACGAGAAAGATGCAGGGTTTGGTGCGACGAATCACCGTTTAAAGTGGGTCATTCCGTACAAAGACTTTTCCTTCTCATTGGGTTTACTTTTTGACGTTTGCTTAAACTATTATTATCATGCCCTTCTCCAACAAGTTGTCATTTGTTCAAGTATTCTGCAGTCTACGGACACTCCCTCCATTACTTCACTCAGTATGAATCACCAACAAACATTTTTTGCTTAGTAGTTCAATCAAACTCTCTCTCTCACTCATTCATTCTCAACTGCACTTTTTTTTATATTTTCTCACCATTTTAGCAAGCCAAAAGCTTAGTTTGTTTGAGAGATGGCGACGCCAAAAGAACACATTGAGGATATTCGAAGAAATAACTTCTGGATCGGACGTGAGGAGCAGAATAGAGTTGTGTTTAAGATGTTACACAAAACTGTTAAACTCCTTTCTGCTGAACTCTACGCCAAAGATGTGCATTTTCTTATGGAGCTCATCCAGGTTTCATTGCCCTATACATAATATACATATATTATTATTATTCCAGTATGGTGATGAGTTTGATAAGTAACAAAAGTGATGTTGATTTTGGTTGACAGAATGCCGAAGACAACGAGTATCCTGAGGGTGTTGATCCATCACTTGAGTTTGTTTTGACCTCTTGTGATATAACTGGCACCGGAGCTCCAGCTTCATTGCTTGTATTTAATAATGAGAAGGGGTTTTCTGCTGAGAACATGGAGTCCATTTGCAGTGCTGGTCTCTCCACTAAAGAAGGCAACAGAAAACGTGGCCAAATTGGGGAGAAAGGTATTTTTACCATGCACTCATTACTCATTCCATTTTCCTGATGCTATATCATGTGATTTGAGAAACACAAAAAATATTCTTCAAGACTAGTCTTGTTTCCTATTTTAGTGTTCCTAGGAAACAGGATTATGAAGTGATGTTATTTTCTATAATATCCAATGCATCTTATATTCTGCTGGTAACTTGCATTTCAGGAATCGGATTCAAGAGTGTATTTATGATCACCGCTCGGCCTTACATATTCAGCAATGGCTATCAGATTCGATTCACTGAAGAGCCCTGCCCGCACTGCAACATTGCATACATGGTTCCTGAATGGGTTGAGGAGAAGCCAACTCTTTCTGACATCAAGCAAATATATGGTTCGGCTTCCACCCTCCCAACCACTGTTATAATCCTGCCCCTGAAGCCTGACAAAGTCAAAACTGTGAAGGAACAGCTTTCGAGTGTTCATCCTGAAATTCTGTTGTTCCTTACGAAAATCAAGCAACTTTCTGTCAGAGAACATAATGAGAATCCCGAGCTCAATACTGTTAGTGCCATTGCTATCAACAGTGAGACTAACTTTGTGACAAGGAAGAATATTGATGCTGAGTCCTATACACTCCATCTGTCTGCAAGTGGGAACAAATTTGAAGAATGCAGCTATTAAATGTGGAGGCAGAAATTTCCTGTCAAGGAGGAAAGCAGAGTGGAAAGGAGAATGGACATAGAAGAATGGGTGATCACTTTGGCTTTTCCTTTTGGGAACCGTCTCAAGAAAGGAACAACCTCTCCCGGAGTCTATGCTTTTCTTCCAACAGAGATGGTTACAAACTTTCCCTTCATAATTCAAGCAGATTTCCTTCTTGCTTCATCGAGGGAAGCAATACTATTTGATAATAAATGGAATGAAGGGATTCTTGACTGTGTGCCCTCTGCTTTTGTTAAAGCAATAGAATCACTGGTCAAAACAGAAAATGCTCCAGTATCTAATTTGCCTCCAATGTTCAACTTCTTGCCGGTTAAAAGCTCTTCCTATCAAGAGCTGAATGCTGTAAGAGAATCAATTAAAGCAAAGCTGGTTGAGGAGAACATTGTTCCGAGTGAATCAAACTTGGAGCAGAAATACTTCTACAAACCCCGTGAAGTGGGAAGGCTGATGCCCGCTTTCTGGAAAATTTTGGACAAGGCAATGGGTCAAGGCGTAAGCTTGAATAATCTCTCATCCCATGGTATATATATTCTGAATTCTGCATTCGACAAGGAAGAGTATAATGAGGTACTGGATTTCTTAGGTGTGGGATCAGTTAACAACGAATGGTATGCAAAGTGTATCCAGAGTTCGAATCTTGTATTGGGAGTGTCTGAGGATGTTTATTTGGAACTTCTCATTTTCCTAGCTGATAATTGGTCATCCAATTTCAGCTCAACCAACATTGGAAATATATCCTTGATCAAATATGTTGATCTGAATGGGAATGTGGCTTTGTGCAGTATTAGTAGCCTAGCGAAGCCTGGCTGTAAGAGTGTAGTTTGTCTATCAAAATACTTGCAGAAGGATCTGTCATGGTTGATTGATTGGAACAAGGAATTCATATTTGTTGCCAATCGTATTTTTATGCCAAAGAAAACTCATTATGCTATTCGATCATATTATAAGAAGCAAGATTTATTGACATGGCTGACAGACTGCGTGAAGGTTGTTCTTGTGAGTGCGTATGATTATGCACGTGTTCTTATTGATTATCTCAATAGTGACCGGAAGCTTGTTGTTGCCTTTGCTCACTTCTTATATCACTCATCTTTAGAGAATTATATATCACGAGAGAATGTTGAAGATTTGTGTCGAATTATGCCACTCGTTGATAACTACGGGAATGTGAGCACAAAAAGGAAAGGGGTCCTTGTTCCTGCTAATGGAAGCAACTGGGTGAATCTGATTGGTTCAAATCCATGGAGACAACAAAGCTATATTGAGTTGGGGGAAGATTACTTGCGTCCTTGCTGTTATGCTGGGCAGAGTACACATGGAAAACAATTCTTAGAGTTCCTGAAATCAAATGTTGGAGCTTGTGATATCCCCGATATATCTCCTCCCGATGCAGGGATTCCAGCTGTGTATTCCCCACTCACCAAGCACAACGCATTCTTGCTCTTAGATTGGATTAAGAACCTGAAAAATAAGGGAATTCCTATCCCACAGAAGTTGTTGACATGCATAAAGGAGGGTGGCTGGCTGAAAGTCACTATGAATGGTTCTCCTAGTTATAAACCACCATCGGAGTCATTTTTTCTGACATCATCATTGGGAACTATTCTGCAGAATGGATCTGTGCTTGTTGACATTCCCTTGGTCGACCAGAGTTTTTATGGTGATAGTATACACAATTACAAGGAGGAGCTGAAGGCTATTGGAGTAATGTTTGAATATTCAGAAGCATGTCAATTTATTGGGGAGCGTCTCATGTCGCTGGCGGCTTCCTCCAATGTTACTAGAAGCAATGTCTTGTCAATACTGAATTTTGTAAAATTTCTGGGGGATAATTACCTTCCACCTGAGAGTTTAATTACTAGTATCAGAAGAGGAAGTTGGCTAAAGACGGACCACGGTTACAAGTCACCCGTTGGGTCTGTTTTATTTGATCAGGAGTGGAAAGTAGCATCACAAATCAGTAACATTCCCTTCATTGATCAAGCTTACTATGGTGAGGAAATCCTTTGTTTCAAAAAGGAGCTCCAACAGCTTGGTGTTGTACTTGGCTTCGATCAGCATTATGCTCTTGTCATTCAGCACTTAAAATCGCCTCTGTACCTGACTTCACTTGCAGATGAGGCTGTGCTTTTGGTTCTGAAATGCATCCGCTATTCAAATTCCTCTGTTTATAACCTACTTGTTGAAGCACTTCAAAGTACGAAATGCTTGAAGACAACTGCTGGTTACAAGTCTCCACGTGAATGTTTTCTGTTAGATCCTGAATGGGGTTGTCTTCTACAGGTTTTCAATGATTTCCCAATACTTGATCTAAAATTCCATGGAAGTAGCACATCCTCTTGGGTAAATGAGTTGAAGCAATTAGGGGTGTTGCTGGATTTTGAGGTGGCCGTGAAAAAATTTGCCAGCATTTTTCAGCAAAAGGCCCGTTCATCGTCCATTTCAGAAAACAATGTTCTGTCCTTTCTCTCGTGTTACAGAAAGCTGGAGGGAATGTCTCGTAAATTTCCTCCTGATTTTATGAAGTGCATCCGTGATGAAAAATGGCTGCGGACTCAGTATTGTGTTGATCCTGTTAGATCTCCACGAGAATGCATTCTCTTTTGTCCTGAATGGGAGTCTATATCTCGTATCGCCATGCTTCCTTTTATAGATGACCGTGACAGTTGCTATGGCAAAGCCATTCATGAATACAGAGAAGAGCTGAAGCGTATGGGAGTCATTGTGAAACTTGAAAAGGGTGTGAAGTTTGTAGCTGATGGTCTTTGTAGTTTCGTGAATCCCAGCAGCCTCACTCCTGCAAATGTTCTTGCATTGCTTAAATGCATCCGGATATCCAATGAGAAGAAAAATTCTTTGCCCGAGTCTTTTACCAAAAAAGTTTCTCAAAAATGGTTGAAGACTTACGATGCAGCTAGTTATTATAGCCCAAATAGATGCTGCTTGTTCGATTCCGTGTGGGAATTGTATTTGAACCGGAGAGATGGACCCTTCATTGATGAAGAGTTTTATGGTTCTGAAATCAAATCTTACCGTGAAGAGCTTAAGGCAATAGGAGTAATTGTTGATGTTGAGAAGGGATGTTCGCTGCTTGCGGACAACTTGAATTCTCACTCTGACTTTGCCACTATAGTTCGAATATATGAATACTTGGGAGAAATGAAGTGGGAGGCTAATAATGAAGCTGCAAAACGGATTTGGATTCCAGATGGAAGTGAGAATGGACAGTGGGTTAACCCTGAAAAGTGTGTTTTACATGATAAAGACGGTCTGTTCAGTTCTCAGTTGACTGTATTAGATAAACAATATGAGCGGAAGTTGCTGAGCTTCTTCACCAAAGCATTCAGTGTTCAATCCAATCCTTCGGTTGATGATTATTTCAAGCTTTGGAAGGGTTGGGAAAGCTCAGGATACCAACCGTCAAAGGATGAGTGTTATGCATTTTGGCGTTGTGTTGTGGGTTGGAGTACGAAGAAACAAAAACTTCTTGCTGACAGCTTGGTGAAGGTGCCTGTAGATTCAGGCTCAGATAGAATTTTGTTGCTCAACAAGCAAGATGTTTTTATTCCTGATGATCTTCAAATTAAGGATTCATTTGAACAATCCTCTCGCTCATTATTTGTCTGGTACCCTCGGTCCAGCTCACCTTCTTTACCTAGGACTGAGTTGCTTGAAATCTATTGGAATCTTGGGGTTCGCACAATCTCTGAATCTGTGCAGAGAGAAGAATTATCCTTAGAACATGGTGTGGAACTCGAGCAGGTGAATCCAAGTGATGTATCAATTGGCAGAGGGCTGGTTAAACTCATTCTTGGCTTCCTTACTGATTTTAAACTTGAAGGGGAAAAGAGGCATGAAGCTGTCAAGTGCCTCCTCAATCTCACTGCTCTGAAGACTCCAGAACCAATTACCGTGAGGTATAGTTTATCATTGTCATCAGGTGAAATTGTGGATGCCAGAGAAAGCCGAATGATTCGATGGGACAAAGAGAGTTCAAAGTTCTTCACTCAGGCGGTGGACAGGTGTTGTGGACACAAATTCCGCTTAGAATATGCAACCTACTTCTCAAAAGTCATATCAGAGGGTGTGTTATGGGATAGAGAAGAGCTCATAAGTGCACTCTCTGAGCTGATCAAGTGTGCTTTTCTGGTGGAATTTGATGAAGAAGCTGTTGGGTTTCTTATGAAATCAAAGAATTTGCAAATCTACGAGGAGGATGAGAAGTTCTTGGCTGCTGAATTCCCTTCTGAGTAAGTATGCTTGAAATCTCATGATCTGTATCCTTGAAATTCACCCACAAGATGTCTGTTTTCTCCTCCAATTTTCTTTCGGATGTGTTTCTTTTCACAAGTATATAATGTTGCTGCTGGAGGGTATCGCTGCTAAATGCCTATCTAAAGAATTAGTATGTTGATGTACTGTATAACTTGTTCTGGACCTCTGTTTCCATTTCTATTTCCCAACTGTGTAAGACTGTTTGTAGCTTAATGTATATTGTTAATCTTCATTTTGTTCTTGTTGTGAATTTTATCTGTTGGTTCTATCATGACCATTGGGAATTAACTGGAGATTATAACTGAAGTAAAAGATGCTGATATATTTTGATAATGGTTCATTCATAAGCACGGCAGTTTAAGAAATAATTTCTACTGCACAAGTCATTAACTTTTTTTCTTTAAAAAAAATAGAAGTTTTATTGATTCAACCGTAGGATTTTAATTAAATTTAGAATATACAATGACACGAAACTGAGCCTATATCTAATAACTCATACAGGACCAAAAACAATCCAATAATCAATCAATTTGATTAATTTCTGAAAGTAAATTTGCTCACATGGTAGAAATAAAGCCATAATATTCATAGGAGACAGATAGTTGATGAAATAAAGTTGCTAACTTCGCAAACCAAAAACAAAAACAAGTGAAAAAGCTGATCTCTGCATGGATGTTCCTAGCTGCAGAACTTATGAATTACGTTCTGGTTTTGGAGCAACAAGATGAGCTTTGTCATGGCGAGAGCTAGATGGATGGTATAACATGATGTAACGTTCATTAGACTCTTCATAGCAGCTGGTTTTCTTCCCTTACACATATTCATCCCAAATCTCTTTCCTTTCTGTCCTTTCTCTTTTGTCTTTATCCTCGACGCCTGGATATAAGTTAATATTTTACTTGTAAATTGGCTTCTCAACTCAGCAATAGCTTAAAGGGAATTGAAATATATATACGTACCCGGTTGGCAACGATCTCACCGCTGTCGATGTGTGATTGTGATGTGAACTTTGCATCAAGTGAAAAATAAACACCAGGTACAAGAAATTTGAGCCATTTTTTTTCCAGTACCTGAAAGCCTAATACTGTATGAGCAAGGTAGTTTCTTGACTTCTGACTCGTAGATATGATAGGGTTGATCAGAGAACCAAAGTATGGACATTTAAAGGAACTCCATCAGGTTGTTAAGTTATGCAAAAGAGCTTTGCTTTGCACAGATTTTTTTATCGTGTCCTTGGGGAATTATGAACAGGTTTTCCATCTTCTCTATAATAAGATTGGATGGACAACTTCATTAAGCATGACTTTGTTCTTGACACTGAACATTTTCTGCTTCATTTAGGCACACGTATTCTCAGAATATGCAATCTACTTCTCAGAAGTCGTATCAGAGGGTGTGTTATGGGATAGAGAAGAGCACATAAGTGCACTCTCTGAGCTGATCAAGTGTGCTTTTCTGGTGGAATTTGATGAAGAAGCTGTTGGTTTTCTCATGAAATCAAAGAATTTGCAGATCTACGAGGACGATGAGAAGTTCTTGGCTGCTGAATTCCCTTCTGAGTAAGTATATGCTAGAAATCTCCTGATCTGTTTTCTCCTCCAATTTTCTTTTGTGTTATTTTCCATTGCATGGATGTGTTTCTTTTCATAAGTATACAATGTTGCTGCTGGAGGGTATTGCTGCTAATTGCCTATCTAAATAATTAGTATGTTGATGTTACTGTATATCTTGCTCTGGATCCCTGTGTCTATTTCCATTTCCCAACTGTGTAAGACTGTTGTTCATAGCTTAATGCATATTGTTATTATCTTAAATCTTAATTTTGCTCTTCTTGTGAATTTTATTTGCTGGTTCTATGTTAAGTTGCTCTCATTGGAGACATTCAATGAAGATATATTTTCAGCTGAAGATGATTCAACAAATTACAGTGAGTGGTCTCTTGGAGCAGCTAAATATCACCAGAGATACCAGTGACTACCTAAGCTTTGCAGCAGTAGGAGACTGCCCTTTTTTAACCACTTATTGATGGGTACCAAATTCTTATTTGAGTCGAGTTAGCATAAGTGTTTGCTTTTTTTTTTTTTTTCTTTGATATCCAGAGGTGTTTAGGTCAGCTTACGCATACCTCAACTAATCTCTCGTGACCTTGAAGTTAACAGCTAGGTAAACCTTTAGTGGCTATCCCTTATTAGCAGTTGCTCTGTTTTAAAAATCGGACCAAACCGGCCGGTCGGACCGGGAACTGGCAGCTTCTCCAGTCCGGTTTAGGTCTTAGAGGGGTTTTTGTAGCATTTCAAAATTATAAGGGTTAACTTGTAATTTTATAGGGGTGTTTTGGAGATATGTCAAAAGTTTAGGAGTTAATTGGTAATTTTTTGGGGCATTTTTGAAATAAAAAAATTTTAGGGACTAATTAAACTTTTTTAGGGAAATTTTTGTAATATGTTAAAATTCAAGGGAAATAAAATTGTTGCTGACGTCATTGGTTTAACCGGTTGGACCAGTTGACCCGTGACTCGAGCAGCAAAACGGGTTGTCCTCTGGTCTGGGTTTTAAAACAATGAGCAGTTGTGAGAATTCGAACTTAAAACCTTTTGAGTAATACACCCAAGGATGTCAAGCGAACCGGCAAGCTACCTACCTAAAGTTGCTTTTGAACTTCATGAAAATGTCTTTCATTTAAAATCCGACTATAGTTAAAGTGATTCTAATCTTATAAACTGGTTTAGATTTTCATTGTCATATGCATGGGACCAAATCTTTGATTCAAAGTAAAAAAACAAAACTCATTAAAGATTTCTCTAGTAAAAGGGTTGGCGAAAAGTGAATCAACTAGGAGCCATTCATTAAAATAAAAACAAAGAAGCTTGTTTATCACAATGCTTAAAAGGGACATATATATAATGATGAACATGCATGAAGATATGAATGTGACAAAACACTTTTCTCATAATAATAATAAATAAAAAAATGAAGTTTAGAAAAGTTGCACTCCTGCCCTTTTATAACCATTGATGGGCCTAGTCAGTAAATACGGGTACGGCAAAAAAACAGTATGGGAATTTTACGGATATGAAACGATAAATGGTGAAAAATACGTTTGTAAAAATTCAGTCATAAAATTCGGATATGAAAAAAATACGGTACGGGTATATACGGGTTTAATACGGCATATTGTTAATAATATGTTTTGAAAAATAGGGCAATATTAATCACAGTTTTAGCACTGTTCATGGGCCATTTGGTTAAAATTTATATAGCATTTCAAATATACGGGTACAGCAAAAAAAGGGTACTGGAATTTTACGGGTATGATTCGGCAAATAGTGAAAAATACGTTTGTAAAAATTCGGAAAAAATTCAGATACGTGAATAATTCGCGAATAATACGACTGAGACATATAATTTACGAATAATACGGCTAGGCTAATAAAATACAGCAGTTCGCGAATAATACGTGAATTATACGGCTGGGCGTATAATACGCGAATTTACTAACTAGGTTGATGGGTACCAAATTTCTGCTGAAATAATTACTTTGTCCCCTTCTCCAAAAAATAATACTACAACAATAACTCCCTCTCACAGGCTTTCTCTCACAACTCTAACGTGATAGCTCACAATTTGTTAGTTTACAATAGATCTCACATGGGTCTCGTATGAATCCCACTAATTAATTACGACCTGCCACGTCAAGGTTGTGAGAAAAAGTTTCTGAAAAAAAGTTGGTGGTGTAGTATTATTCTTCTCCAAAATCCCCATTTTTTTTTTTTTTTTTATTCAAAGTCTTTGCAATTAAGGCAAGTTTGAATTCCAAGACCAAGAAGTTGATGGCTCATCTAAGTATCCGTGATTTATGTAAGGGGTTTTGACCGATTTAAGTGGGAGGTCGTGTCATGAAGGTGGGTTATTTCTTTAGTCTCTTTCGAAGATTAGTCAAAATATGTATAAACTGGTTTTAAAAAAAAAAAATTGATTTTTAACGATTAATAGGTTTGATAAGGTTATGGATCTATAAAAGATTTTCTACTTTTATAAATTATAAACACGTGATATAAATATCACACAAATTTAATTTAGCCTCAACTATTTAAGTGTACTATTCTAAAAAAATAAAGGAAAACTATATACGCAACATCTTCCATAAATAACATTAATTATATTAAAAGAAAAAAAGAAATTAAGATGGAGTAATTAACAATTAATGAGATTAGATAAGGTAGTGGAAGAAATTAAATTTTAATTAACAATCAATTTAAAGATCTAACGGTCAGCAGTGGCCCCTGCCTTCCAAATGAAGTTTCAAAAGTCAACAATTCGACCCCACTAGATATGCTGACGTAACCCATTGCATTCAACCACATCTGTTACAATTTTTTTTACGTGGCAATCACTAAAAATATTTTTTTTGTTGTGTTCGGTAGAATATTTAAAATAATATTTTTGAAAAAATTGAATCGGATTATTATTGCGAGCATATGATTTAAATTTAAAAATATATTCAGTCAATTTTTGGAAAATATTTAGGGGTGCGTTTGGTTTATTATTTTTAATAGGATTTTGAGAATAATATTGAGTAGTTTGATAGAGAATATTACGATATAAAATTTAAAAATTTATGAAAAAGTCCCTAAGTTTGCTAATTTAATTAAACACCATAATATATAAAATGACAAAAACACTCCCACCACCTACAGTGTCAGATTCTAGCCACCACCGTCAGAATCTGACCGGAAAATCGTGTTACGACACAGACCAATCGGATTTGTGTCGTAACACGTCGTTATGGCATTTTTCGGCCAGATCTACGGCCTGCTGTGGCCGCGACGACCGAAAAAGGCCAAAACGACGACCAAATTTGGCCTTTTCAGGCCAGATCGGTGAACTTCCTTCAATTTCTGGTCAGCAGGTAGGCCGTTGTACAGATTATGGCTACCACCAACGGTGGTTGTCGGAATCTGGCAAGTATGGGTCGTGGGGGTGTTTTTTGTTAATTTTTAAACTTTTTTTTCAGGGGTATTTAATGAAATTAATAACCTTATGGGGCCTAAAAGGAAATAAAAAAATAGGCTAATATTTCTGGAATAATGTACCAAACATTATTTGAAAAATCAGATCCAAAATATGGATAATAATAATGAACCAAACACGACATTATTTTTAATCCACTACATTTGTTAATTTAGTTAAACACCTCTTACAATAAAATTTTTAAAATTAACAAAAATACCCATACCCATCCATTAAATGCCAGAAACTGACCACTACTGTCAGACAGTAGTCGAAAGTCACTGTAATGAAACATGATTGACTGGATTTGGTCGATAGTGCACCGATTTGATATTTTTTGATCAAATCCACAAGTGCACACTGATTACATAACTAGTCATGCACCATTCCAGCAGATTCTGATCACATTCTAACGTTAGTGGTCTAACTGTCGAGAATATGTAAGCAGATGAAGTGATTTCGTCAATTTATAAACACAACTTCTCTAAATTAAATGATTTTTTTTTTTAAATTATTTAATCTAATCGTCGTGTTACTAGATGGGCCACGACATGTAACATGCGTGCTTGCTTTTTGAAGTGATGACGCGGCGACATCACAGAGCAAGAGCTGAGATACGCGAAAAGTAAATCCGGTCGTACGGAATCCGATTCCGAACCCAAGCCAAACTGGAACTTTCCAAAACGTGACCACAACGCTGCCAAGTCCCCATCCCACCGCTCTCCACGTCAGCTCCTCTACTCCATGTCCAGCTAACTATATACGTAGACGCTGCTGACGTGGATCATCACTCATCCTTCCTTTTCTCTTCCCCAAAATACCCCCAACTTTCTCCCTGATTTTCAATCTTACCCTTCTGTCTCACTCGTTTTACTCACAGCAAACGTTGATTAATACCCCTTTCACACGTTTCAACCGTACCTCGCAAAGCACCTAGATAAAAACATTAATCGTTTAGGACGTGTTTGGCTCACATCTTTTTATTCAAAAGCGATTTTTGGATTTTACAACTGATAAAAAAACATATATATATATATTTATTCACTGTTGAGTTAACGACTTTTTTTCACCCAAATAATCGTTTAATGATACTTTTTCATTTAAAATATCACTTTATTATCCAAATTTATATTCTGACAACGAATAAAACATAAACTCAGTCCAGGCTGTTGAAGTTTTTAAAAAGAAGAGACCGATGAGTTTTTTGGTAGTGGAATATTAGATTTTGGTGGTTGAGATTGATCGGTATTTGACTTGAGAGAGATAATTACGTAAACCTTAATTACTTGATTACCGACGATTGATGGGGTCGATGAGAGTAGGGTTTGAGGGATTTTAGTGAATGATGACCGGAGAAGAGAATGATGGTGGCGTGGGTTAGCAACGATGCCAGAATTAGAAACGGAAAATAAATTTAGATAGTAAAGTGGTATTTTAAAGTACGACTACTAAGAAAATATCCTAAAATTATTATTTGTGTTAAAAAAAGCAATGTTCCAAAAATCGAACCGGACCATGACCCGTTCAAGGGTTTGGTTTCCAGTTTGACAGATTGGATCGGTCGGTTGGACCGTATTCTGTAAAAAAAAATTTAGTCCCTGAATGTTTGAAATTTATCAAAAACACCCCTATAATACTCCCTTAAGGTTTGAAATCTATCCAAAACACCCCTGTCACTCGAAAAGATTGGTGATGGTGGCAGCAACGACGATCGACGGCCAATCGAGGTTTGGAATCATAGGGCTTTTGATGTATACGTGCCCGCGAATCTGATGGTGGTGCTAGGAGTTCCACCGGCGCCGGAAATCGCCGGAATCAACAAAAGATGTCTGACGATCGCGTGAAGTTCAGGTGGACAGCGAGCGACAAAGGCTGGACGACAGCCACTGAAAATGGCTGGGTTTCGTTGTGGAGATGCCATCAAGTTTAATGGCTGTGTTTTCTCCCTCGATCGGTGCTAGAATCCGGCGGGATTCAGCCACTATTGGACCGCGATTCAGCATTATTCCGACAATCCAACCCCCGCTCAATCCGGTTTAAATGTAAATAACGGTTTTTATATAATTTAGGATCGGATATGCCGCCAATTATCGGTCGAATCGATCCGACCGGATGGTCCGTTCTGGTTTTCAGAACACTTAAAAAAAGTAGTTTACTCTTCGCTATTTTGAAAAAGCCGAAGTCCTTAAACAGTCAGATGTCAAACCAAACACGGCCTAAGACTGAAATAAAAGTTTGAAATATGAATTTTTTAAGAATCTCTCTTGGCTTCGCTTATGTCTGGTGTATTCTCCATCACTACTTGTGCAGCTGTGCTCATCAATGGCCAAAGCCAAAGCTCCAAGGCGAACTCTCGAGTCTTACACAGTCAAATCCATCAACAAAACAATTAAACGTAAGTTAAGAGATACTCATCCTCTCTTATATTTTTCAGTAGTAAAGTAAAATTGAAGTTTCAATTATTTATTTTTTTTTTATTTTTTTGTTCTCAGCCGGCGACTGCGTTTTAATGCGTCCGTCGGATCCGTCGAAGTCGTCGTACGTGGCGAAGATCGAGGGGATCGAATCCGACGCGCGTGGCGTCAACGTGAAGGTGCGCGTGCGCTGGTACTACCGGCCGGAGGAGTCGATCGGAGGCCGCCGGCAGTTTCACGGTTCCAAGGAGGTGTTCCTCTCCGATCACTACGACCTTCAGAGTGCCGATACAATCGAAGGCAAGTGTATGGTCCACAGTTTCAAGAGTTACACGAAGCTTGACGCCGTCGGAAACGATGATTTTTTCTGTCGTTTCGAGTATAACTCCTCCACCGGAGCTTTCAATCCCGATCGTGTCGCCGTGTATGTCGCGAGCTTGTTTGGTTTTTCGTTTACTTATGAAGATTTTTTCATGAATTGGTTTATGTTTTGGTCTATGATAAAGGCCATTTTGGTAACTTAGTGATAAATTTGGTTTAATGAAGCTGAATTTTGCTACAAATGTGGAAAAAATGATATTTTTTATATGATTTTGTTCTAATATTATGAAATTTAATTACCAATTATTTTTGCTTCGTTTGATATGTTTGGTAGGATTTTGTATATCACTAATAAAAGCTTCAATGTTGAGAGCACCAGAAAGGAATGTGCTTTTAAGTGTTATGATGAAGTTTTGAGTTGAGATTACCTTAGTTTTACTGTATTTTTTTTTTTTTTTTTGGGTTACTTTTGTAGTTTGATATTTTATCTGTAGATAGTTGTAACTGAAAAAGTTATTAATGTTGCAGGTATTGCAAATGTGAAATGCCTTACAACCCTGATGATCTAATGGTTCAGTGTGAAGGTTGCAGCGATTGGTAAGTTAGTTGTTTAATTCGTTTAAACCCTTTTTATGCCTTTTACATTAAGGGTGTGAAGGAATTTTAATAAAACAACTGGTTTGCTATTGCTCGGGAATAATTTGGAGATTTTCATGTTCATGAAACTGGTTTTCATTTTTTTTTTTTTTTTTTAAATTAACAATTACACAAAAATTAAACTTGAACTCATGTTTCACAATTATGTATGTTCACGTATTTAGTAACATTTATCTGATTTTAGGAAGTCTGGCAACTTGCTTTGCCGCTGACACCACATGTGGTGGAAACATAATTGAATATTAATCTTAAGTCATTAATTATTGAATTTGCTTGTCTTGTTTTTTTGCAATTTTTCTAGTTAATTTACAAAATATAGATATGTTGAGGTTTTTGTAGGAATCACATGTAGTATTTTTTCTATCCACAGACTGAAAATGATTAAATGAGAAAGAAACAAAGAAGGGTGAACCAGCTGTCACGGTACAATTATACTTGTATTGGTGAAGACAGCTTAAAATAGTGGGTTCCAGCTTTGACTGATTGATTTGTTGTATTTTGTCTTGTTCTACTTGAAATTAAGGGGGTTTTGCGAATTAGGTAGAGTGGAATTGTGCTTCGACAGTTCACCTGTGACGACCTATATATTGTCACAGTTTGATTATTAGGCAGCTTTTAAGTAGAAGCACAAAAGATTTGGGAACTTTGCATTGTCTAAAAGATTCTTAGAAGCAACTTCATCACAAATTCACTGTTATTTCCTATGTATTTTAATTTTAACTTGATTTTTCTTTGAATGACTGATTGGAATGGACTACCTGCAAAGCAATTGCCAAACACCTGCCTACTTGTTGTTTTTTATATTCTTAGCTGTACTTTTGCATGAACTGTTAGTTGCTATGTAAATACTTTGCCAATGATAATATTCTGAAACCTGCCCATATCAATGTGGCAGGTAATATTTGGAATGAGCAAGTGCTGTATCTTTGGAGATTAATGATTGTTTGGAAAGTGTGGAGGCTCTTCACGTCTTTTTGCAATTGTATATAAAAAGACTGGACTTTGTTCTTAAATCTAAAGCACCTAGTTACTTATAACAAATAATTAGGATTAAATTTAGAGGCAAGAAGATTGGAAATATAACCTTAAGAGTAGAGTGGAATTGTAAATTTGATTGGATGAGAACTGAGCTTTTAGGGATGATTATATATTTAGTTGAGTTAGTGATATACAAATGTTAATAGGCACAACTTCCTGTGGGTTATACCTCACAGTGTATAGCTTTGGTTGGATGAGAACTGAGTTACCATATGAAACATGTACTATTTGATTTGTTTAAAGGGAGGGGGGAAGTCATAAGGGTGCTTTTTTATTTACAATGTGATTTGGTCTTTCAGTATCTGGCTCTCCAATTTTCTTATATAAAGTTGATTCAGATTTATGCCTATTTTATTGGTTCTTGCTGTTACCAAATGGTTTCATGCATCAAAAACATTAAATTTATAGGAAAAACGTTATGAAATTTTGTGTTTAAACCTTTACAATCTTCAGCATGTTACTTCTGATTCAGGTTTCATCCTACTTGTATAAACATGACTGTTGAGGAAGCTAAAAGACTTGACCACTTCTTCTGTGAAAATTGTTCTACTGAAGGCCAAAAGAAGTTGCAGAATTCTCATACCACAGCCAGACACTCAGATACTAAGGTATTCCCATTTACTGAGGTTATATTCAAGTAGTTAGATAAATTCTCGATGCATATATAATAACTAAGAGATTCTTATTACAACATCAACTAGACAAGCGCATGGAGGCATGCATGGTTTGTTTTACTCATTCTTTCTACAGTTTCACTCATCAGTTTGCGGCGGTTATGTTAATATGTTTAATCATGATATGGAATACCTACTATTTCTGATTAGGAATGTCACGCAGACATGTAATGATAATTTGCATCCTTGTAATGAAGATGTTTGTTTAATCATGATATTGAACCTTGTATTAAAGGCCGGTTCATTCATATATGTAATTTCCACATAGTTGTTATTGTTGAATGGCTTTGACTGTCAGGATCATATTTTTAAGGCCCTAGATTCTAAAGGTCATATGACGTTGATTCCAATTCACTAACATTGATCTCTGATGGAGGTGTTTCAGGTGGATACAAAACGGCGTCGGAGGTGATAGTAGGAACACAAACAAGTGCAGAATCATACCCTGTTAATCTTTGTATAAGCTTCAAGCTGACATGGAGGAAAACTACACCTGCCTGACAGAGTTTAGTGCTTGTGATTAGGTCCAAGAGGCGAACTGGTCTGAAAAAGCTTTGTCTGAGGGACAGACAGACAGACTAGACAGTAACCTCGTTTTCCTTTGAAAGCCGATGATGTGTTAAATTTTCTGTAATTATGTAATGTAAATTCCCCTCCTTCCTTCCCTGTGTCTGGTTTCTTTGTTTATATATGACATAGGTTTGTGTATAAAACAAAGTATTTAGACTTGAAGAGCAATATATGAAACCTTAAAAAGGTCTTTCATACAATGTTTTAAAACCCAATCCGGGTTGAGAACCCGGCAAAGTGACTGGGTCCCAAATTGACCGGTTTAATTGGTTTGACTGACGGGTCGAATTGGTGTTCAAAGGTTTAAAATCTAACAAAAATACCCTTAAAAATTATATATAGGTTTTTATAGGTTTAAAATCTTACAAAAACATCTCAAACACCATTGTTGGCATCAACAAATAGGTTCTGTTTTTGGTGACGACAATACTTTATATTACGACGAAAACACTTTTCTCAGCCTCTTGACCCAAACACATCTCACCCCTCCCCCTTTCAGCTCCTCAATTGCCAACAACAATGTGCTGTTGTGGATGACAATGTTTTACGTTTTTCGATCGATTCATTCATCGAAAATCGATGTCGTTGCCACCATTGCACGTACTAGTCATTTCTCTTCAAAAACCCTAACATTCTAGTCTTCAATTGTTTACGGATTAATGTCCTAATTTCTAAAGTTTTCAATGAATAGAAAAATTTGTAACCTGAGCCAATGAAGGATCTATTTCTTGGTTAAGCCAGTTCAACCAATCAGGTCAGGTCGGCTCGAGTTTCAAAACAATTATTTCATATGTCTTCTTTGATTTGTTTTATTCGGATTCTTTGCCAATAGTGAAAAGTATTCTTTAAAAAATGTTTTTTAAGTAGGTTGAAGTGGTTTCATACGTGACGAAATATTGTCACATTTGGCCTTCATCCATGAAGAAGGCAGCCAATAATTGTATTTAAACATTTTTTTTGTCAAAGAATGATGAGATAAAGCAAAGAAATTTATCTCAGAAAATTTATCCGTACACTATACAAAATTTGGTACTAACTTGTCTTTGCTCGCTTCCACACAATTACAACGCCGTAAAGATCAGATGACGCTAGTAAGTTTTCTCCATGATTCCACGCAACCCCTACGACTGGAAATCGATGGCCCTGCAGTTTCAAATCGTTTGGTTACTTTTGAGAGCAGATTGGTGAATAAAATAGAACAAATTAGAAGCGATCGAAATGGACCTGTAGTTTGTTCACACAAGCATGCTTTGGCCGAGTCAAATCATAGAAGTAGACATTTGAATCCTCACTTCCAGCAACTTCATGTTACATGTCATAATGTCAGCATAAAATAAAACATTTTATTTATGTAACATCGAGCGAAAAAAAAAAAAAAGAGGTAATACTACGCTTACAACTCAATCTCACAAACTGTTTCTCATAACCCGACGTGACAGCTCGCAATAAGTCCCGTCTGTCCAATTACCAGCTGTCACGTCAGGATTGTGAAAGAAAGTTTGTAAGATGCATGAATCTCACTCTTGACAAAACGCCGAGCAACTTCTATAATTCAACATCATTATAAGAAGTGTCTCTTTCTCCTACATTTGATTTTAAATTGTTGATTTCAGTGAACTAAGAAACTTGAGATTAACATACAAACCTATATATTCTCCTTTTTCGAGGGAAAGCAGAGGACAGAAGGAGACTCGAATGCTGTGAACTCGTGAAGCTAATTTGAGGGAGCAACGAAGAGTAAGATAACCTTGTATTTCCAGAGCAACACTGCAAAATCAACGTACCAGTCTTCTGTTAGTGCTACAGACTAAACTTTAATAGCAAAAGGCATGTCCTAAGTACCAGACCTGAAGAAAGTCAAGCTTCCATCTTGAGTACATGTCAGCAACACAGGACCCCGTGCCAACAGAGAGAAACTCCGGTACTGCACGGTTGTGACTGGAGATTTTTGCTTGCCAGTAGATCGATTACGATGGGAACGAGACAATGCACCTGAGTGAGAGTCCATAGTTACTGAGTGTATGCATCCCTGCATATATTAACCCATTTAACAATGTCCAAAAAGGAATATGAGTTTCACCACTAAAGAGAGCAACCATATACAAGATATACCTGGCCATCCCCACAGAAAATTAGCTGACCAGTGTGATCATGATCCATAGAAGTAACTTCACTGTCGAGGACCAGTTTATTAATAATTCTTCCAGTGCTGAAATTGAACACCTGGCAAAAATACAATCAAGTGTTACCAATCAAATGATGGAATGTAACTTGAAATGAAAATATGCCAACATTAAGGGGGATGTGTATAGGGAAGAACAGAAGACTCTCAAATCTACATGTATCCTGGTTTTAATATAGCGTCTTTTGTTCCCTTAACAAAATCAATAAAACATATAAGTTTGGATCTCCAAGAAAAACAAAC
Source organism: Pistacia vera (assembly GCF_008641045.1). Lineage (NCBI taxonomy): Eukaryota > Viridiplantae > Streptophyta > Magnoliopsida > Sapindales > Anacardiaceae > Pistacia > Pistacia vera. Next base: position 1,456,723 of record NW_022196058.1, read on the forward strand.
CAAGAAACCAATATATCCAAGAAGTAAGATAATTTTCTTTCTTAATATGCAGAATGCGAAGGTTTGCAGAGATTACAGTGACTTCTTTGTTTGCATTGCCAACCGAAAGGAAGTTGTTATTTACCTGCACAAAAGACAAAGAAGAAAATGAAAAGAGAAATTGAAATGGTCAAGTAAGTGAACATTCAATTACGATATGAAACATGCATGCCAGACAGAGGGGGAGCAGTTGGTTGCAACATGACTCAATCTTGTGCACATGAACTACTAAAAACAAGATATTCAAAAATAAAAATAAGTTTATATGTTTTAAGTGAATAAAGTTCTGAGTGTGTACTTACAGGGTGAAAACGAATACATAATTGTGGAGAAACTCCATATATTACTCGAATGCAAATGCCTTTTGATAACTCCCATACTCGCACAGTTTTATCCATTGACGATGATGCAATGTATTGATTGTTTGAGGTGAAATCAAAGTCTGAAAATGTATTAGCACTTTAGAAGCATGGTGATACAAAAAATATTGGACCTGAATTTAATTTAACAAAGTGTATATAAAACTCCATTCACTTTAGGAGCTACTAATTAGGCAACGAACAAGAATGCTTATGCTTAGCAATCACATTTACCACTCATTTAATCAAATCTTAAAGAGGTATGTAAGATGACATCCACATTGTAAATGACAGAAACTAGAAGACAAGGCATGGCTGCAAACACTTTACTCAAAAATTTACAAAAGACTACAGAAACAATACCAGTTAATCCAACCTGTGACATCTTTTGAATGTCCATTTAATTGTTTGATGATTGAAGGTGATTCGGAGACAGTACACACTGTCAAGGTTCCATCTGATGCCCCATATGCAAGTAGATCAGAACTCATGTGCCCAAACTTCAAGACAGTAACTGCATATATAAAACCAATCAAGCTGCTTCATAGAGCAAGATCAAAATCTACCACTCAAATTAATGACAACGATGTCAAAGGTTTGATGGGCAAAAATACCAGACGCCTTGCATTGATCAAAGATGCAATGCATTCCTACAAAAGAATATCCAGGTTCAGGCCCTCGACGACGTAACTGATCATTGTCACTTGCAGTTGAGCTAAAACTTGTTCTATGACTTGAAGCTAGATTGCCATTTCTCAGGTCCTGAAAAGAAAGGAAATAGCAACTTACCATAATTACAAGGTAAAAAATAAAATGAAACTAGAATCTTTTAACATGACCTTCTGTAAGCATAAAATTACTGAATATTTATAAAAAAATAAATACTTATGTACTGGAATCTCATACCATTTAGTGATTCATGACAGCACCATATGCATTCAGAAGGAAAAATAATGGAGGTTTATTGAAATTACACATACCCTGCTAGAACTCCAGCTNAGAAAGTTTGTAAGATGCATGAATCTCACTCTTGACAAAACGCCGAGCAACTTCTATAATTCAACATCATTATAAGATGCATCTCTTTCTCCTACATTTGATTTTAAATTGTTGATTTCAGTGAACTAAGAAACTTGAGATTAACATACAAACCTATATATTCTCCTTTTTCGAGGGAAAGCAGAGGACAGAAGGAGACTCGAATGCTGTGAACTCGTGAAGCTAATTTGAGGGAGCAACGAAGAGTAAGATAACCTTGTATTTCCAGAGCAACACTGCAAAATCAACGTACCAGTCTTCTGTTAGTGCTACATAGTAAACTTTAATAGCAAAAGGCATGTCCTCGGTACCAGACCTGAAGAAAGTCAAGCTTCCATCTTGAGTACATGTCAGCAACACAGGACCCCGTGCCAACAGAGAGAAACTCCGGTACTGCACGGTTGTGACTGGAGATTTTTGCTTGCCAGTAGATCGATTACGATGGGAACGAGACAATGCACCTGAGTGAGAGTCCATAGTTACTGAGTGTATGCATCCCTGCATATATTAACCCATTTAACAATGTCCAAAAAGGAATATGAGTTTCACCACTAAAGAGAGCAACCATATACAAGATATACCTGGCCATCCCCACAGAAAATTAGCTGACCAGTGTGATCATGATCCATAGAAGTAACTTCACTGTCGAGGACCAGTTTATTAATAATTCTTCCAGTGCTGAAATTGAACACCTGGCAAAAATACAATCAAGTGTTACCAATCAAATGATGGAATGTAACTTGAAATGAAAATATGCCAACATTAAGGGGGATGTGTATAGGGAAGAACAGAAGACTCTCAAATCTACATGTATCCTGGTTTTAATATAGCGTCTTTTGTTCCCTTAACAAAATCAATAAAACATATAAGTTTGGATCTCCAAGAAAAACAAACCAAGAAACCAATATATCCAAGAAGTAAGATAATTTTCTTTCTTAATATGCAGAATGCGAAGGTTTGCAGAGATTACAGTGACTTCTTTGTTTGCATTGCCAACCGAAAGGAAGTTGTTATTTACCTGCACAAAAGACAAAGAAGAAAATGAAAAGAGAAATTGAAATGGTCAAGTAAGTGAACATTCAATTACGATATGAAACATGCATGCCAGACAGAGGGGGAGCAGTTGGTTGCAACATGACTCAATCTTGTGCACATGAACTACTAAAAACAAGATATTCAAAAATAAAAATAAGTTTATATGTTTTAAGTGAATAAAGTTCTCAGTGTGTACTTACAGGGTGAAAACGAATACATAATTGTGGAGAAACTCCATATATTACTCGAATGCAAATGCCTTTTGATAACTCCCACACTCGCACAGTTTTATCCATTGACGATGATGCAATGTATTGATTGTTTGAGGTGAAATCAAAGTCTGAAAATGTATTAGCACTTTAGGAGTATGGTGATACAAAAAATATTGGACCTGAATTTAATTTAACAAAGTGTGTATAAAACTCCATTCACTTTAGGAGCTACTAATTAGGCAACAAACAAGAATGCTTATGCTCAGCAATCACATTTACCACTCATTTAATCAAATCTTAAAGAGGTATGTAAGATGACATCCACATTGTAAATGACAGAAACTAGACGACAAGGCATGGCTGCAAACACTTTACTCAAAAATTTACAAAAGACTATAGAAACAATACCAGTTAATCCAACCTGTGACATCTTTTGAATGTCCATTTAATTGTTTGATGATTGAAGGTGATTCGGAGACAGTACACACTGTCAAGGTTCCATCTGATGCCCCATATGCAAGTAGATCAGAACTCATGTGCCCAAACTTCAAGACAGTAACTGCATATATAAAACCAATCAAGCTGCTTCATAGAGCAAGATCAAAATCTACCACTCAAATTAATGACAACGATGTCAAAGGTTTGATGGGCAAAAATACCAGACGCCTTGCATTGATCAAAGATGCAATGCATTCCTACAAAAGAATATCCAGGTTCAGGCCCTCGACGACGTAACTGATCATTGTCACTTGCAGTTGAGCTAAAACTTGTTCTATGACTTGAAGCTAGATTGCCATTTCTCAGGTCCTGAAAAGAAAGGAAATAGCAACTTACCATAATTACAAGGTAAAAAATAAAATGAAACTAGAATCTTTTAACATGACCTTCTGTAAGCATAAAATTACTGAATATTACTTATGTACTGGAATCTCATACCATTTAATGATTCATAACAGCACCATATGCATTCAGAAGGAAAAATAATGGAGGTTTATTGAAATTACACATACCCTGCTAGAACTCCAACTTTCCACCTCAAACATTAAGGAGTGTGGACTTAGAGATGGAAGCCATCGCCCACTGATGCATCAACGAGTAAATTAACCTGATGTCAGAATTACGTTGAAACATAAATTTAAAACAGCACCACAAATCAGAAAGTTGCATAGCCATAAGACTTCTTCAGAGGTTTGACTAGAAGGCAAAGCAGAAAAACACAGGCCTAAAAAAGAAAAAAGTAAAAGTAAAACAAACTACTCAGTCATCACAGCTCTGTAAATCGTCCAAATAACAGACTTTTTTTTGACTGAAGAGCATGTCAAATATTCTTTAGTTTTGTATTTGTGTGTGTGTGTGTGTGTGTGTTCAGTAGGGTTTTGTTTATGCTTGTATGCATGCCTATATTTAAAGACTGGAGCCAACAATCAAGGAAAATAACTCATTAAGCTGCTCACAAGCACATGTTTCCTTGAAATAGCAGTGAAAGAATGTGCTTTTGTTCTATCTTGGTATCACATTATCACCTTCAGGAGCATTATAATACTTTTCGGTTAAATTCAACATTTTTGTAATTATGATATCCAACTAGAATTTGAAGTGTTCACTTCTCATGGCGAACTGAATTAGAGTTAAAAAGAAAGTCAACATACAAAATCCAACTCATAAGTAAAATTTTGTCAACCTGTTTCCTGGAGTGCTAGCCTGGCTTGGTATTTGCAATTCCCAATTTCTTGGTCTGCGAATGTAATTACGGTAGGCTACATAGCCTTTCCCATTGCATCTCCAATCCTTCAAAATGGACCAATTTAGAAAGCAATCGCTTATACTTACAGAAATAATGACAATATAATTGCTATTGCTTACTGTAAACAAAATGAAGTAGCTAATTTCCTTAATATCTATTCAAATGAAGATGCTCATAAATTACTTGCAGATGAAAGGAACGTGATTTGTAACAAGATCAACAGAAAGTTCCCAACCATCACTTAGGGGAACATTTCAAAATATTAGAATCTCTTTTACGATATTTAATTAAACCCAAAATAACAGAACTTATTCAAGAATTTAATGGACTACATCAATTTAAATTGTTCACATTTCTTAAAACTAAAGCACTTCATATCATCCAATCACACTATATTCATTTCACCACTCTCCCAGCAAAAGCATAAACACATCAAACAATCATAATCCAACCACAACAAACGCTTATAATTCTACTCTAAACATTCAAAACCATACACATGACCAAAATTAAACATTAACTGAATCATGATAAATTCAAAAAAGTGTTCCTAAATTAGCTCAAATCACACACTAAACATCCAAAATTTCCATTTGAAACACAAACATAAGCAAGCCACGTGGAAACAATACCAGTCGGCCACGGACACCGGACTCCGCTTTGCGGAAAAGAAGGAGACGGCGAATGCCGATATAGCCGGGATCCAAATCGGCACTCGCTGGTTGAAGCAAGCAACTGAACAATTCTGGATCCATTGAATTTACATTTTCCTTGTTATTCCTATCGCTATTTTTGTTATTCTCCTCTTTAGTCGTCGTCGTTGTTGTTGGTGTTGGATCCTCCTCCGCCGTTATATCCGACGCGTCGCCATTCATTCTGAGAATAGAGATCTAACAACCGTATAATTCAAAGTCAATGGATTTGATTGAGGAATTAATCATTTATCAAAATTGAGGTGAAAATGAAGGAAGAGTTGAATCGGTACTGTTGAGCACCTTGAAATGAAAACGCCAAATCGAGATTTGCTTGGTACTTTTATAAGTTTATTATATACGGTTCGTTTGATAAACCATCAATATATAACCAGTTACAGAACCAATTTAATTTTACTGTAGCATTATATAATATTAAATGCTAAAAGAGTAAAATATTTCAACCAAATTTTTACGTCTAAGCCATGCCATAGCATCACTGAAAAGACTGATTATTTACAGTGTGATCTGAATTACCTAAGCCTTCCTGATTACCTCCATCACCAATGGTTGATCCTTTACAGAAGTGCAGTCACCATTTGTGATGCTGTACGCAATGTTGGATACATGTTCCTGTAATTTAGTAAAGGATTAATAAGCAGAAATTTTTGCTATAAATAGAGTTTACTTGTTCTGAAATTTCAAATACCAGAAACAAAAACGTTAATAATATACCAGTGGGATCGTTCATAGACATAAACGTGATCTGAAAATACTGTTAAACAATAAATTTAATTTACGCTCAAGACTATTTAAATTTATGACACTTTTAACTTAATTTTATAACTTTAATCCATATATTTATATTTTGAACCAAGAAAGATCTTGTAAGAATATCTCATTTATCGGAGAGTTATATATATATATATATATATATATATGACACTTTTAACTTAATTTTATAACTTTAACCCATATATCTATGTCTTGAATCAAGAAAGATCTTGTAAAAATATCTCATTTATTAGGGAGTTGTTATATATATATGACACTTTTAACTTAATTTTATAACTTTAACCCGTATATGTATGTCTAGAACCAAGAAAGATCTTGTAAGAATATCTCATTTACGAGGAGTCGTTATATATATTACACTTTTAACTTAATTTTATAACTTTAGCCCATATATTTATGTCTTGAACCAAGAAAGATCTTGTAAGAATATCTTATTTGCCGGGGAGTTGTTATATATATGACACTTTTAACTTAATTTTATAACTTTAGCCCATATATTTATGTCTTGAACCAAGAAAGATCTTGTAAGAATATCTTATTTGCCGGGGAGTTGTTATATATATGACACTTTTAACTTAATTTTATAACTTTAGACCATATATTTATGTCTTAAACCAAGAAAGATCTTGTAAGAATATCTCATTTACTAGGAAGTTGTTTTATATGTATGACACTTTTAACTTAATCTTATAAATTTAGCCCATATATTTATGTCTTGAACAAAGAAAGATTTTGTAAGAATATCTCATTTATGGGGAGTTGTTATATATATGACACTTTTAACTTAATCTTATAACTTTAGCCCATATATTTATGTCTTGAACCAAGAAAGATCTTGTAAGAATATCTTACTTACCGGAGAGTTGTTATGTATATGACACTTTTAACTTAGAGGGTGTTTGTCTAAGCTTATAAGCTGGTCAAACTTGCTTATAAGCTTTAAAATTAAGCTGACCTGTTTGTTTATAATCTTTTTGAGCTTATAAGTTGAGCTTATAAGTAAAAAAAAATAAGTTGGGGGGAGGTACTTTTTTTTTTTGGCTTATAAGCACTCTGCTTATAAGCTAGTTTGACCAAGTATATTACCACATTATCCTTATTTAATTTTAAAATTCCATAGTATACCCTTGTTTAATGTAGTACCCATTTTAGTCATTTTATAATAAAATGTACTTATAAGCCACATTTTACCAAACACGTCAACTACTTATCAGTCACTTATAAGTACTTTAACCAAACACGTAATTGCTTAAAATTTTAAATGCTTATAAGCTAAAATTAGCTTGTAAGTACTTGTTGCTTATAAGCTAATTTTCATAAGCTCAGACAAACACCCTCTTAATCTTATAACTTTAGCTCATATATTTATGTCTTGAATCAAGAAAGATCTTGTAAGAATATCTCATTTACGAGGAGTCGTTATATATATTACACTTTTAACTTAATTTTATAACTTTAGCCCATATATTTATGTCTTGAACCAAGAAAGATCTTGTAAGAATATCTTATTTGCCGGGGAGTTGTTATATATATGACACTTTTAACTTAATTTTATAACTTTAGACCATATATTTATGTCTTAAACCAAGAAAGATCTTGTAAGAATATCTCATTTACTAGGAAGTTGTTTTATATGTATGACACTTTTAACTTAATCTTATAACTTTAGCCTATATATTTATGTTTTGAACCAAGAAAGATCTTATAAGAACATCTCATTTACCGGGGAGTTGTGATATATGTGTCATATGACACTTTTAACTTAATTTTATAACTTTAGACCATATATTTATGTCTTGAACCAAGAAAGATCTTGTAAGAATATCTCATTTACTAAGAAGTTGTTTTATATGTATGACACTTTTAACTTAATCTTATAAATTTAGCCCATATATTTATGTCTTGAACAAAGAAAGATTTTGTAAGAATATCTCATTTATGGGGAGTTGTTATATATATGACACTTTTAACTTAATCTTATAACTTTAGCCCATATATTTATGTCTTGAACCAAGAAAGATCTTGTAAGAATATCTTACTTACCGGAGAGTTGTTATGTATATGACACTTTTAACTTAGAGGGTGTTTGTCTAAGCTTATAAGCTGGTCAAACTTGCTTATAAGCTTTAAAATTAAGCTGACCTGTTTGTTTATAATCTTTTTGAGCTTATAAGTTGAGCTTATAAGTAAAAAAAAATAAGTTGGGGGGAGGTACTTTTTTTTTTTGGCTTATAAGCACTCTGCTTATAAGCTAGTTTGACCAAGTATATTACCACATTATCCTTATTTAATTTTAAAATTCCATAGTATACCCTTGTTTAATGTAGTACCCATTTTAGTCATTTTATAATAAAATGTACTTATAAGCCACATTTTACCAAACACGTCAACTACTTATCAGTCACTTATAAGTACTTTAACCAAACACGTAATTGCTTAAAATTTTAAATGCTTATAAGCTAAAATTAGCTTGTAAGTACTTGTTGCTTATAAGCTAATTTTCATAAGCTCAGACAAACACCCTCTTAATCTTATAACTTTAGCTCATATATTTATGTCTTGAATCAAGAAAGATCTTGTAAGAATATCTTATTTACCAGGGAGTTGTTATATATATGACACTTTTATAACTTTAGCCCATATATTTGTCTTGAACCAAGAAAGATCTTGTAAGATTATCTCATTTACCAAGAAGTTGTCATATATATGACACTTTTAAGTTAATTTTATAACTTTAGCCCATATATTTATGTTTTGAACCAAGAAAGATCTTGTAAGAATATCTCATTTACCAGGGAGTTGTTATATATATGACACTTTTAACTTAGTTTTATAAAATTAGCCCATATATTTATGTCTTGAACCAAGAAAGATCTTGTAAGAATATCTTATTTACCGGGGAGTTGTTATATATATGTCATACGACGCTTTTAACTTAATTTTATAACTTTAGCCTCTATATTTATATCTTGAACCAAGAAATATCTTGTAAGAATATCTCATTTACTGGAGAGTTGTTATGTATGTGACATTTTTAACTTAATTTTATAACTTTAGCCCATATATTTATGTCTTGAATTAAGAAACATCTTGTAAGAATATCTCATTTATCGGAGAGTTGTTATATATATGACACTTTTAACTTAATTTTATAACTTTAACCCATATATGTATTGATATATTAAACCAAGAAAGATCTTATAAAATATCTTCATTTACTGAAAGTTGTTATATAGATGAAACTTTAACTTAATTTTATAACTTTAGCCCAATATTTATGTTTGAACCAGAAAGATCTGTAAGAATATCTATTTACCGGGGAGTTGTTATATATATGACACTTTTAAATTAATTTATAAACTTTAAATCATATATTTATGTCTTGAACCAAGAATATCTTGTAAAAATATATCATTTACCGGAAAGTTGTTATATATATGGCATATGACACTTTTAACTTAATTTTATAACTTTAGCCCATATATTTATGTCTTGAACCAAGAAAGATCTGTAAGAATATCTCATTTATCGGGGAGTTTGTTATATATGTGACACTTTTAACTTAATTATAACTTTAGCCCATATTTATGTCTTGAACTAAGAAAGATCAATAAGAATATTCATTTATCGGGGAGTTGTTATATATGTGACACTTTTAACTTAATTTATAAACTTTAGCCCCTATATTTATGTCTTGAACCAGGAAATATCTTGTAAGAATATCTATTTACTGGAGAGTTGTTATATATATATGACACTTTTAACTTAATTTATAATTTTAACCCATATATGTATTTATCTTGAACCAAGAAAGATCTTATAAGATATCTCATTTACCAAGAAGTTGTTATATATATGACATTTTAACTTAATTTATAACTTTAGCCCATATATTTATGTTTGAACCATGAAGATCTTGTAAGAATCTTTTTACGAGGAGTTGTTTATAATATTATGACACTTAACTTAATTTTATAACTTTAGCCTATATATTATCTTGAACCAAGAAAGATCTTGTAAGAATATCTTATTTACAAGAGAGTTGTTATATATATGACACTTTTAACTTAATTTTATAACTTTAGCCTATATATTTATATCTTGAACAGAAAGATCTTGTAAAAATATCTTATTACGAGAGAGCTGTATATATATGAAACTTTTAACTTAATTTATAACTTTAGCCATATATTTATGTCTGGAACCAAGAAATATCTTGTAAGAATATCTCATTACCGGAAAATTGTTATATATTGACATTTTAACTTAATTTTTATAACTCTAGCCGTTTTAGGTCTTGAACCAAGAAATATCTTGTAAGAATATCTCATTTACCGGAAAATTGTTATATATGACACTTTAATTATTATTTATAACTTTAGACTATATTTATGTCTGAACCAAGAAGATCATGTAAGAATATCTTATTTACGAGAGAGTTGTTATATATATGAAACTTTTAACTTAATTTTATAACTTTAGCCATATATTTATGTCTGAATCAAGAAAGATCTTGTAAGAAATATCATTTACCGGAAAATTATATATATATGACACTTTTAATTTAATTTTATAACTTTAGCCCGTATATTAGGTCTTGAACTAAGAAGATCTTATAAGAATATCTCATTTCCAGGAAGTTGTTATTATATATGACACTTTTAACATAATTTTATAACTTAAACCTCATATATTTATGTCTTGAATCAAGAAAGATCTTGAGAATATCTCATTTACCGGAAAATTTTATTATATTAGACACTTTTAATTTAATTTTATAACTTTAGCCGTATATTTAGGTCTGAACTAAGAAAGATCTTATAGAATATCTCATTTACCAGGAAGTTGTTATATATATAGACACTTTTAACAAATTATAACTTAAACCTCATATTATGTCTTGAATCAAGAAAGATCTTGTAAGAATATCTCATTTCTACGGAGTTGTTATATATATATATATATATATATATATATATATATATATATATTATTATATATATATATATATATATATAATATAATATATATATATATATTGTGGAAGGTGATAAATGATATTAATTAAGGAGTTGAAGCGTAGAAGGCTCCCTTGAGCATTGTAAAATGGTGTCAAATTGTCCACAAACAAGAAACAAACTTGATAAGTTTTCTTTGGGTAAACTCGATAATTGCCTCTCTCGCGATTCAAATCTATTAAATTTATCTCTCAGACACGTGTGACATTGCTAGCTTAATTTATAATTTAGCCCATATATTATTACTAGTTCAAATAAATTCACGTATTTGACTATCTTGAATCAAGAAGATCTTGTAAGATATCTATTTATTGGGAGTTGTTATATATATATATATATATATATATATATATATATATATATATATATATAATATCTTGTGGAAGATGATAAATGATATTAATTAAAGGAGTTGAAGCGTAGAAGGCTCCCTCGAGCATTGAAAATGGTGTCAAACTGTCCAAACCAGAGAACAAACTTGATAAGTTTCTTTGGGTAAACTCGATAATTGCCTCTCTCGCGATTCAAATACAAGATCCCTAGGTACAACTAACCTCAATGACTAAAGAGCTTGTGATTCGGCCAGAAGAAGAGAGACGGGGTCAACTAATTTAATAGATAGAAAATATAATTCACCTCCAAATTTGAGATGTTGCAGTGATGAATGTAACCAGAAGTGTAATTGTAGTATTTTAGGTATAAACTTTGCCCTCCGCCATCTTCTTTATCTGCTATTTTTCACTCCAATAAACCACTTGATTAGAACCTGGTTTGTTTGGAGTCATCCATGGCACTATCACAGCTCTACCCCTTATGATCTCCTTGTGTTATATGAACATTTAAACATCAAACAGAAAAATCAATAATGAAGAATGAAGATATCTTCTGCCAAAAATTATTTAAAAAAATAAGAAAAGAGTACCTGCTGAGGAGCATTATAGCCAGGAGGGACTTGAAAGACATCACATCAGAGGCATAATACATGTAAATAGTGAAAGGACTGTGAGTGTGGTGAACAAATCTCTTTATTGAATATCCAAAGGAAGCTCCATTTTAGATGTTTAAAATTTCTGGGCAAAAGTCAAATTTAAGTAGCAGCCATGTTCATGAAACTTCCCTATGTCTCTTATCAAAGAGAACCACATTTTTACATAAATTTTTCGTTCTATGGTTGAGTTCATCTTTTTTCATTTAGATGTTTTGAGTTCACTTACTTGAATTGTCAGGATCCCTCTCTTTTTTTTTTTTTTTTTTTTGGGGTAGTTGAAATATAATGTCTGGCATGGATTCACCATTCATATTCGTAGGTTTTGAATACAGATTAACACACCCAGAAGTTTGAAGGAAACTGGCTATTCAAACCCTTAAGGATGCCTTTTTTTAAGGGGTAGAGGATTGATACATAGAGAATTTTGCTGACTGTCTGAATCAGTACAGAACACTGCAGATGGCCGGGCGGCACTCTACAGAGATTGACTGAAATTATTTCTGACTTAAATTTATGGTTTTATTCCAGAGAGTTTAGTAAACTCAAGTCTATATATGCTGATGATCAATAGTCATCAACTTGATTCCAATATCTGTTGAAAAACCATTTCTGATCAGCTTCCACTGCATATCCATCTTGATTCCGGTGCCAGCTAAAGTAAGCATGAGTTCGGTTCTTGATGTCAAAAATGTCGTGTCCATAACTAGCTTCACGATAAGCTGAGTAATCCGGCTGTGGCTCTGTCATGCTACAAACACAGAAGAAGAAGAAGAAGAAGAAGAAGCCATTATGTTTAAGTAGACAATAGGGACTGATTATTATTTATACTGTGATCTTACATTGTTGCTAAGCCTTCCTGGTTGCCTCCGTCACCAATGATTATGTATACGGGTGCAGATTCATCCCTTACAGCAGAACAATCACCATTGGTAATGTTGTATGCAATGTTGGATACACGTTCCTGTAATTTAGTAAAGGAGTTGTCAAGCAGAATATGCAGAAATTAATGTCAAATACGAGAATCAAACAGTAGTTAATAATAAATAAGGCCGGCCGGGGCACGCCACTTACAGATCGTTCATAGGCATGGACGTGACCTGCTAATACTACATCAACTTTGTACTGCACAAGCCAAGGCTCATAAACAACTCTCATGGTTTCTCCTTCCATGTTGTTAATGCGTGATTTTTACACCAACGAAACGCACGTATGAAATATTGAGCTGGCTCAAATGACGCACATGAATGTAAGAGAAAACGATAATAAATGCAATGGGGACAGTTTTTAAAGTGGTTCGGATGCTGAGGTAGCAAATCCTACGTCCACTGATGCTTATATTGATGATAAGGGTCAGGTCGCTTTTAGCTGACTGACTTTACAATGATATTATAAGATATCAAATGCTAAAAATTCTAGGGAGAGAGAGAAAGGTTAATCAAGAGTAAAAATATGCGAATCCCCTTAATGAGAGAGAAACTCCCAATTTATAGTGGGATGTATTGAGGCAATGATCACTAAATCTATAAGTTGGTGGGATTATCCGTGCAAATCCTTCTTTATGTCACATTGCCTACCTTCCAGAGTGATTTGCACGATTTAGAGCAGGGAGTGGACATGTGGGATCATCACAGCTTCTAGCTGGCCTGACGCGCATCCACTACTCTGACGGAAGCAGGCTGTGGATGTACCCATAATCTGCATTCCGTAGGCCGACTGAATCTTACGTCAGCCCTTGTTATTTTTTGTAAGGCATAGCACATGTAATGAACTTTGTAGCTATTATAAAATGAAACATGCATAATAACAATCAACCATGGTGTCTTGCTTCTGTTAACTTTTGGTAACTCTTGTTTCAGCCACATATACTGAGGAGTGTATATACCTAAAGAGAAATACATAAGAGATATATATGTATTACAGAAAAAGATTGAACAAGTAAATCACATAATTTAAAGAGTAGGGAATCATTAGTAAAAATATTAAATAATACCATTGATATTCTATAAGTTAGTGGAGATAGAGTAATACTACACTGACAAACCTTTTTCATTAACTTTCTCTAAAAAATGCGACGTGTCAGTTCACAATGAGTCTCGCATGTCAAATAATAAGTCCCGTCTGACCAATTATAAACTATCACGTCGCGTTTATGAGAAAAAGTTGTGAGAAGTGTTTGTCAACCTATCTTTATTCGTGAAAATATGGTAAGAAAAAAGTTTGAACAAATTCTGACTAACTGCTGAGTATGTAGACAGGACTATGATGTATGCTGGACCTCTCTTTATAGAGTACCAAAGGGGAGAAGTACTTCCTGATGCTTTATAAGGCACATAATATCGATTAGTGTAAGGCTTAAAAGGTATTGGCTCGCACTGTAGAAAGATACAACTTTTCTGTTATTAATTTCTTTTTCCATTATACTTTTGAGAGTTTCCATAAACATATATAGTAACAGATGCTTACAATTTCTGGGGCCAAGTCAATATCGTGATTCCCTGCTGACCATATCCATGGTTGATAAGCAAGATTTCTCTCAACAAACCTTCCCCATGTATCCCAAGTGGATACTTACCAGCATAAGAGAGATCTCCAACATACAACACAGTTTTGCCATTATATGGATTATTCTGATAATGAGTAAGTGTGGTGTTTGAATCATAGGTCTGACCAAGATCCCCTGCAATTAACCATCCCCGATTATAGTTATGAGACAACTGCACCAACATATAGAAGAACATATATATATCTTCTGGTTTCAACTAGCTATAGTTTCTACTGACCAATGAGACCAAAATTGTAAGCGACATCAAGGCCAACTTTAGGAGGAGTTTTAAACCAGAACCTCCGTGAAGTTTTTCCCCCTCCAACCACATAATAGTATTTGGTGACAACAAACATAAGATTTAAGAACTAATGCTCACAAATGAAACTTGTTAGAGTCACATCGATTAGACACACTCAACCCTACTGGTTTATAAGAGAGAATAATCATCTCATTCAGCAAAGCTTCAGTCCCACTTCAAATTCTATGTTAGGTTTAATTGAGTTGAATGTTTGATCAACGGGTAAATCAACAGGCATAACCCAACATATGAACTTGACCGTGAGAATGAGTGCTAGAGTTTCATACTAACTAGGCACGATCAAGCCTACTGATTTATAAGAGGGAGTTATTAGATAATAAAAGAAAATCCACCTCCAAATTTGAGATTTTGCAGTGATGAATGTAACAGAAGTGTAATTGTAGAATATATAGGTCAAGACTATGCCCCTAGCCGTCTTCTTTTTATTGCTATTTTCACTCCAATAAACCACTTGGTTAGAACCTGGTTTGCTCGGAGTTATCCATGACACTATCACAGCACTCCCCTCATGGTCTTCTTGTGTTATATGAACCTATATTTGGAACAATTTCATGTCAAATTTTATAACACATTCAAACAGAGAAATCATATAATGAAAGCGTGAAGATATATATAAAGAAGAAGTACCTGCTGAGGAGCATTGTAGCCAGGAGGGACTTTAAAGACATCGCTATCAAGAGGCATATCAACAGTCTCCTCAAGTTTCCTGACAAAACTGCTGGTTTTACCTCCATTATACAACACTGCCACGTTCAAAACCAAACACAATAATATAACTAGACAAGAAGACGAAGAAGAAGATCCAAGCACACCCATTTTTTCTTCTGGCCTAGAATACAAGTTCTTTTATATATATATATATTTCTTTCTATTAATATAATATACCTTTATATATTACAAGTGTTGATCCTTCCATCTCTAGCAAAGCCAAGTTTTAGGATTCGCCCCCAGCCCAAAAACCCCCCACCAACCCCCCCCCCAGCCCACCCCCACCCAACCCCCCCCAATTATCCATATCCATATCCTGAATTTGTTTGGCTGTAAATGAGGAGTTGTGGTGTTAAGTGATATAAATGTCAACACCATATGAGACGATATGGCCCCAGTGGTATTTTTAGTTATAATAATATTCGATAACACAAAGTTTTCAGTTAATATGACCAAAATCAAATAAAGTAAAAGATGTTGAAATTAATGATGTCTATCAAGGATTTAATATCTCCATAGATTCATAGATTGTAATACAAAACACACAAAAGTTTGAAGGGAAATTACCTCCAAGTGGTTTGACGGTTCGTTTAGACTCTTGATATACTACTCAGAGGTTTTGAGTTCGAATCCTCACGACTATTAATAAGGGTAGCTACTAGAGGCTTACTGACGTACGTCAGGTCCCAGGGACTCGTTGAGGTGGGTAAGCTAACCCAACACCCCGAATACCAAAAAAAAAAAAAAAAAAGTTCGAAGGGACTAGCTTAAATCCCTTAATTCTAGGACACACAGGATGCCATTTATTAGAGGTAAAAGAAAAGAACATAAGATTGATACATAGAATTTTGTTGAATGTATGAATAAGTACACGGCACTTGAGCAAATATTTATTAGAATTTAGAAATGCATGCGAGGGCCAGTCTATGGAGAGACTGAAATTCTTGCTGACTTGAATTTTTGTAGTTATT
Source organism: Pistacia vera (assembly GCF_008641045.1). Taxonomy (NCBI): domain Eukaryota; kingdom Viridiplantae; phylum Streptophyta; class Magnoliopsida; order Sapindales; family Anacardiaceae; genus Pistacia; species Pistacia vera. The sequence goes on from NW_022196058.1 coordinate 1,473,186, forward strand.
TCAGAGGTTCAGTAAAATAGAAGTTTAATCTGAAGGTTCATCAACTTGATGCCAACTCTGTTGTAAACCACTTCTTATCAGCTTCCTTTGCATATCCATCTTGATTCCTATGCCAACTAAAGTGAGCATGAGTTCGATTCTTGATGTCAAAAATGCCATGGCCGAAACTGGGTTCACGAAAAGCTGAGTAATCCGCTGTGGCTCTATCATGCTGCACCATAAAAAACACACGTATGTTAACTAATATATATATATATAAATGCTACAAGTGCTTATTTATTAATCTGCCATCGATCTTCTCCTTATCTATGCCTTCCTGATTGCCTCCATCACCAATGGTTATGTAAACAGTGCAGATTGATTCTTTACAGAGTGCAATCACCATTTGTAATTCTGTATGCAGTGTTGGATACACGCTCCTGTGATTTAGTAAAGATTGTCAAGTTAAGAGCAAAATTAATACAGAAATCTATTATATATGTATTTGTGGGAGAAGAAGACACTTACAGATCGTTCATAGGCATGGGCGGACCTGAAAATACTACATCAACTTTGTGGTTCACAAACCAAGACTCATAAACTACTCTCATGGTTTCTCCTTCCATGTAAGTTTCACGTAGCTATTATAAAATGGAACTGCATAAAAACAATCAACCTGGTGTCTCGCTTCTGTTAACCTTTTCTAGCTCAGCTTTCAGCCAATAGTACTGGGGAGTGGATCTACCTAGAGAAATTGAAAACAAAGATCTGTGAGTACAGAAAATTGTATGGAAGAGTAAATACAGTTCGATCATGGCAAGTTTCTTACCAACTGCTGAGTATGAAGACAAGACTATGATGATGCTGAAGCTCTCTTTATCGAGACCAAAGGGGAGTAGTACTTCCTGATGCTTTAAAGGGACATATAACGGTGAGTGAAGCTTAAAAGGAATTGTTTCGCCCTGTACGAAGAAATATACAAAATTTTCTGCTGTAATTTCTTTTTCCAGTATCTCTTTCAGAGCTAGCAAAAAATATAAAGAGATCGATGCTTACAATAGCTTGGTTAAAGTCAATATCGTGATTCCCTACTGTAAATACCACATGGTTGATAAGCAGCATTTCTCTCAACAAACCTGCCCCATGTATCCCATCTATTATGTCGAATATGGATACTTATCAGCATAAGAGAGATCTCCAACATACACACAGTTTTGCATTATGTGGATTATTCTCATAATGAGTAAGTGTGCTATTTGAAGCAGAAGTCTGACCAAGATCCCCTGCAAACCATCCCCAATTATAGTTTGAACAATGCACATTCATTAGAAAGAATATATATATGTCTTATGCATAATTCTAGGTCAACAACCCAATCTCACACTCTTTCTCATAACCCTCGACCCAAGTTCACAACTAGTCAACTCCAAATGGACAGATAGCTCTAGCAACGACAAGACCCATTTGTGAGCTATTACACGGAAATTGTAAGAGAAGGTTGTAGATTGGGTTATGGATCTAGCAATTTCATATCTAGTAAGGCTAAGTCCGCAACCCAATCTCACAACCCTCGACCTAACAGTTTCGCAATTGATCAGTTCACAATAGAAGATGTGGCCTATAGCAGCAACATGACTCATTTGCGAGCTAACTAATTGAAGCTGTCACTCAGGAATTGTGAAAAGGTTGTGAGATTGTTTTGTGGACCTAGCATTACTCTATGCATTAATGCTAGGTTCACAACCTTCTCTCAATACCCACGACCTGACATTCGCAATTGGTCAACTCACAAATGATAGGTGGAGCCCATAACAAGCAGGCATGACCCATTTGAGATTGGGTTGTGGACCTATCATTACTCGTATCTTCTGGTTTCAACTAGCTACTTTTTGCTTACCAATGGACCAATGTATAAGGGACATCACGGCCACTTTAGGAGGAGTTATAAACCAAACTTCCTTGCAACTTTTCCACTTCCAACCACTAGTGTATTGGTGTCGAACTGCCCACGAAAGTCACACAAATTAACAAGAGAAAAACTTGAGATTTAACCAAAGCTCACAAGTAAAACTCAGTATGGGTGGGGGGGGGGGGGGGGGGGGGGGGGGTGTTGGTGTGTTAGTATATAAAAAAGCACGTTCCTGTAATTTAGTAAAGGAGTTGTCAAGCAGAATATGCAGAAAACGTTGTAGCTATTATAAAATGAAGCATGCATAATAACAATCAACAATGGCGTCTCAGCTTCTGTTAACTTTTGGTAACTCCTGTTTCAGCCACATATACTGAGGAGTGTATATACCTATAAAGAGAAATAGATAAGAGATATATATGTATTAGAGAAAAAGGTTGAACAAGTAAATCACATAATTTAAAGAGTAGGGAATCATCAATAAAAATGTTAAATAATACTGTTGATATTCTATAAGTTAGTGGAAATACAGTAATACTATATGACAAATCTTTCTCACTAACTTTCTCTAAAAAACGTGATGTGCCAGCTCTCAATGAGTCCCGCCTGTCAAACAATGAGTCTCGTCTGACCAAATGCGAACTAACTAATTATAAACTATTACGTCGCGTTTGTGAGAAAAAGTTGTGAGAAGTGTTTGCCAACATATCTTTATTCATAAGAAAATATGGTAAGAAAAAAGTTTGAAGTCAATCTCATCTCAAATTCTATGTCAGGTTGAGTTGATCTGAGTGCTTGACCAACGGGTGAATCAACAATCATAACTCAACATATGAGTTTGACCGTGAGAGAAAGTGTTTGAGTCTCACACTGACTAGGCACGCTCAAACCTACTAGTTTATAAGAAAGGGTAACCATTTGGTTTTATTGGATCAAATTCTATCAAAACTCAATTAACAAATTAAAAACATAAACTACGGTTATTAAATAGCAAAAGAAAACCCGCCTCCAAATTTGAGATGTTGCAGAGATGGATGTAACCAGAAGTGTAATTGTAGAATTTATAGGTCAAGACTACGCCCGTAGCCGTCTGATTTTCCTTGCTATTTTCTCTCCAATAAACCACTTGGTTAGAACCTGGTTTGTCCGGAGTCACCCATGACACTATCACAGCACTGCCTTCATGATCCCCTTGTGTTATATGAACCTAAATTTGGACCAAACTCACGTCAAAATTTATTTAAATATTCAAACAGTAAAATGAAATAACGAAGTAGTACCTGTTGAGGAGCATTACTGCCAGGAGGGACTTGAAAGACATCTCTATCAAGAGGCATATCAACAGTCTCCTCAAGTTTCCTGACAAAACTGCTAGTTTTACCTCCATCACACAACACTGCCACGTTCAAAACCAAACACAATAATATAACTAAACAAGAAGACGAAGAAGAAGATCCAAGCACACCCATTTTTTCTTGTGGCCTGAATACAACGTTCATATATATATATATATATATATAACATTTGGACGTATAATATTTTATTATAAGAGTATATTATATTAATAAAAAGAAATATCATCTCGAAGATTACTGGTATTGTTTAGAAAATTAAATATGTTTGATTGGTTCAAATAAATTAATGAACAATATGTTTGGTTGGGAGGATGAATGGGTGGGTATGTTATATAGATTACTAAATTGTTCTCCTTTTTAAATATTAATATAATAAGATTTTTTATTATTATTTTTTGAATTATTTCTTTTAACCTCCTATACTTGAAATTTTACTAAAACACTCCAATCATATAAAACTTTAATTTATAGCAAAATCACCCCCACCCACTTCAAGCCACTGCCAACAGCCAGCCACCACCGCTGATCGCCACTGGCAGTCGACGAAATGATGCACAACTGGTCGTATGTGATCGGTTGTACTTCAGCAAAGCTGAAAATGGCCATGGATCACAAATCCATGGCCGGAAAATGACCAAATTTATGACCATTTCACGACTAAAGATATGGCCGTGAGCACGGCCATAAAAACGCCAGATCTGTGGCTATTACCATCTGCCACCGTTTTGTCAAAAATCATATTTTTTAAAATAAAAATATTACTTTTCATTTTGTCAACTATCATATTTTTTTTTAACTATAATATCGATATCACTTCTAAATCTTTCTCCAATCTAGTTGGAAACTAATGCCATCCTTTTCATGTTATTTCTGTGAGTTCTAGAAGTAACATCTTATCCCCGGTAATGTTATTGAAGCTCAGTTCAGTCATCCATTTTAGAACATGGTTAAAGGTCAGGGAGGATTATTATTTACTGTTTAGGATGTTGGGATACGTGGATCGTTTTCCTAATAATTTTCTATGTAAAATTATATGTCTTTAGAAAAACTATTTAATAATAAATACAATTGTAAATATGCATAAAATATTACGAGAATGTAAGAAAACATGATATATTTGATGTAAGAGTTATTGGTAATCCGTTGAGCGTAGTTAGAAACTATGATTATTTCCACGAGTTGTGTACTCTTATATATCATATATATTTATGAAATTAATTATAACGAATTTCTCTAATCTGTAAATGTAAGCGGATTATGCCGAACTACGTAAATACTGTGTCTTTTTTGTGTATTGTGATTTTATTTCTATGTTATATGATTTAGATAAGGAATGGTACATTGTGATGCTTTGTAAGGAACATGATAACAAAGAGTGTTCGATCCTTACAATCTCTATGCAAAAGCCAAGTTTTAGGATTCTCAATTATCCATATCCATGAATTTGTTTGGCTGTAAATGAGGAGTTGAGGTGTTAAGTGATATAAATGTAAACACCATAAGAGACTATATGACCCCAGTGGTATTTTTAGTTATAATAATATTAGATAACACAAAGTTTTCAGTTAAAAATATTGACCAATAAATCAAATGAATTAAAAGATGTTGAAATTAATGATGTCTATCAAGGATTTAATATCTCCATAGATTCATAGATTTTGAATACAAAACACACAAAAGTTTGAAGGGAAATTACCTCCAAGTGGTTTGACGGTTCGTTTGAGACTCTTGAGTATACTACTCAAGAGGTTTTGAGTTCGAATCCTCACGACTATTAATAAGGGTAGCTACTAGAGGCTTACTTGACTGTTAACGTCAGGTCCCAGGGGACTCGTTGAGGTGTGGGTAAGCTAACCCAGACACCCCGAATACCAAAAAAAAAAAAAAAAAGTTCGAAGGGGAACTAGCTTAAATCCCTTAATTCTAGGAACACAAGGATGCCATTTATTAGAGGTAAAAAGAAAAGAACATAAGATTGATACATAGAATTTTGTTGAATGTCTGAATAAGTACACGACACTTGAGCAAATAGTAATTAGAATTTAGAAATGCATGCAGAGGGCCAGTCTATGGAGATGACTGAAATTCTTGCTGACTTGAATTTTTGTAGTTATTTCAGAGAGTTCAGTAAAATAAAGTTTAATCTGAAGGTTCATCAACTTGATGCCAAACTCTGTTGTAAAACCACTTCTTATCAGCTTCCTTTGCATATCCATCTTGATTCCTATGCCAACTAAAGTGAGCATGAGTTCGATTCTTGATGTCAAAAATGCCATGGCCGAAACTGGGTTCACGAAAAGCTGAGTAATCCGGCTGTGGCTCTATCATGCTGCACAATAAAAAACACACGTTATGTTTAACTAATATATATATATATATAAATGCTACGAAGTGCTTATTTATTAATCTGCCATCGATCTTACTCCTTATCTATGCCTTCCTGATTGCCTCCATCACCAATGGTTATGTAAACAGGTGCAGATTGATTCTTTACAGGAGTGCAATCACCATTTGTAATTCTGTATGCAGTGTTGGATACACGCTCCTGTGATTTAGTAAAGATTGTCAAGTTAAGAGCAAAATTAATAAACAGAAATCTATTATATATGTATGTGTGGGAGAAGAAGAGCACTTACAGATCGTTCATAGGCATGGGCGTGACCTGAAAATACTACATCAACTTTGTGGTTCACAAACCAAGACTCATAAACTACTCTCATGGTTTCTCCTTCCATGTAATGTTTCACGTAGCTATTATAAAATGGAACATGCATAAAAACAATCAACCATGGTGTCTCGCTTCTGTTAACCTTTTCTAGCTCAGCTTTCAGCCAATAGTACTGAGGAGTGGATCTACCTAGAGAAATTGAAAACAAAGATCTGGTGAGTACAGAAAATTGTATGGAAGAAGTAAATACAATTCGATCATGGCAAGTTTCTTACCAACTGCTGAGTATGAAGACAAGACTATGATGTATGCTGAAGCTCTCTTTATCGAGTACCAAAGGGGAGTAGTACTTCCTGATGCTTTAAAAGGGACATGATAACGGTGAGTATAAGGCTTAAAAGGAGTTGTTTCGCCCTGTACGAAGAAATATACAAAATTTTCTGCTGTTAATTTCTTTTTCCAGTATCTCTTTCAGAGCTAGCAGAAAAATATAAAGAGATCGATGCTTACAATAGCTTGGTTAAAGTCAATATCGTGATTCCCTACTGTAAATAACCATGGTTGATAAGCAGCATTTCTCTCAACAAACCTGCCCCATGTATCCCATCTATTATTGTCGTAATATGGATACTTATCAGCATAAGAGAGATCTCCAACATACAACACAGTTTTGCCATTATGTGGATTATTCTCATAATGAGTAAGTGTGCTATTTGAAGCAGAAGTCTGACCAAGATCCCCTGCAAACCATCCCCAATTATAGTTATGAGACAATGCACCATTCATATAGAAGAATATATATATGTCTTATGCAATAATTCTAGGTCAACAACCCAATCTCACACTCTTTTCTCATAACCCTCGACCCAAAAGTTCACAACTAGTCAACTCTCAAATGGACAGATGAGGCTCATAGCAAGCAGACAAGACCCATTTGTGAGCTATTACATCGGAAATTGTAAGAGAAGGTTGTGAGATTGGGTTATGGATCTAGCAATATTCATATCTAGTAAGGCTAGATCCGCAACCCAATCTCACAACCCTCGACCTAACAGTTCGCAATTGATCAGTTCGCAAATAGAAAGATGTGGCCTATAGCAAGCAGACATGACTCATTTGCGAGCTAACTAATTGCAAGCTGTCACGTCAGGAATTGTAAGAAAAGGTTGTGAGATTGGGTTGTGGACCTAGCATTACTCATATGCAGTAATGCTAGGTTCACAACCTTCTCTCAATACCCACGACCTGACAATTCGCAATTGGTCAACTCACAAATGGATAGGTGGAGCCCATAACAAGCAGGCATGACCCATTTGAGATTGGGTTGTGGACCTATCATTACTCGTATCTTCTGGTTTCAACTAGCTACTTTTTGCTTACCAATGAGACCAAATGTATAAGGGACATCACGGCCAACTTTAGGAGGAGTTATAAACCAGAACTTCCTTGCAACTTTTCCACTTCCAACCACATAGTAGTATTTGGTGTCGAACTGCCCACGAAAGTCACACAAATTAACAAGAGAAAAACTTAAGATTTAACCAAAGCTCACAAGTAAACTCAGTATGGGGGGGTTAATATATAAAAATAGGAAAATTCACCTCCAAATTTGAGATGTTGCAGTGATGAATGTAACCAGAAGTGTAATTGTAGTATTTATAGGTCAAGACTATGCCCTTAGCCGTCTTCTTTTTATTGCTATTTTCACTCCAGTAAACCACTTGGTTAGAACCTGGTTTGCTCGGAGTTATCCATGACACTATCACAGCACTCCCCTCATGATCTCCTTGCGTTATATGAACCTATATTTGGGACAATTTCACGTCAAATCTTATTACAGATTCAAACAGTAAAATCATATAATGAAAGCGTGAAGATATATATGTATAAAGAAGAAGTACCTGCTGAGGAGCATTGTAGCCAGGAGGGACTTTAAAGACATCGCTATCAAGAGCCATATCCTCAATCTCCTCAAGTTTCCTGATATATCTGCTAGTTGAACCTCCATTACACAACACTGCAATGTTCAAAACCAAGCACAAAAATACAACTACAGAAGAAGAAGAAGAAGAAGATCCAAGCACACCCATTTTCTTGCTTGCCTTGAGCACAGCCTACGACCTCAACCGCATGCATATATATAGTAATATTCTGCATCTATATGTGAGATGTAATATAATATATTTCTCTTTTCTTCACATGTTTATATATTTGTGAGATGAGATATATGTACAACTCGTCGATATAATAAAAAAATGAGTTTACACTTACTACCTAATCTTAAAAACTTTCTCTTCCTATTTCGACGTAGTAGCTTGTAATTGGTCAAATCATAAATAGGTCTCGTTTGGTTATGAGAGAAAGTTTGTAAGATTGGATTGTAAGCTAATCTTTATCCTCTTATTAAAGGTACAATCGAGCTCAGCAACAAGATGTTTGTATCCACAAGGTCTCTAAGGTTTCCATCCCCTATTTAGTAATTATATAGTCGAAACCATTATCTCTCACATATCCATAAATAATTTAGATAGTTATAATAAATTAAAGATCTTGTAGATAGACGTACAGTTTCATGTTCAATTTTCCAGTTGAGTGTTCCACCAGCGTATTTTTTTAAGTTATTATGTGATTTGTGAGCCGAAAATCCGGTAAATCACATGCTTAATATTGTGTCTATATTTAACACGTGAGGATATCATTTATTTTATTGAAATCGAGATCATTAATTAAAGCAATCCCATGTGAGAAAATATTACTTCTAAATCCCCTTTAATTAAGTGAAAATAAAATTATCATTTTCGTGTGTGAAACCCGAGTTCTATTATTTTATTCTACTGTTTATCATATTATTATTTTCGTGTGTGAAACGCGAGTTCTATTATATTATGTTATTATATTGTTTATCATTTTGAGTGATGAGATTATCGTGGAGTGAAAACGAATATGAAATTAATTAATTTTATACATCGTAATAGATATTATAAATTTATCTAATGTGTCACGTTATTTAGTATTATCAATATTATTTGCAAATCACTACCGGGATGGTTTGATGATCATAAAAAAACAAATGAGGTTTTAATATGGTTTCTCAAGTTCGATTCTCTTTAATGGTAAAAGAACAAGAAAAATGTTTAATATAGTCACTCTAGTTTAAGTCTCCACGACCCCTAATAGAATAGTCATTAAAGCTCTTATCGGACCGATAGTTTCAAGATCCTGAAAGATTAATTAAGATACTCGTAAACTCACTCGGGAGGATTGATTAAAAAAAATATCATTTATAAATTATTTATGTTTACATGTTGATGTAATATAAAAAGACATCATTTGAAATAAATAAATAAATAAAACTCAAGATAATACTTAAAAGTCTGACATTATCTTGCAGTTTGGATTAAGATCTATTGATACAAGAGAACATTTTAATTGGTTTGTGGAATAATTAATTAGGGGAGTATTCTAAATTTATATAAATACTGAGAGAGAATATTAAAGAGGCCAGCCATTGTATTGAAGTTTGGACCAAGATGCACAATGAGTTTACCAAAAAAGAGAGCCAGGTAACTGGACCAGACTCACCGGGCACTCCATGGCCCATGACGCAAAAAAAAGGCTAAAAAACTGCATATTTTTGCGTTAACCAATTACGAGTTATCACGTCGCGTTAGTAAGAAAAGTTTATCAGTCTATCTTTATTTGTTAAAGTTATTTAACCAATAGGTAATACTACACTGACAAACAAATCTCACACACTTTCTCTTACAAATCCAACGTGGCACTGAGTTGGCTTTACCAAATCAACTCACGACTTTGACTAGATATGAACAGTCGTTCCTTAAGAATGAATGGTTGTTCATCGTATAAGGAATGCTCATTCCATGAGAAGCGAATGACAGTCCTACAGGAAGGATATGACTTTGACTAAACATGAACGGGCGTTCCTTAAGGATGAACAATCATTTATCGTATAAGGAACGACCATTCCATGAGGAAGGAATGGCCGTTCCGTAGGGATGATGGCCATTCCATGATAGAATGGTCGTTCCTCTAGGTGGAATGGTCATTCCTTCCTACGGAATGGCCGTTCCTTGGAGATGGAATGGTTATTCCTCATCCAAGGAATGGTCGTTCCATCCAAGGAATGGTTGTTCCATCCTAGAAACGACCATTCCTCCATTCATAATAGTCGTTCCCTATGAAGGAATGGTCGTTTCTTAGTTCTTTGAAATCATTCTGAGACAGTTCTGGTGGGGGCTGCCAACTCAGATGCCACGTGAGATTTGTAAGAAAAAGTTCGTAAGATATGTTTGTCAGCCTCAAATATGCACAAATTACAGATCGTTCAACAAAGCACTGTATTGCACAGCACTGGCACATTCAAAAACTAAACACAAAACAGCATCAAAACCTGCAAACAAGAACCAAGGCCTTCTTGAGCTTAATCGTTTTCACTTCATGAAATACAAAAGAGTATTCAGAATAAACAGATTGGTTGTCAACCATGGACATGTCTTTCTCAAGAAAGATTATCATGATGTAGAAACTTTGTACATTTGTTGACTCCAAATTCATGGAAATGCTGTCATGAATAATTGAACACTAAATGGAGTTTTGTGATCTTGGGTTGTTTATTAAGTCCTCAGTGCTATGTATTTTTGTTTCATCTTATATTAGTCTTGTGATAATTGAAGTGTATGTTCCAAAAGATGTCTTGATCGCATTCATTTCCCTAATCACATGTTTTGAATACAGAACACACAGAAGTTTGAAGGAAGCTAGCTTAAAACCAACCCATTAATTCCAGGAATTTCTGTAAATTTCTGAGAGCAGAGGCAAAACAATGATGTGTTTCAAGTCTATAGAGATAATTGAAATTATTTACTCACTGGGATTTTTGTTTTTATTCCAGAGAGTTCAGTAAAATAAAGTTTATGCGGGAGAGTCATCAACTTGATGCCAATATCTGTTGAAAAACCACATCTTATCGGCTTCCACTGCATATCCATCTTGATTCCGGTGCCAACTATAGTAAGCATGAGTTCGATTCTTGATGTCAAAAATGGCATGGCCGAAACTGGCTTCACGATAAGCTGAGTATGCCGGCTGCGGCTCTGTCATGCTACACCACAGAAAAAAAAAAAAAGGCCATGATATTTTAACTATATGCCAACAAATGGAAAACACATCACACAATAGAGGACTCATTCTGTGTATAATATGATCTTACTTGGTTGCTAAGCCTTCAAGATTGCCACCATCACCGATGGTTATGTATACAGGGGCAGATTGATCCTTTACAGGAGTGCAAATACCGTTTATGACAGTGTATGCAATGTTAGATACACGTTCCTGTAGTTTAAGGAAACAAGTTAAAGGAAACTGGATAACACCATATACAATATTAATACTTTCAGACATTAATATTAATAAGTTATAGAAGGAGCACTCACAGATCGCTCATAGGCATGGACGTGACCGGCAAATACTACATCAACTTTGTACTGCACAAACCAAGGCTCAAACATTACCCTCATGGTTTCTCCTTCCATGTAATGATAGTTGTAACTATTATACCACGGCGAATGCAAAAGAACAATTAACCATGGTGTCTCGCTTCTGTTAACTTTTGGTAGCTCATCTTCTAGCCATTTATACTGAGGAGTGTATTTACCTAGAGAAAAATGAAAAAAACGATAGTCGGTTAAGTGGAAGAAGTAAACCACATAATTTTCCAGAGTTAGAGCTCATTAGATGAAATGGATACAAAATCAAGTCTAGAAGTCAGAGACACACAGAAAATCTAGCAAAGGATGCACACACACATCCCTACGAGTTAAAAATTACCAACTGTGCAAACAGCCCTCTTAACTCCACAAACTCACCCAAGGTGACAGGAGAATATAGGTTTCTTATTTGATTTAATGATCATATGAATTGTTTCTCATAAATTTGATTAGCATGTGTTAAGATCCCACATTGGAAGGGAAAGGGGTGGGCACCCTCTCGTGGCAAGACGGTTTCCCAATAAGAGTTACCCAAGCCCATGAAAGACCCATGGCCCAACCCAATTGTTCGAGTTATTGGAGTAGGTTCCTATCAATTAGTATCAGAGCATGATCCTGAACCTATATGGCAGCGCAAGCATGGCAAGTTGACCTTGGGCCCGGGTTGCTATCCGAGAAAGGGTATGGAGGCCCGAGGGAAAGGGAATGGGGACCCGCGTAGTAAAGATCCCACATTGGAAAGGGGGGGGGGGGGGGGGGGGGGGGGGGGGGGGGGCGGCGCGCATGTGAGTTATAAGGACTTGGACACCCTCCCTTGGCAAGCCGGTTTTTCAAGGAGAGTTCTACTCAAACCCATGAAAGACCCATAGCCCAGCCCAATTGTTCGAGTTATTGGAGTGGGCTCCTATTAGCATGACATGAGAAACAAACTATTCATTACCAGGCTTCGAGTTGCATTTACACATGAAGTAGAAAAATCACAACCCTCTGGCCCTCCCTATAAGTTTGTTTCAAACAATATTTATACCACTGAAAAGTTCTTGCGACTGCTGGTTGGAAATACATTTTGCTGCATACATATATTATGCACAATTCAATCTTAACAAGTTTGTTAACAAATACATGTAAAATATCCTTACCATAGGATGAGTATGAAGACAGGACTATGATGTATGCTGAAGCTCTCTTTATTGAGTACCAAAAGGGAGCTGTACTTTGTGATGCTTTATAAGGGACATGATATCGGTTAGTGTAAGGCTTAAAAGGTTTGGTTTCTCCCTGCACAAAGATACAACCTTTCCGTTGTTAATTTCTTTCACCAGTAACTCTTTGAGAAAATTCCAAGCACATTTACTGTTGACATAGCAAGCAATGAGATGAGAGCTCCCACAAATATATTAAGAGTTGCTTACAATTTCTGGGGCGAAGTCAATTTCGTGATTCCCTGCTGTCCATATCCATGGTTGATAAGCAACACTTCTCTCAACAAACCTTCCCCATGTATCCCATCTAACATTGTCGTGGTTCGGATAGTTATCAGCATAAGAGAGATCCCCAACAAACAATACAGTTTTCCCTTTCAGTGGATTCATCTCATAATGAGTAAGTGTCTTGTTGGAATCAAAACTCTGACCAAGATCCCCTGCAAACCATGCCCAACAGTTTGTCACAAATAAAAGTAATTACAAGACAACTGAGCAAACATTTAAAAGAACATCTACCGAAGAGACTATTAGACCATTCAAAGGGAAAAGCCACTAATTATAACCCACAATGGGTTGGCCGAATGGTAAAAGCTTGGGACCAAGGGGTTTGCTCCCCTTGTGGTCTCAGGTTCGAATCACAAGAACGGTTGTTAACATTGTTGGCCACAAACCGCAAGGCTTGTCCTGTTTCAGAAGCCTTGTTCGGGGTGGAGGACTAGTCAAAATGCGCGTAAGCTGGCCCGGACATAACATGTAGCTATTCTAGCTAAACCACTTTAGATTCTGTGTAACCAGTAATCTTCCCACATTATGTTTATGTTTACAGTTGACTTGAACAAAAACAATTACAGATGTTCAACTAGCTTCTACTTACCAATGAGACCAAATGTATAAGGGACATCAGGGCCAACTTCAGGAGGTGTTATAAACCAGAACTGCCGTTCAGTTTGTCCAATTCCAACCACATAGTAGTATTTAGTGTTGAACTGCCCAAAAGTCATACAAACAAGAAAACAAACAGACCACATAAATAAAATTCTCCCCACCAAATTAATACAAAGATAAAGACTCTGCATATACAGAACAATAGAACATAAGCAATGCAGACAGAATCATTTAAGATAAACTAAAATAAAATGAAATTCACCTGCAAATGTCTGATGGTGCAGTGATGAATGTAACCAGAAGTGTAATTGTAGAATTTATAAGTATAGACCTTGCCCTCAGCCATCTTATTTTTCTTGCTATTTTCACTCCAATAAACCACTGAGTTAGAACCTGGTTCGTCCTGAGTCACCCAAGACACTATCACACCCTTCCCCTCATGATCTCCTTGTGTTATATGAACCTAAATTTTGGACCAGCCGCATGTCAAAATTTATTAAAGATTTAAAACATACCCATTAAATCATTCAAGAAGAAAAGCAAAAACATGAGGAAAAAAAAATCCCATTTCTTCAAAAACTAGATAATCCCAGCAGCAGAAAGAAAAAAGAACCTGTTGAGGAGCATTATAACCAGGAGGGACTTGAAAGACATCGCTATCAAGAGGCATATCAACAGTCTTCTCAACTTTCCTGACAAAACTGCTGGTTTTACCTCCATTACACAACACTGCCACGTTCAAAACCAAGCACAGAAACACAACAAAACGAGAAGAAGACGAAGAAGAAGAAGATCCAAGCACACCCATTTTTGTGTTTATTCTGTCGGCCTAGAATTGAGGTGGGCAGGCAACGAACTCAACACATTGTGGTCGTCTTCTTCCTCCTCTCCTTCACATGTATATATATATAGTAATACTGTATATTTAGAAAGAAATCTTATCGTTTTGCCATCAAACCCGGGGAATATTCAGAGCTAAATACGAATATTTAGATTAGTTTTCAACGGTTTTGAATGCTCACAAGACAAGATTCGTTTTTGCTCAACTTAATTAGTTTATAGTTGACTTTGAGTCACGGCAACGTTGTAATAACAGCGATGGAAATTGGAAAGCGCACTGTTTTGCCTCTTAGTACACAGATTTTTTATACCATGCATGAATTATTGAAAATCTGAGTTAACGATAAAACTGATTCAGATAGGAAGAGATTGGAACTGGGAGAAGTCAAAGAAAGAAGCTTGATATTTTAAATAGATTTCTCTACCCCATAACATCTTTTCAATCAGACAGTTCATTGTTTTCTAAAAGAATAAAATAAAAAATAAAAAATTATTTCCATTCCTTTTCCTGGAGCGTGTGTCCAACAAATGCTTTTCCTGAGAATTTGACAGTAAACGACCCTGGGTGGTAGGTTGGGGCAATAAAAACTCTGATATATTATTTAAAGAGTTAACGACTTTTTCCCACCAAAGTTTGTCTTACCGAATTTTACACTCAAAAATTTCAAAATATTACTTTCTCAATCAATATTTATATTTTCGATAATATCTAAAATATATTTCAATTTTTCAGTTGGCATTTGACAGCTTACCAGAGCTAGAATAAGAGGGTTTTTATAGAATAGACTGACAGATGGTGATCAATTAAATCGAAATCAATCAAAAATCAGTTAAAAATAAGAAATTCTAGCTTTGCAGTGATAGAAAATCGACGAGAAATCAGATGTTAGCATGAGAAGGGTTTTATAGAGAAAAGACCGAAGGTTCAAATGGTGGTAACAGAGAGATTTTTTATTACTGAAATCAGTTTTAGATGGTATCATAATATTAACTTTGGGTGAAAAGGTAGCATTTTGAAACTTATTGGGTGGGAAATGTCATTCAGGCAAACCTTGGGAAGGTAGGAATATCCTATTCATAAAAAAATTGACAGTAAATAAATTCATTCACCTAACAAATGAAATTCAAACAATATATAATAACAACATTTGAATATTAATATAAATGAATTTGATTTTATTATTATTGAAAGTCCAGTTAATATAAGGTCGATTACTACAACATTAATAAAAATAATAATACTTAATTCTATAATGAACCAGAAGATG
Organism: Pistacia vera; assembly: GCF_008641045.1. NCBI lineage: Eukaryota > Viridiplantae > Streptophyta > Magnoliopsida > Sapindales > Anacardiaceae > Pistacia > Pistacia vera. The sequence goes on from NW_022196058.1 coordinate 1,488,802, forward strand.
ATAGAGATAGCTTAGCTAAATATGCCATTGAAACCATCAAATTAAAAAATTTTGTCTTTTATGACACAACTAGAAATTTGCACAGATGTTTACAGATAAACCATAGCTAACCAAAGTATTTTACTTATACGTCCTCCTAACATGTCATTTGTCTTTTATGAGCAACTAGAAACTTTTATTATTATTATTTTTTTTTTTTTTTTTGGGTATTTGAGGATATTCGAATTAGTTTGTACGTATCTCAATTAATTCAGAACTTTGAAGTTAACAGTCAGGTAAGCCTATGGTGATTATCTCTTATTAATAATAGTAGAGATTTGAACGTAAAATCTCTTGAATAATATACTCAAGAGTCATAAATGAACCGTCAAACTACCTAAAAGTAATTCTATAAATCTTCATTAGCTTATTTATGGTTGTTGATACAGAATTCTGCACCAATCAGTGTGATTCGATCGACCTTGTCGGGATTAAAATCGATATGTGCGTGATTAGTGAAAATCAGCAATGACTATGAATAAAATAAATTAAAAACAAAGAGATTTTTAAAGTGGTTTGTCGAGGTTAACAGCTTACGTCCACTATGTTTTTGTATTTGCCGTGAGAGATTACAATGCAATTCTTATCTGAAAATCGTAATCCATTCCTCATCATTTGAGTGGATTCTTATACAAGCTTTGTACAAAGCAGCGAAAATTAAGAGGATCACAATTGATCTGAACTGTAATTTCGATATTCTCACGATTGGATACTGTGATTACCCAGTAATCGTTGTTGATCAAGTCATTCTCATAATATCTGGGATCTGAAGTAATCTGGAGATTGATTGAATGATTTCTTGAATTGTCTGTGACTAGCTTATGCTGAGTCGAGCTATATCTCGACGAGCTTATACTATATCGATCAATCACAGTAGTCAAACTCATTATGGGTCGAGCTATATCCTTGAGTTGACCTGAGCTTAGTGGAAAAATCACATACAACAATAATAATTTTATTGAGTCAGTCTAGGTTCATAATTCAAGACCAACGGTCTTCAATTGCCCAGTAACGTTGACGGGAAGGCAAGGTAATAATTTTTGGAATGTGAAAGAGATATCATTTAATAGAAGAAGCCAGGATTTGCAGTGATGATGCAGAATGAGTTGACCAATAGGGAGAGTAGGAGGCAGTGGTGGACCAGATTTACCGGCCATCCATGGCCCATGATTCAAATGCAACAAGTGACAAGAGAAAATAGGCCCGCACCCCACCGTCACGGGTGGCCCATTTGGGAGTATCTTGACTCTTGACTCTTATCACTTCACTTTTTAGTTTTTATCGTCTTTCACTTTCTATAGGCTTTACTTTTCGTTTTGTTTTTTTTTTTTTTTTTAATCATGCATGCAATCTTCTTTCTCAACGAATCTTTATTATTATACTTAATTTCTTAAATGCAATAAAGACCGCTCTTGTTCATGTCCTGCCATTATAGAGATGGCAATGGCCCGGTATTTTCAGGTATTCGACCTGACTCAGTCTAAAAAGATCAGACTTTATCTGATGTTTACAGACTTGAGCTTGAGTTTGGACCTGGTTTTAAGGCCTGACCCTGAGTATGGGTCGGGTCTAGCCTAGGCTGGTCTAACAATTTTAAGTATTGATTATACTTAATTACCCTTATACTATATATTTAATTATAAGATTATCTTACATATATATACTCATCTTTCCCAAATCCTACATGGATGGATCATAGATATGCTTTGTGGAAAGTTATTTATATATTTGGTGAGTATTCAAATATAAATTAATATTTAAAAATTGTTTCAAGAATTAAAAATATAAAAAAATGAAATTTATTAATATTTAAAAATTCACATTATAAAAATAGTCGGGCTTGGGCTTGGGCTTGGGCTTGGGCCAAGGGGTACTGTAACGCTCCACTTGAGGTACGTAGTTAAGATTTGATGTATATTACTTAAATGTTCATTGATTCAGCTTCAATTGAGTTTGTATATTGCCATGGTTGGTTGGTTGCCCTTTAATTGAGATGGTATGTTAAGTGGGTTGAGTGTTTGCCTTGAAATTGGTTGGGAGTTGAGGAATCTTGGAATTACAAACTTCGCCGGAGCGAAGAATAGTCTTCGCCGCAGCGACGTTGGCTTTGTAATTGTGCTGTCGGCTCTGTAAGTTTTCACCGGGGCGACGGAAATTGCTTCGCCGCGGGGAAGGGACGACAGAAAAGTTTAGTTGAGTTTCTAGAGAATTCTCCATATGGGTAAAATGACTATTCTACCCCTAATTAGCAGGAAAAGTGGGAAGTAAATATAAGGAAATTTAGTAGAGAATGTGTTGGAGTTGGGGGTGTGTTTGTAATGAATCAAAGGACAAAGATAAAATTTTTAAGGAAGAGCAAGGGCAAAATGGGAAAGAGTGGTTATAATATGAGCTAAAAGGGATTAAGTGTAGTAAACCCTTCATTTCACCCATTTCCACCGCCATTCTCATTCTCTACTTTCTTCCCACTCTCCATTCAATCTTCCAAGATTTCTAAGGAGGTTTAGGGAGCTTTTGGATAATTTTTAGTAGAGATTTCATCTAAAGCATCCTAAGGTAATAATTTTTGCTTTAGATGTAACTTTGCTTATAGTTGTGTTGAAATCTTATTGTTATTGTTGTTGTTTAAAGTGGTAGAGAAAAGCTAGACCACAAAAAGGGAAGGAGAAGTGTTAGAGAAGCCACTTATTCAAAAGGTAAGTAAATCCAACCCAAGTTGAGATGTAAAAACTCCTTTGAGTAGAGATTTATGTATGATTGAATGAATGAATGTGTATGTATTATGTTTGTTGAGATGAGATGAGATTATTAGATATTGAAAAGTATTGAATAGATTGGAATATGAGAAGTATTGAGATTTTATGATGTTGAGTTGAGTTTTAATTGAAGTTGAAGGAAGTTTTGAGCAAACCTTATAGGAGTGTTTTTCTTTGACATGAGTTTAGAGTGTATGAGGGAGTTTTTCTCCCATTTTTGGATGACTAGAGAGAAGAGAAAAGTTATTGTTAAAATAGAGTTTTGTATGCACATGAGTTGTTTGATGAAATGCTCAAGAGAAGCATGAGTAAGAGAAGAAAGCCTTAATTTGTCTACATGACATAATTGCATTTCATGAGTGCATTAATGAGCATGAGTCATCCATATGCATTAATTGCATTAGAGAAAGAGTAGAGAACTTTGAGTGTGAGCTTCATTAAGAGAAAAGAGAGAAAAAGAGAATAGAGTAGGTTGTGCGATGGGGAACCCGTGAGTAATGGGTAGAGTATTCCCGTATGTACGCCGCAAAGAGAGAGAGCGGCTTGAGTATGAGAGAGAAAAGTGGTGTAGCCCGTGAGAGTACATGCGGATGAGGGCTATACCCGAGAGTACCCGAGAGAGAGTTTATACACTCACTTGGCCAAGGGTTCCGAATCCATGCATAGCGAGTCTGATCGGCTAAAACGAGTAGAAGTCACGGAGAGCGGGAATGAGTCCCGGCCGTGCCTCCGGTAAGATGAGGCCATGACTTATAAAAGAGAGTTAGTAGAAAAGAGTTATGGGAAAGAGAAAATAGATAGAAGTATAAAAGAGAGAGTAAATGAGAATTGTAAGGAAAAAATTAGAGAGAGTTACGAGGATAGATGAGTAGAGGATTTACTTACCGAGCATTGTTTTAGTGCTCACCCCGTTGTTTCCTATGTTTTGCAGGATCTATGTGAGGACACGGTCGAATGGACGTCGGCACGCGAGGGGAAGTGGTTACACTGTCTACCATGTTTTTGATAACTTTTGTACTTGATACAAATTTTGTGTAAAGAATGTATATGTTTAATAAAAGAAAAAATTTGGACCCAACTCTTTTTACTATCTTATATGTATTTTCATTATGTATATTTTTGGGAGTATTTGAGTAGAAAGCAGCTATTACAGGTGCTCGGTCCCGAGCTGGCCCATTGCCATCATTACCTACCAAGAAAAGTCTCATTCCTGAGGATCAAGTTTATGAAGTTTAAACTACCTCTAAATAGTTTGACGGTTTGCTTGAAACTTTTAGATGTATTACTTAAGAGGTTTTGAGTTTGAATCATCACGACTACTAATAAGGGGTAATCACTTAAGGCTTACCTGGCTGTTAACTTCAGGATCCCGAAAGAATAGTCAAGGTGCGCACGAGCTGGCCTGGACACCCCTGGATACCCAAAAAAAAAAAAGGTTTATGAAGTTTATGATATGGTTTGTTGCATGCATGTTGGAATAATGTATATGCTTGTTGATTTATTGATGCTAGAAAGAGTATTGTGTAAAGAAAAGAAAAAGAATCATTAAGGATGTTGTTAAATAGCTTATTGCATGCTTTCGACTGTCATTGTAATTGAATATGGTTCTGGTGCTCTTAAATGTGCACGTGTTGATTTGACTATATGTATATTAGAAAGAACAGTTCTATCCTTACAATTGAGTCATACAATCAGATAAAAACTAAAGGATAAAATTATTATTTTATATAAATTTTGTATAATTTTTTGTTAATTGCATGATTCAGTTGTAAACAAAACACGATTTTATTAGAAATGGCATGCATTTGGGCTAGATATCGTATTATAATAAGAATTGATTTGTGTTGATGGGCTTAATTGAATTTGTGGGCTTAATTAGTTTGGTGGGCTAGCCTAAATTAAATTAATTGCTCAAGCCTTTTGGACCCAACGCCTAGTTGTTTGGTTTTCAAAGAAAATGCCGGAGTAGCATTGGGCCAAGCCATTGTTCCAGTCCAAGGAATGTCTTGATCATAATAATCAATAACTTCCACCAAAAGAGGAAAAAAATTAATTACACGCTAAGCTATGTAACAATACCTATGACTTGTACGCTTAACAAACATTCTTTTATTTGTCCTTTTATTTTTTTTATTTTTTTTTTAAAGCCGAAAGTGTTCGGGTCAGCTTATGCATATCTTAACTAGTTTCCCAAAGCTCTGAAGTTGATAGCCGAGTAAATCCCCTCAGTAGTCACCCTTATTAACAACCCAGATGGATTAAACTATTCTTTTATTTGTCTTGTTCATAACATAATACACTATCCAATCTTTTTTTTTTTTTTTAACTTTAATTTAATAAGCTAATTAACTGTTATTAACTTATATCTTTATGTGATAATTTACTTTTGGGTGACTGAATAGTTCGATAGGGCTCTTGGGTGTATTATTCAAGAGGTCTTGAGTTCAGTTACTAATAAAGATAATTATTGGAGCTAGGGGTGTTCAAAACTTCAGTTAACTGATTTTGTGAACTGAACTAGTTTTTTTATTTAGGAATTTTCCTTAATCAAAACCAAACCGGTTTTAATTTAATATTTTATAATAAACTGGATTTTTTTATTTTGATTTAATATATTTATAATAAACCGGTTTATAAAACCGTTACGGTTAACCGGTTCTCATATTCTAGTAAACTGGTAACTGAATCGAAAAATCAGTTTTTATATTTCTTTCAACTGAAATTGGACTAGTTTTTCGAAAAACTGGTTCGGTTCGGTTTCTATATTTCTTTTAACACCTCTAACTATAGCTCTTACTCGGTCGATAATTTTAGGATTTTAGGATATTAATTGAGGTGTACGTAAGTTCATCCGGGACACTCCTGGTCATTAAAAAAAAAAATTGCCATTATTTGGGTTTCAAGAGCCTTAAATGTTACTAATTTTAATATTTACAAACTGATAAAGACAATTTATCACAGAACAGAAATGGATTCCGAATTCTAATCCAACTAACATTCAAAACCGACAGGTCATCCCCTCTATTCGTGGACTCCCAAAACCACACGACAATTGAACTCCACAACCCAATCCCATTAGTAGTCCAACAAGCCAAGCAACCCACCACTCCCACTCTTCCACGTGTCATCTTCCTATTTGTCCACCCCTTCCCCCCAACCTAAGTAACCACCTTCCCCTTCCCCTCTCACGACTGTTAGTTTTTTTCAGCCCTTTATACAAAAAAAATATATATTTTATATAATTATTAAATAATATATCTTACTTTTTATTTATATAAATAGCTTTCCCCTCTCTTTGGATCTTCATTATTTGTTGTTGTTCTCTAAAACATGGATGTCAAAGCGGTGTCGTTTTTGGTCGTCTTTTCTCTCCTCTTTATCTCGGCTATTTCGGCCGATAACTTCTCCGACGATCAGGTGATCCAGCAAGTTACGGACGGCGCCGATGAGCTCTTGGGAGCCGAGCATCACTTTGCGCTCTTCAAGAGAAAGTTCGGGAAATCTTACGCTTCTCGGGAGGAACACGACCACAGGTTCAGCGTGTTTAAGCGAAACCTGAGACGTGCCGCGCGTCACCAGAAGCTCGACCCGACCGCCAGTCACGGTGTGACTCAGTTCTCCGATTTGACTCCATGTGAGTTCCGAAGGACTTATCTCGGTTTGAGGAAGTTGAGGCTGCCTAAGGACGCGAATGAAGCACCGATTTTGCCGACTAAAGATTTGCCTGAGGATTTTGATTGGAGAGAGAAAGGAGCTGTGACGCCTGTCAAAAATCAGGTTTTTATTTTATTTGATTTTTTCTTTGTCTGTTTCATTGTAATATTTAATATTTTTATTTTGTTTATATTAGTGGATTTGGTGTTTATTAGGATTTTTTTAACTAAATAATTAGAGAGCAGGAGGTTGACTTTCTGATCTTCGTTTTTATGTACTGATTTAGGATATGGTAATTTGTTAAATGCTCTCCATTAAGATAAGATTTGTAATAATATTTATAAATTCGATGTTTTATAGTAATATTTATTATTGTTATTTCGTTTATATTACCGTATTTGGTGTTTGTTAGGATTATGATTATTTTAAGTAAATAATTAGAGGGCAGGAAGTTGATTTTTTGATCTGGGTTTTTATTTACTGGTTTTGAATATAGTAATTTGTTAGATGCGCTTTATTATGGTAAAATTTATAACATTTTCTTATATTGAAAGAGAGGTTTCAGTGTGTTTGAGGAGGTGACTTATTAATAAATTTTTTTCCTTTTTAGTATTTGTTTTCATATTAAGCTCTTGCATGATAGGGTTGACTTTGATATTCTTTTAATTGATCTTTTATTGGAGATTATTTCTCAGTGGTGCTTATTTTGAATGCAATTGTGATGAATTATGTATTAATGATGATTGTGTTGGGGATTGATTAGGGTTCATGTGGCTCGTGCTGGAGTTTCAGTACTACAGGAGCTTTGGAAGGTGCTAACTACCTTGCAACTGGAAACCTTGTTAGCCTTAGTGAGCAACAGCTTGTGGATTGTGATCACGAGGTTTGATTCATTTTTGCCTTATCTTTTTATTGCTCTATTTGCATTTGTGAAGAAGACCTGTGTTATATAGTTTATGGTAGATATTGTTGTGCATATGGCATATTGTGACATTGTGTTACACCGGCTTATTCTTCATCCCCCTTGAACCTGCTTTTATTATTGCTCGATGGTGGGTATGACTAAGATTCCTCAAGCATTGCAAGATATCTAATTTCTCTTGGAACTAATCCTCAATGAAGGGAGCACCTATTCTGCTAAAGAAGCCTGGTTCAATGTGGTTGGGCTGGAAGTTCAATTTCTTTTTCTTTAGTGGTTCCTTTTTTGCTAGGTCAGGGGCACTGCAGAACATGCTCTTATGTTTCCTGCAGTACTGCGTCTAATGCCCTTTTGATTCTGTTGTGTGATTGTATAGAGTTATCTTGCCATGAATCCCCTGTTTAACCCTTTGTGATTCCACCGTATTAGGCCACAGTTATATAAGCTCATCTGATGCCCATTTATTGTTTAAATTGACACAGTTTAATGTGTTCATCAACTTTTGCTCACGTACATGTTTCAATGCGATAAGCTTGTATAGTTAAGTGACTCATTAAGCTTAGATTATATTGACTCTTCTAATTGATATGCAGTGTGATCCAGAGGAGCAAGGTGCTTGTGATTCTGGATGCAGTGGTGGGCTCATGAATAGTGCCTTTGAGTACACACTCAAAGCTGGTGGACTTATGCGAGAGGAAGACTATCCTTACACTGGTACTGACCGCAGCACCTGCCAATTTGACAAGACTAAGATTGCTGCCAAAGTGTCCAACTTCAGCGTTGTCTCTCTCGACGAGGATCAGATTGCTGCCAATCTCGTGAAAAATGGTCCTCTTGCAGGTAATTAACTGTTATAGCTTACAGTTATATGTCTCAAGGAATTTTTCTTTGTTGCCTATCGTTTTACAGTAATGGTTAATGGCTATATTTCTCATAACTTTACCTTCATGTGAATGCAGTGGCCATCAATGCTGTGTTCATGCAAACATATATAGGAGGCGTTTCATGCCCATACATTTGCTCAAAGCGTTTGGATCACGGGGTGTTGCTCGTGGGGTACGGTTCAGCTGGCTATGCTCCAGTCCGGATGAAGGAAAAGCCATACTGGATCATTAAGAATTCATGGGGAGAAAACTGGGGAGAGAATGGTTTCTACAAAATCTGCAGAGGTCGCAACATTTGTGGAGTCGACTCCATGGTATCGACTGTTGCTGCTGCTGTTCGTGCCGACTCTGAGTAGTAGGCTACAAACATTTCTGATTTGTATATAAGTTGGTTTAATTCCATTTGGGAAAAAACTTGATTCAACTTTTTAGCTTTTGTCATATTCCCATCAAAGCATAAGATTGAAATTCTTTATGCGATTGGGTTGCTCAAACTATTTAGAGTGTTTTATTTATGACATCTACTGCATCTTCATCTGTCTTTATTGTAAGAATGCTGTATTATCTGGATTTAACTAAATATATGAAACACATGATAGCAAGTCACTGCTATGCTTTAAATAAAAAAGCATTTTATTTGTATGCCTCGTTTTGNGAAATAAAAATGATAAATGTCAAAATTTGAGAAGAAAGAAAGTTACCGGAGAAGCCAAGGGAGAGCAGAGGGTTGGCGGAAGCGAGGCCGGTTAAAGATGGGATGAGTTGTGGTTGATTGTTGAGGCTGAGAGTGAGACGACGCTGGTGGGAAGAAGAGGAGGAGGAAAATCGAATAGAAGAAGAAGAAGTGGAATTGAGTGAAGGAAGAGCTGAACTTAGAGATGCCATACTCCATTTGCTACTACTATCCGTTACGGCCGTTGCCGTTGCCATTGCCATCGCCATTGCTGTGAATTCACTGGAGTGAGTCTGGATAGTTGATGATGAGATAGACTGGATAAGACTTAAAATCACAGCTGCCAGATTATGGACTCACTCTTCCTCAAAGCCCATGCCATTTCTCTGTACATGATCCAGCCCAGATGTTTATCAACTTGGGCCTAGTATTTTAGATTTAAAATTTCAAGGGTTTATAACAAAAACCCCCCTGAGGTATAATTAGATCACAAAGATCCCCATAGTTTTAGTAATAACAGAAATTCTCCTGCCTTTAAGTTTTTTGTATTAAAATAAATGGCATAAGGGTAATGTGATAAATATAAATAAACCCATCATGCTAAATTATTAGGGGAAATTTTGTTGGGTTAGAGTTAGATTAAGCGTAAGCTTCATGGGTTGAGAAAACCCCTTTAAAAAAAAAATAATGGCAATGTTTGGGGCATTATTTCTGCTTTATCCTACCCAAAATACATGTTTTTTTTCTTTATTCTGAAAATTTAATTATATTATATTCAACTATTTTAAACTCACTAGATTTGTTAATTTAACTAAACACCCCAAAAAAAGTTTAGGAATTGATAACAACACCCCCACCTACCCACATTTGCCAGATTCCGACCACCGCCGAGGGAAGGTAGCTAAAATATGGCGTAATGGCACACTACGGGTTGGATCTACCCGGTAGTGCGCTGATATAGCCTTTTCCAACCAGATCTACCATGGATTTGGCCGAAAAAGGCTAGAGCTAAGACCAAAGATCTGGTCGTTGACGGCCAGATCTTTGGCAATAACTGGTCGTCAACAACGGTCATATCTTTGGCCATTGTTGACAATCAAACGTGGTCAAATCTAGCCGAAAAAGGTCATATTGGCTCATGACCAGCCAGATCCAACCTGTCGTATGCTATTACGACGACTGCTAGCCACCTTCTAGCAGTGGTGACCAGCTACTGACATTTAATGGATGGGTGGGGGGTGTTTTGTTAATTTTTAATGTTTTATTGTAGGGGTGTTTAGCTAAATTAATAAAGTTAATGGGTGTTTTGTTTATTTTCAAATCCTACCTCATAATAACCAGGGGTGTTCAAAAGAACATGTTGGAACCGGAACCAGCGGGTACCCGAGGTTTGGTTCCTGTTCCTATCCAGAATCGACCGTCAACAGGTAGGTTTCGGTTCCAAATTTTTTGAACCGTTATTGTGCGGTTCTGGTTCCTATAGTTAGGAACCAGAACCAGGAACCAAGAACCGAGACTAATATAAAATAAAATTAAAGATTAGGGGGGTAAATAAAAACTTTTGTAGAAAAAATAATATGAATACATTTATATTTATATTTCATAACATTTAAAATAAGTTGGTTTGACTTTTGAGAATCTACCTTTACAAAGTAATAGAGTTTTTAATTTTGAATTTATAATTTGTAATCTTATTTTTAGTAACAAGTGCCCTGTGGGGGGGTATTTGTAAGTTTTTAAGGGTTTTTTTTATCATTTTAAAAACTTTTGGGGGGTCATGAATTTTATAGGGTACCCAGAACTGGAACCGGAATCGTTGTTACATGTTCTGGTTCTGGGTACCTAGGAAATGGAACCGTCGATTCTGGTTCCAATTCCTTCAAAAAATGCAGGGTACCCGGAACTGAACACCCCTAATAATAACCACCCAACTTAACTTTTTCAAAAATCATACTCAAAATAATAAAACAAACACACCCAACAATTTTTTTTTTTTAAAATACATTTTGTTCCTGAGATTTGATCTATAAGGTCCTGAATAATTTGAAAGTACACTTAAGGTTCGTATCAGTCAACTTGATTATCCTCAGCCAAAGTTAACAATGGCAAAAATAGCTTGAATGCTTTACACTACCAAGTCCAATATGGTCATCGAGTTTATTATGGTTTAACATAGTCTAGTGTTATTCGATAGAGATCGTATCCTTCGTATTTTTATTAAGGATACTCTCGGTAAGCTACTTAATTTTACAATTAGTTTTGTCTTTAAATAAAACCTTCACATTATGAGAAACCAAGATTATTGATGTGGTTATATATGTTCAAACCTTCAAAAATTATTCGAATATTTTCTTTAAAATCTAGGGTCAGTTTATTTTATTATTTTGGATAGGATTTTGGGAATAATATTGGATAGTTGAATAGGGGAGTATTACGAGGTCAAATTTAAAAATTTACAAAAAAACCCTAGGTTTGCTAATTTAACTAAACACCCCAATATATAAAAGTTTTGTAAAATGACAAAAACATTTCCACCCATCCACAGTGCCAGATTTCGGCTACCACTGTCGGAATCTGGCCAGAAAATGGCGTTACGACGTAGATCGGTCGGATCTGGCCTTTTCCGGCTAGATTGGTAAATTACCAGCTAGTTCCGGTCGTTTGTAGGCCATTGTGACAGATTCCGACTACCACTGACGGTGGTTGCTAGAATCTGGCAAGTATGGGCAGGTGAGGGTGTTTTTGTTAATTTTTAAACTTTTTTCTGGAGTTATTAATAAAATTAATAAACTTAAGGGGTCTAAAAGTAATTAAAAAATATACTAATATTTCTCAAATAACAAAACAAACAATATTTGGGGAATAAGATTGAGAATATGGGTATAAATAATGTGCCAAAAGGAGCCTAAAATATCCTTGATTTATTAATTTTTGTTTTCTTATAATTAACAAAATTGTCGGTTAATGGTCATTGACTTTATTTATTTATATAATTCTATCAATTTTTAATACTACTTTCAGAAGATTAGGGGTATTTTAGAATTTCACAAAAAAATTTAAACCGTTGATAATTGATAAAGACCTAAGTGTCATTTTCAGATTTAATTGGACGTGATTGTAGTTGAAACTAAATCTCAGGAACGAAAATGTATTTAACTCTTTGCTTTTTAAAAAAATTATCTTTGAGAGGTAAAGTAAAAAAAAAAAAAAAAAAAAGCAAAAAGCGAAGGGGAGTGGAGATCCACTTACTGTTTAGTAAAACAAAGAGAGAGGGACTGGACTGGGTTTCACTCTCACTCACTCCAATCGCCACTGAGAAAAAAGGCAAAGGAAGACAGACGAGACGAGAAGAGACGAGAAGAGAAGAGAGGTTGGATTATTTGTTATTCAAGTAATTCTAGTTATGGAGGTTTAACTAATATGTAATTTCCATTTTTCAATTGTCCTTTTTTTTTAAGTATTTTAAAGAAGAAAGTGCTTGTACTGAAACAGCGAGGAAAAAAATAGCTTTGGCAGGGCGAAGAATGAAACTCAGCCTGAGCGCCATCAGGAACGTTACGCAAGTGGAAAATGGGCAACTGTGGTACTAGAGAGGAATCGGCCGTTGTTACCAATGCTCAAGGTCTTCAGATCTAACTTCTCTTTTTCATTTATTTGTTAATTTTAGGGTTTTATTTTTTAATCATTCGTTTTTGTGGTGTTCGACACTGTTACAGTTCAGCAGCTACATATTTTATCGTCTTTGCCTGTTAAAACCGAGAAGAAGCACAGTCGTTCTGTGTCAGATCTGAGTGATTCTTCTATTCCACGTAATTTAGAGGATTCTAGAAGCAATGCGGTGCTTTATACTCATGTAATTGCCTTCACTTTGTACGAGCTCGAGACTATCACTAAGAGTTTTCGCTCTGATTATATTCTTGGAGAAGGTGGTTTTGGAACTGTTTACAAAGGTTACATTGACGAGAATGTCAGGGTTGGTCTTAAATCTCTCCCTGTCGCTGTAAAGGTTCTCAATAAGGAGGGCCTTCAGGGCCACCGTGAATGGCTTGTATGTCTTTCTGTCTCTCTTTCGTTTCATTGTAATGTTGTTTTTTCAATTAATTAATTAATTGTTTTTCGCAGACGGAGGTCAACTTCCTCGGCCAACTTAGACATCCAAATCTTGTTAAATTGATCGGATATTGTTGTGAGGATGATCACAGGTTACTTGTGTATGAGTTTATGTTCAGAGGAAGCCTTGAAAATCATCTGTTTCGCAGTATGCACCTGTCTTTTCTACTTGTTATGCTTGTTATTCCATATATTTAGAAGCATTGAGCAAATTTACAACTTCTCTACTACCTGTAAATATCTACTATATGCTTAAGTCAAACAATTTGAACTTTTTCACTCCGTGTTGTAGGATCTAAATGCAAATCCTGTTTGGTTTTGATTGCTTAGGAAATTCCCTAGAAGGTTCTACTCATACTCATAGCCTTTTCGTCCTTTTTGGGTGGTGTTATTGTGTTACTCTATTACTTCCATTGTTGAGTGTTGTCAACTTTGCACTTTATATGTCTTGGAAAGTGCTCTTTAAGATAAAAAATTCGCATGAAATACAGTTCATTGTTTCTCAAAACTTAATCAAATGTAGTTAGGATAATAACCTCAAGCAGATAGAAACCACAGATTTTTTAAGAGAAAAACTGCTGATTCCACCCTAATGAAAGGGTAAAATCAAGAATTCATGATCAGGTGTAAGTGTCATTTACACGGAAGAGAAACTTTCAGTTATAATTTTTGTTTCCCATATTCAATAGTTAAGAGCATGTCATACTCAAATGCTTCTTGCTTCAAATGGGGTGTTATTTATCTGTACTATTCATCTTTGGAAGAGGCTTCTACATTGCAATATCAACTTTGAATTTTATTAGACTATTTTGTTAAAATGTTATTTAATTTATTCATATAACATTGTGGTGATCTATTGTCCTGTGTGTGAGTTACTGAGGAAAATAATGCTGACCAAATAATAGCAATTAATTCTGATGACATTAGGGGGCATTATTTTCTACTTAGTTTCCAGTAACATATCAGTTTTTCATTTAAACAAAGTGTTTCCTGATGCATTTAGAGGCAACTGTTCCGCTATCATGGGCCACAAGAATGATGATTGCTCTTGGAGCTGCCAAAGGGCTTGCTTTCCTTCACAATGCTGAAAGGCCAGTTATATATCGGGACTTCAAAACCTCTAATATATTGTTGGATTCTGTGAGTTAAAACTTCAAACATTCCATTTTACAAATTTTCTATTAAGGTCGTGTGGTATATTTGTTCTTGTTCATCAAAGTTTGTTGTCTTGGAATCTTCAGGATTACACGGCCAAACTTTCTGATTTTGGTCTTGCAAAAGCTGGACCACAAGGTGATGAGACCCATGTATCAACTCGAGTGATGGGTACATACGGCTATGCTGCTCCTGAATATGTAATGACTGGTATGCCCTCAATTTTATCTTAGAAATTCCTAATTTATCAGTGCTCTTTTGTCCTAATCTATATAGGAAGATAAAAAGGAAATCTTTAGTTTGAAAGCTGTAATCAACTGGTAGTTGTTTTTGAATCTATGTTCTGTATATAAGGAGAATGAAATCTTTTTTTGATGGCATTGATGATAAGAACTGCATGATAGAGAGGTGGCATGGGATTCTGTGGTGTGATGTTACTATCTGATACAAATTGGATGATATATCATATGGGCCATTTTAAGGTTCTTTACTGGAGTTTTACTTGGGTTGTCTCTTGTATACCTGAAATTTGAGTCTTTCTTCTATTTTTACATTAACATGTACATATTAAGTACCGGTATATTTTCATGTTATCTCCAGAACCAGAAGTAATGCAAAATTTCTTGGTTATGAGAAAGGACAATGTAGTTGATGGGGAACAAGAAATTTGATGAAGAAAAGAATAAGAAATTAATGATTCATCTATTAACTAATAAAAGAACATTAGTAAGAAAATAATGATTGAACTATGAAGTGATAGAACATATGGTGGTAGTTTGACACCGGAAAAAAAAAAAAAAAAGTACAAAGGAAGAAAAAAAAAAAAAAACCATTGATGGAAGGGCAAAATTTCCATACTTGTCTTGTAGTGAGGTTTTGAAAAGTTTTGAGAGACGTTTGTAATGAAATTCAGAAGTGAAAGTGAGGTTTCTAAAAACTTCCAGAACTCTTTTAGTTTGCATTAATTTTAGCCAAAGGGTTGAAAATATCCTGTTATGTTTCTTGATGAAACCAGAAGAGTGGAAGCTTTTGCCTTTGACAATGGTATGAAGTTTAGTGTCATTGTTGATTTCTGGCAACTAAAACTCTTCATTCAATTTCCAAACAAAAATGAAGGAATAAATAATAGATGATACTGAAGACGGGCTTCCACTCTTAAGCACATTACTGTGTTTAGCCTTGTAACACCTCTCAGGAACCAACTGAAATCATGGATTTTTTGAGAAATTGTGATTCCTATCCTTCCCATAGCATTTTTTATTGTTAAAAGTACAAGTGATTAGTGAATTTCAGTAATTTGGTGCATTGTTGAGTGCATCCTACCCTATTATTGACCCCTTGTTCTTCATGCCGACTAATTTTTTGAATTCATTTCTCATGTAATTTGTGGCTTTCCTTTAAATAAGTCAGTAGATGAAGTAGCAGTGATGTCTGTGTTGTGCATGTGAGCAGTTTCATGTTTCTTGTACTTAAAAGAATTCTAATTTCTGCTAGTGCTTGTGCATTAATAAGATCTGAATGAATTGAACAGGCCACCTGACTGCCAGGAGTGATGTATACAGCTTTGGAGTTGTTCTTTTGGAGCTTTTGACTGGAAGAAAATCTGTTGACAAAACAAGACCAAGCAAGGAGCAAAGTTTGGTAGATTGGGCCCGGCCAAAACTGAATGACAAGAGAAAAATGTTGCAAATAATTGACCCTAGATTGGAAAATCAGTACTCAGTGAGGGCGGCTCAGAAAGCCTGTAGCTTGGCATACTATTGTCTAAGCCAAAATCCTAAAGCAAGGCCTTTGATGAGCGATGTAGTTGAAACTTTGGAACCTCTACAATGTACTAGTGATGTTGGTAATGAAGTCTCATTATCACTGACCCCAACCTTTGCCGTTAGTGGTGCTAACGCTTTTGCAATGGGAGGAGTCCCAGGTTACCGGGTGCGTTCTAGGTTCGGCAATAATGTTGGTCCTGGTGCTAATTGTCGATCGCCCAATCCAAATTGTTCGCCCGGTGGTCCTGCAGCATGCAGGGTTAGATGAAAAAATGTGAGCTATTGTATACTTGTTTGGTGTGCGGTTTCCTCTCCAACCCCTTTTCAAGATAACAAAAAATTTCTTGTTAAATCATGGGTGCATTTTCTTCTTTGTACTTAATGTACACTGTACCACTCTGAACCCAAGCCCCCTGTTAATTGTTGCTAGCCAACACGGTGGCTTGTGTCGATTTTCTAATTGTGTTCGTCGAGGAAATTTGCCATGTTAAATATTTGTTCCTCTACATACACATATTTTGAACTTGTAGCTTTTGTTATGAACTGTTAATGCTACTGTTGATATTGCGAGGATAACAAGATTTTGTGGGTTTCTGCAACTCTTGATAATTTAGGGTTATCAATTCTTGATTGATTCTATCTTGAACATGAAAACCCTAACCCTAATTATTTCACTACAAGATGTGTGTAATTTTAACTGCTTATGTGAGAAATGGAAATATCGAACTACTGTAATAGGCTCAAAACTTTGTAGAATCTCTAATTGGTAGCGAAAATATCTAAACTGACCCATGATGTCGAATCAATTATTAATCTCTTCTCCACCACATATTTTTTATGCACAAAATCCCCAGCTCCAACCCTCATCGTCCTCTCTCTCTGTCTGGCTCTTTCTGTCGCTGTATCTGTGTCTCTGGTTGCACGATGAATTATGGAATCAAAGTACTAGCGTTGGTTTTATTGATCGTCCATTTCAGGGCAAGGGTGGCTCAAGGACTAGGTGTTTTGTTTAGATTAAATGTATAAGTATATATATATATATATGTTAATCTGTAATTAATTCACTTACCATAAATGGTTATTAATTATTAAATGCAGATGGAGAACTACTACAGCCAATTGGAGGTACTGAGTACAGAGTTATGGAGGTGGTGGTGGACAATAGACGAAGGCTTACACCATTTCAGCTCTGCTTGCTCTGCAAATGCTGCGGCGGTTCAAGTTCCAGCACCACCACCTGTGTAACCATTCCCTGTTGCTTTGGGATCGACTGCCGGCTTCCCAACAAGCCTTTTGGGGTTTGCGCATTCGTTCCCAAAACCTGCAACTGTACTTCCTGTGCCCATCAAATTTAACATCAAATCTACTGTTATATATATATATCTCATATTTTTAAATCAAACAAGCATTTTCCATTTCTATTCTCTTCACGTAAGTGTTATTGCTTTCATGAAATATCAAGTAAAGGAAATACATATCAGTGGCCAAGCCCTGCTGTTTGAACATTTCATATACATTCATTTAGCTCTAGTTTCCATGTGCTTTCTCGCTCTGCAAATGCATATCAGAAGTTAAGTTAGACATGTGCTTTTCTCAGAAAGTTTAATGCATTGGTGGTGAAAAGGTGTTGGATTTTTCTTTCATTCTTTTGTGTGTGACCTGGAAGCGCACTACCATATAAGATGGGAAGGTTAATCCTCCATTAACATTTGTTTAATTGCATAACCTTATTCCTATCAGATTGCTTTTTCAGTTTTGAGTTTGATGATGGCTGCTGAAACTTACCACTACCAGAGACACTTACCTGAATTCTATCCATTTCCTGATAGAATATATTTAAAAACTAAAAGAAGGTATAATCACTACAATGGAATTTAATTGCTGTCACAAAGTCAATGCTCTGAATGTCTTCATCTTCTTCATTAAAATAAAAATACTTCCATTTCCGAAGATCAAAATCAAACCCCCTTTCTATCCGCATGTTAATATATAAACTACAGGAGTTAATGCAGTACACATTCTCCATTAAGTAAATTATCGTTTTCGCCTTTAGTTCACATTTCTTTATCGCAGTTACATTATATATATATATAAATATATACAACTACCACCACGAACCTAATGCTTTTGCCAAGTGTGATGATATTAGACCACTAGCTACTACTTCACACATGAACATCAAAAACAAATATATTATCCCGTTTTTGCATAATTCTAATCCATTCTTGTCCATCGAGTAGGAGTGAAATCGAGTCGAGTCGAGTCGAGTATCTAGATACTCGAACTCGTCTCGTTTGCTATAGTACCAAGTTCTAGTTCAAGTTCGAGCTTGATTAATAGAGTTCAAACTCGAACTCAGTACCAAAAAGTCAAATTCGAGTTTAGTTAATCGAGTTTTAGTCAAACTTTTTGAGTTTAATTAAGTTTTAGTCGAGCTTAATCGAGCTTTTTGTACAGTAATCGAACTTGACTCATGGGATTATTCGAGCCAAAGCTGAGCCACTCGATTTTCTCCCATACGGTGGAGTATATAAATCAGCATGCATATATACAACGACCACCACCAACCTAATGCTTTTGCCAAGTGTGATGATATTAGACCACTAGCTACTACTTCACACATGAACATCAAAAACAAATATATTATCCCGTTTCTGTATCATTCTAATCCATTCTTGTTCATCAAGTTGGAGTGAAATCAAGCAGAGTCGAGTATCTGGGTACTCGAACTCGACTCAGTTACTACAGTATTGAGTTCGATGAATCGAGTTCGAACTCGAACTCAGTACCTAAAAGTCGAATTCGAGCTTAGTTAATTAAGTTTTAGTTGAGCTTAATCAAGTTTTTTTAGCTTTTTGTACAGTAATTGAACTTGACTCATGGGATTATTCGAGCCAAAGCTGAGTCGAGCTTGAGCTGCTCGATTTTCTCCCCTACCTTGGAGTACATAAATCAGCATGCATATGTACTTTTGATCTCTATAAACACAACAATTTAATTGCAGAGTCATTCATTAATTAGGTTGAAATTTGTTGATGCTTGATTTTAGATACCAATGACTCGCATATGCAAAGTGCTAAAAGAGTCTTAGAAATTACACGTGATGAATCTATGACATTTGAATATGGTAGTGAGATTATATATGTTGTAGAAACGTAAATAATATACTGACAATAGAGGTTTTTATAGTGGTTCAAATGCTTAAAGCAACTCCTACATCCACTGTTATTTTATTATTTTTTGACTATTTTTATGATATTGCCCGTAAGACATACAAAGATGAAGAAATACTCTGCTTACAGAGAGAAAGAATAAAGCTCAAATCTATGCCTAGCTCTCATATGCCCAACCCCCCTTTTCGTGAAGAGAGGTGCTCATTTATACACTTTTTAGGTCAATTTAATGAATGCTTTTGCAAGTTGCTCTGACACATGGAGACTATTCCTTAATCCTTATCTTTTTGTTTTAATAAAGTTGGGATAGGTGTGCGGTCCTCATCCACTCATAGACAAAACTTGAATCTGCTGGGTTAGTGACAACCGTATCCCTTCTATCTTGGGACGATATAGCAGCTCTTGGATGACACAAAGCCTTCATAAACTCTGATTGGTTGGTACTGATATCAGTGCGATTTTTTAGGCACAACAAAATTAATTAACTTGGGGTTTTAGGAGGATTTAATTACTTACCTAATTGCTGGTTTCTGCTTTGTTTCAAGTGAGGAAACTGCAGATGGTTTAGGTAATTGGATGGATGTCTGTCACTGCAATGAAGAAAGTCATCTTTTGTTTTGTCAACAATGTTACGCAAGTAGCTAATCTGGTCTTGTATATATTCATGAAGAAAAATGATGCCATAATATTCAACAAAAAGACTGATTATTTAGTGGTTTCCTGACTCAAAATTTTAAACCAAGTTGCTCTAGTTTAATATCAACCGCAGATTAAATTAATATTAATGCAGGAATAAACCCTCGTCAGATTGGCTGTCCATCATTCCATTCTTTATCTTGCTCTCTTGTTTTATTCACAGAATTCTTCCCCGCAGGATAAAATTAACATTAATCACTGTACGCGTGTGTTGGGAGAATCAAATTGAAATTCTCTGGATAATCAAGACACCATATAAAAACAAGAAGAAAGAAGAAAAATATACACATTCGTACACGATGATTTCATTCTGCTGAGCTTCTTCCAACTAAAACCCACGTTTATATAAAGTCTT
Organism: Pistacia vera; assembly: GCF_008641045.1. Classification (NCBI taxonomy): domain Eukaryota; kingdom Viridiplantae; phylum Streptophyta; class Magnoliopsida; order Sapindales; family Anacardiaceae; genus Pistacia; species Pistacia vera. The sequence goes on from NW_022196058.1 coordinate 1,508,982, forward strand.
GGCCTTTGAATACTGTCCCTGGAGATCAACTTGATGCATAATTTAATGAAAAATTAGATAACGAAGTTTCTTTATCACGACAAAGAATGTGATCACATGAAGGTTTGAATAATCCTCCGCCACTTGATTTATACTATACTATAGTATTATAGCTAGCCCAGCAGCCATTGTTTACCACTCCGTACGATATGAGTTTTCCAGTAAAGCAAAAATCCATTTATTATGTTAAAAAAATAGGGCTGACACGGAGTCTTGTCAGCATGATTGGTTAGAACTTAAAATGGTTCTATGATCGTTTAGATGTGGTCATATTGCATGATGATGTGAGTGACATGCTCTTGTCAGTGTAGTGGGTCTATGCCAGGTTGGCAAATGGTTGGAGATGATCTACGTGTCCAATCTTTATACAAATCGAGAAAATCACTCGGGTAGGTGAGCAATAGGATATAGAGAAAGATTTGCACGGTATCCACCCCACTCACAGATTTAGTAATCATTACCTTGATTCATCCTATTATAAATAGATGTCTCCTCTCCCATTTGTGGGATTGGCTAATTTCACTCTAGAATAGTATACTCTCTCTCTCTCTTGTATTCTCTAAGTTGTAGCTCAACTCGTTGAACGCGGCATAACTTTACTCATTAATACAATATTAGTGGACGTAGGATTCGCCTTGTGAGCATCCGAACCACTTTAAATATTGTTCTTCACCCTTTATTCAATTAAATACTTTCATAACCACGTGTGGTTTCTAAGCCCATTTAACATTTTTCACGTGCGAATAGTTAGTGTCAAAATCAAGCATAAATACTGTTGAATTGACATCTACAGGACTGGGACTGATACAAATGTATACAACAAAATATATAGATGTTAATGATGGGTGTTTGATAATGGCTTCCCAAAGGGAAAATATGGGAAATGATGGTTTCCCTTACTTCCAAGACCGCTAACTTTTGTGTGTCTCAATGTAACATGATTATGCATGAGCAAATTCAGGTAAAAGAGGAGGCTCCTCTTATTAAGAAATGGACTGGACATAGTTTTGAAATAAAAAAAGAAAAAAGAAAACCAGATGAATAAATGGAGGGGGCCTAGGGGTGTTAGTTGTGTAAGCCACTAAGCTAGACAAAAGTCCGAGACAAAGGTCTCTCTTTCCACGCACGTCCTTTTTTTTTTTAATATTAAATTAATCCATTAATTAATTAATCCATCTTTGGAACTGATGAAGTTTGGACTTTGGATTGAGTATATAACTACCACCACCACCGTCTCCTCTCTTTATATATATCAGCTCTCTATATCTATCTATATAACTCTCGTTGAGTTTCTTTCTGGTTCTGGGTACTGCAAAGAAGTTGCATGTTCAGTATGTCTAAAGTATATCCGGCTGAGAACAAACATAATGGTTTGATGATGTCGAAAGAGAAAGTAGTGGAGGTGGAAGAAGATGTAGTACGACGTCGTCCGTGTATGCTGACTGTATGGAAGAGATCAAGCATGAGTTTCCAAGGGACCGACGGATTCACAGTGTTTGATCACCATGGGAGATTGGTTTTCAGAGTTGATAATTATTCAAGGAATAAAGCCGCTGGTCTCGTTCTCATGGACGGAGCTGGGAATGGTTTGCTATGTTTGAAACCCCAGGTAAAAAAAAAAAAAAAAAAATCTTTCTTTTCTCATCATCAATATGTATGCATAGTAATTGACTCTTGACGTTCGTGTTTGATGGGCAGATGTTAAGCATGCAATACCAGTGGAACGCATACAGAGAAGAAGAAGAAGAAGAAGACGACCATGGAAAGAGGTCTAGAGTGTTCTCAATGATGAGAAGGTCGCCGGTGTTCTTCCACAACGGCAAAGATCAAGCGGACGTTTACATGGGAGGGAATAAACAAGCTCAGTCGAATAGACCGGATTTCACAATCGAGGGTTCTTTCAGGACTCGAAATTGCAAGATCAAGAATGCAAATGGAGAAGTGGTGGCGAAGATCTCTCGAAAGAGAGTCAACTCAACGATTTTACTAAGCGACGATGTCTTCAACCTGGTAGTTCAGCCTGGTTTTCCCACTCATTTAGTTATGGCGTTTGTAATAGTATTGGATCGCATATGCAGCAAGCCATTTGCTCCAGTTTTGTGTTCTTAATTGAGACTAAATTCTTCCCTTTCCTTGTACAAATTATAGTTTCATAATAAGTTCATTTATACCAAAATTTTCATTATCCCCCCCATACATCCCTCTAAATCAATGATATAGTCGGACGCACTATTTTGGCCATGCAAGTGCAACGGATTTATAAAGGATTTGACATTTAACATAGATTGTCTTTCTTTAGACAAAGACTCTCTTGTTTTTTCCACTTTTTGGATGATGTCAAATTCTTATCTTCTAAAAGAGAGGTTTACGATAACTTCTTTTAAATCGCGATCGTTAAATTCAAAGTTTTTGAAGGATTAGTCGATGTATGTACAAACCGACTCAAATACCCTTAATCATCCTGTACAAAACTACAAATTTATAATCTGATTAAGATAGCTAGTTGAACCGGTGAAAATTATACCTAGTTTTAACTTTTAAAGAATCAAGAGGGAAGCTAATAAAGACCTTAAAATCCATTTATTTATAGTACAAAACAATATTAATGGCAAGTGTTAATACTCTTGGAAGATTCTTCTTTACCTATATTCCTAATCTATTCTCCAAATAATGTTTAAAGAGAAACAGTAAACATTTTAAAGAGATAGCGGAGGTATTATATAAGAAAACAGCTTAGGGCATGTTTGGCTTATTATTTTTAATCTATATTCCTAATCTATTCTCCAAATAATGTTTGGCACATTATTCCAGAAATATTATCCTATTTTTTTAATTACTTTTAGACCCCATAAGGTTATTAATTTCACCAAATACACCCTGAAAAAAGTTTAAAAATTATCAAAAATACCCCCGTAACTCATACTTGCCAGATTCCGGCAACCACCGTCGGTGATAGCCGGAATTTGTACAACGGCCTACCTTCCGACCAAAAATGGCTGGAAGTTCACCGATCTAGCCTTTTCCAAATCTGGTCGTGAACGACGGCCAAAGAAATGGCCGTCGTTGACCGAAAACGACAGCCATATCTTTGGCTTACGGCCAAAGATGGTCGTCGTTTTGGCCTTTTCCGACCGTCGCAGCCACAACAGGCCGTAGATTTGACCTTTTCCGGCCAGATCTGTAGTAGATCTGGCCGGAAAAGGCCATAATGACGCGTTACGACACAGATCTGACCGGTCTGTGTCATAACACAATTTTTCGACCAGATTCCGACAGTGGTGGCCGGAATCTGGCACTACAGGTGATGGGAGTGTTTTTATCGTTTTATATATTAGGGTATTTAATTAAATTAACAAACCTGGGGGCTTTTTCATAAATTTTTAAATTTTACCTCGTAATACTCCCCTATTCAACTACCCAATATTATTCCCAAAATCCTATCCAAAATAATAAACCAAACGCACCCTTAATAATTTGTTTAATAAAATAATACCCTAATATATATGCCATACAAGGATCTTTTCACTTCAAAATTTTCTTACTGGAATTAACTTGTCATTTGCCTCAAAAGAAGAAGAAGAAAAATTTTCTTTCTAATATTTATTTCCCAGAAAACAGAGAATTCACATTCAATCCTCTTTCTGCTAACCTAATTAAAAGGAAAAAGGGGCTGCCAATGACAACAAACATAGCAGACAGAATTGCTCTTTTCATCTGAGTAGAAGCACTTTAATGGGTACAATAAAATCAGTAATGCATAAAACTGAAGCAAGCTCTTATACATATGACAGGCTGAACCTCTACCCTAAACTCTCAATTATCGCCTTGGAATCTAATTCCAACAAAGTGTGGTCCAAAATTAGAAGTACAGAATTCCGTGACAAGATTGACTCAGCAATCGCATATGATCTTCAATCACTTATCTCTATCGAGTCATCCATCATGTTAATACACTGATAAATCCATTCACTACTTTAGTAAATATGCATCCACCAACCTATGTGCACCAGATGGTCTGATACATCAATCAATCATCAGACAAGAAAGTCTTGCCTTCATAATACTTTTTCTCACTAGCTGCCTTTTTCTCGTTTCGCTTCTGCAGAAAAGAAAGAGGGTAAAGAAAAATCTTAGGTTAAAACACAAAAACACAATGGCAGAGATAACACGCGTCTTAAAAATGGAAAGAATCTGATAACCACAGGGTCAGACGAGCTGATTATAGGTTAAACCTCATAACAAGCACAGGGCCCCTCTGTTCAATCATTTCTATCAGACATACAGATCAGTCGTAACACAATTTTAACATGATATTCATTTCAAGTGGACACAGTCAACAGGAATGGATCACATTTATTCAGCCAACAAATTGGATGCCCATCACATATTCCAAGGTTGGAGGACAATTAATAGGTCTAAACAGGGACTAGCCATACTAATGACAGTGGCAAGAAAATGACATCTTAAAAAGGTCATTTTTCCGGTTCAAAATAAGGCATTGATCATGGTGTGATTGCTGCACAGAAAGCTCCTTTATTCAGTCAAGTGCTATCATGGTCATACATTTGTAACTCTCGACAGAATTGGTGACTGTAAAAGGTTGCAAATTTTTTTTTTTTTTTTTTTAAGTATCAGAGATAACAGGGTTTGGAAGTGAACCTGGTATGCCTCATGATTTGCAACAATCCTTCTGATTATCGTGGTAGTTGTGATATCCAGTGGGCTTTCCAAAACTTTAAAGATACCCATGCTAATCGGAACTGCATATGGATTGTCACTCTCCTGTATAACAATGAAATGTCAGAAAAATTGAGCATATTGGAACCTTATTAATAAATGTAATATAACTTTTAAAGGAAAATGACGCATGAATAATTTTATAAATTTAAAAAAAAAAGATAAACACCCAATGGACGTTAGTTGTTTCAATATGGGACAAAAGCAAAGAGTCATACCAGGCCACAAAAATAAAAAATAATATGTAACGCCGGTCTTTCACGAGCAAAAGCTACAAAACTTGCAGCCGTTTCTTTTTGACAGATTGGAATGTTTCGCACCGTTAGATTTTATTTTTTCATGGGACCCAGATGATAGTGACGTTTAGTTGACTATTTTATTATCTACCAATGCCATTACCAAGTTGTGGCGTTTGGTTTACGTTCACCTGTCGTTTTCATCGTCCTGTCTTTTTCGAACTTAATGGCGACATGGGAATATGTAAATGAAACTCCGCGGAGTGATGGTGTCGACACTATAGTGTCACCGCTGGTCACATGAACTTTTAGTGAAGCTAGGTTATGTGACGCAAATAATAAGAAGCACAATAAAAGTTGTGGGCCGGGTCCATATTGAAAATTTGAAAATAGTGGCCTTGCCTAATAATAGATAATGTTAGATAATGTTGGATATGGTGTTGTTGTTGGTGTATACTATATACTTCTCTTAGTTTTGACAGACTATTTATTTAAGACAACTAATTTTGGGCTTGATTTAGGTTATAAGTTCAAATGAGATTAGATTTCTATTATGTATTTTTTGTAATAATTAAAAACATTAGATGTGAAGATAGAGCAAAGAGTGAGTTACCAATATTATTCATCTTTTGTATTCTGTAGTTTTCTGATACTCAATAAAATCGTTTTGTTTGAATGTTGGACATAGATTCTTAAAAAAGGAATGAACCAGAGTAAATTATTGTGTTCAGTTATTATTTTATGTTTTTCTTATGAGGTGTTTAGCTTTCAGAGTTCACAAATTTTCCTTTACTACTTTTATTTCACATGAAGATTTAATTTTAATTTACACGATTTCTGTTAATTGAAAACGTGGATTCATATATCATTCATCAATCACATGGCTACTAGATTTGGTAGAAGTGGTAACAAGTGATAGGTGAAAATATTTGCCAAATGTGGCATAACATTTGAAGATGATTGCATAATACGAAATGGATAAACTAGAATGTTGGTGAAAGCACAATAAGTTGGGCCAAGGGAGATTATTCTAACGTATGTATTTATCCTCTTATGGAAAAGGATTCATAATATATCTATTCTTTGGATAATCATCAAAGCCGGCTGGCTTTGGATAATGCATGCATGGCTTTGGCATGGGTGGGGGATCACCCCCTTTTTTTGTTTAACAAGGAAACAACACAATTCTTTAGCTCCTAAGTTTGACAACGATGGCTTCTGCATTATAAATTTGTCCTCGTGATTCTCATCTTTTGCCAACTTCTCATCGAGTCCTGAAGCTACTAGGAACATGGTTGTGGCTAGGGGTGAGCATGAGTAAAGGATAGAACCAGAACTGGCCCTGTTAGGATCTGGTTTCAGTTTTGAAAAATTGGAATCAGGAATTCTCGGGTCTGGTTCTGATTCCAATAGTGTTGGAATCAGGAATCAGAACCAAGGTCTAGGTATCTGGGTAGGAACTAGGACTGAATTATAATTTTTGTAAACTGTTAGGTGTATTTGTCATTTTTTAAAAGTGGGGGTAATTAAAATTAACCTGGGTACCGAATCGGAACCAGAACCTATGTTTCAAGTTTCGGTTTCATCTAGGAATTCTGATTCCAGTTCCCTAAAAAAATACAGGGTACTAGGAACCAATCACCCTTAGTGGCTATAATGTAGTCATGTAAAAGTGCATGTTACAAATTTTATATTGTGAGTTTACAAGTTTCATGTTTATGTATTATTATAGTAATGTACTTTGACACAACCCTTAGGGTTTGCTTGGGTGTTTTATGGTAGCAAGTATGAGGGTAAACCATCGTAGCGGTTTTGAGGGTAGACCATCATAGCGGTTTTAAGGGGTTTTTAGTAGCGGTTTTTAAAACATCCAACCTCTGCTTGGAAGTTTATTTTCCAGCGGTTCTAACAGTTTTTTAAAATGATAAATTTACATATATGCCTATAAAAATACCCTAACTCTAACAAGTACTTGGGAGTTTTGTTTTTTCAATTATAAGGTAAGAGTTCTTTATTTGTTTTCTACTTATTAGTATTTTATAACTTCAAATGTGATAAAGTCTTCTTATCCTTCTTCATCATTCTTTGCAGCATCTGGAATGATTGAAAAATTGTAATTCCACTTCTCTAAGAAAGCATCTAGAAATGAGATTTTAATATTTTTTTTATGATTAATTTTTTTTTTTTGATATAATTGAGATAGTTTTATAGTGGATAGGATATTTGTGGAATAAAATTTTAAAACCAATCAAAACGCCCCAATTTGGAGTGTTTTATAAACCCCTAAAAAATACACTATACTAGTTATGGGTGTTTTCGAGCCAGTCAAAATTAGTGCATAAAAAAATCTGACAAATAATAATTTTAAAATACTTTAAAATCAGTATAATTAAAAACCCAAAAAAAAACAATGGAAAAAAAACTCCCACGACCCTCAATCATATCCAAAGGATGGAAGTGGACAAAACTACATGGTGGATTCAAATTAAGCTAATGGTTTGATCTCCATCTCCAGGAAAAGGCTCAAAGATATAACCCAAAATATATCAGAAAGTAAAACAATCCTTATTCCTTAGAAGTAAAAGCCCATGAATTTGTGGCCCAAAATTACAAGGCTCAAAATCCAGAATCAAAACGAATCAACCCGGAGTCGGTTGCTCGCTAAGCTGCACCTACTGGTCAGAAGCTCGTCGTCTCTCGCAACGCAAATTTTACGCACAGAGAGAAATTAAACAACCAAGCGACGACTGGTAGGCTGGGCATGGACCTCTAAACTATTTCCCACTTAAACCTAGTCATCGTCAGAAGATTCCATAAAAATCTAAACTTTCATTTACAGCAGGCCCCAAATTGAATCCAATTTCAAATTCAATGTCCTCCTCTTCATCAGCACCATCCTCAGATGACGAACTCAACCCTAACCCTAGCCCTAAACCAATCGAAGACGAGTTGTCATTGGCGTCAGTAATATTGACCGAATCCAACGGTAATGGATCAGTGAATGAGAATAGTGAATTGGCGTGGGGGAGGAAGAGTTCTGAGGTAGAAGTGGAGGCGGATGGGTCTTCCAGTGCTAGCAGTAGTGGGTATGCGGGAGAGAGAGGGAGCAGTAGCGAGACGAGTAATTCGAGAATTGATGAGGATGAAATACAGGAAGTGAGGAATGATGATGGTTTTGGTGATGGAGTTCACGATTCTCAGGCCGCTTGGGTGCCTGGTAAACGCCACGTTGATGAGGTGAGTCAGTCGGTTTTGGTTGTGCTTTGTTGATTTGGAATGTGTTGAATTTTGATTTTGTAAATTGTTGGAGAATTTGCTGTCCAACTGAGTGTGGAGAAGGTCTTGCAATTGATTTCTCAATGACAGGAAATGATGGACCAAGAGTGGGAGATTTCTTGTTTGTGTAGTGCATTGTGGGAAGTTATTGTTTCATTGAATATGAAAATTTTTACATTTTGTTTAAGATGTTGAAAGTTTGATGCTTAATGTAATGGACCGGGCAATTAGTATATTGAACATTGTCAGTTTATTGTTGGCATTTTTTTTTTAAATGTTACAAGTTTGATGCTCAATGTGATGAGATGTGCTATTGTCCTTAAAGAGTTCCAGTATTCCTGTATAGTGTCCACAAGTGTAATGTTTCTAGATAAAAATTTAGCAATGTGTCTAGCAGGCAGTGTACTTTTAACATTTGAAGACTACACACACACACCCAAGAGAGCTATGGGAATTGCACATTAGCAAATAGTTATGGAGTTCAAGCTCTATAAAGAGTGAAGTTGAGACGAGTAGAAGGATCGTATAGTACTAATCTTCTGTTTATGAGTATATTTTTCAATGTTATATCCTGTTTGATTTATAAATAAAGTGCAGGATGATGCTTCCATATCATGGAGAAAGAGAAAGAAACACTTTTTCATTTTGAGTCACTCTGGGAAACCAATATATTCCAGGTTTGTCTCTTGTGCTTATGAAATTCAGCATTCTGTAGTGCTCAAGTTGCATCCATCTTGATTCACAGTGGAGGAAAATGTTTTAGTATCTGTTTCAGTTTTTCATTGCATCTTTCATTGACTTCCAGATATGGAGATGAACATAAGCTAGCGGGCTTTTCAGCAACATTACAAGCAATTATTTCCTTTGTGGAGAATGGGTATGTGGCTGCATCTGTTGCTTTATTTTAATGAATTCACAATGAAGCATGTATCTGTTCTCAGGGTAATCTTTCTTAGCAGTTGTATTACTGAATTTTAGTACTTACCTCCATTAATTGCTTTACTGTTTTTCAGTGGTGATCGTGTCAAATTGGTTAAGGCAGGGAAGCATCAGGTGTTTTTGAGTTTTCACTTCTTCTAGCTGATTTAAATTTTTACTTCAAGCTCTTAACGTTCTAATAAATCTTTGTTTCTTGGGTTCTGATAAAAACTGTGTTTTTGTTTCCTTGCTAATATAACATTTAAATTGAGTATTTTGAAATGTATTTTGTCATCCTAAATTCCAAGAAAGCAACAATGGCAAGATGCAATGTAATGGTTAGCTTAAATGTCTTTTCTTTATGCCTTGTGGTTCTGCATGAGTTTGCTGATGTTATAATTCTCATTTAGAGAGTGAAGTCTTGATTTTTTGAATCTGTTGACTTAGATTGGGTTGACATTTCTGTGTGTCCAGGTAATCTTTCTTGTGAAGGGACCAATCTACTTAGTTTGCATTAGCTGCACAGAAGAGCCTTATGAATCATTAAGGGGACAATTAGAGCTTCTATATGGCCAGGTTATTACAATCTCCCGCTTAGAATTTTGATTTCTGGCAGCTGTGTTTTACCTGTTGCTGTACCAACAGATTGTGATTTACTTTGTTAATTACCCTTTACATTATTAGGCCAGTACAGTTTTAATAAACCAGAATCATTTTGATTGTTCCACTGTCATTTGATTGATATGGTATCAATGCAGATGATACTTATTTTAACAAAGTCCGTAAACAGATGCTTCGAGAAGAACCCAAAGTTTGATATGACACCCCTGCTTGGAGGAACGGATGTTGTCTTCTCATCACTCATTCATTCTTTCAGCTGGTTTGTTTCTCTGACCTTTTTGTGAATGTTTATATTTGTTTTGACCTTTTTTTTTTTTTTACCCCTTTGTGGGTTTCCTTATTTTTTTTTTTCTATCTTCGTTCAATTACCTCTTTTCTCTATTTTATAGGACAAAAGTTGTTGAAATCTCTCTAATTCAGCAGAATTTTTTCAGTCAGCTGGGTGTGGTTGCTTATTTGTTTAAATTGAGCACCAAAAATAAATAAATAAAGAATTTAGGATTTAAAATGGTGTAACGGTTAAATATTCCAGGTTAGGCTGTTTCTGTCTGGCACTTATCTTGAATTTCTTATGCTTTGATTTAGGGGTATTATACTATAAAGGTATAGTGGTAAGGTATGGTTTTGGGGCTGATATATATAAAATAAGCCAAATCGATAGATGCTATTCCTAGGTAGTAAATAGTGAGAGTGATAATTTTGGGATTGCTGATTTTAGGGTTTATGCTTGAAAACCTAGTTAGGGTTTCAGAATAAATCAAAACTTCGGAGATTAGGTAGTGGTAGTCTAGATCTAGTTGCTGAGAATACGAAGAAGAAGCCCATAAATATATGTGTGTGTGTTTGTGGACTTTCTGAAGTTCAATGTGCGGACAATGGTCGCTGGCTTAAGAAAATGTAGAAATCAAAGCTAACAACTAGTCACTTACCTTTAGCTCGAATTTTAAGAACTTAATGATTTCAATACCTAAATTTTTTCATATATGTTTGTATACAACTCCGTATGTTCCTATAACTAATTGCACTTTGGAATACCCATACTTCACCTTTCATGATTGTAAGTTGGATGACACTGTTGAATTAGCCAACCATTTCTTCCTTGTTAGGAATCCAGCCTCCTTCCTTCATGCATATACTTGTCTCCCCCTCGCTTATGCAACAAGGCAAGCTGCTGGTGCTATATTGCAAGATGTTGCTGATTCAGGTGTCCTGTTTGCATTGCTAATGTGTAAATACAAGGTAAAATCCCCCTCATTGCTCTTTGGTCTCTCTCTTTCTTTGTAAGCACTTCAATTTTTAAGGTCTCATTGATCTTTAAGTCTATAATCTTTTGATGCCAATGGTATTTTCTCACTTGGAGTTAAATTCCAGGTTGTGAGTCTTGTTGGTGCACAAAAAGCCTCTCTTCATCCTGATGATATGCTACTTCTTTCCAACTTTGTTATGTCTTCAGAATCATTCAGGTAAATAGATTGACTTTGATGAGTCTTGCATCATCTTTTGTTGATTAACTTGGCATGGGTGTTGTGAAAGTATAAAATGACTATGGACTCTAAGGAGAAGTCTTTGGGCTCTGCTATATATTGACTTGTTTATTTGGAAATACTTTCCATGTGTTGCTATAGAAATAATGCTGGCAGTTTAAGCTTGGCAGTTGATAATGTTGGCTCTCTATCTGATTATGCTGTTGATGAATGAACTTATTTCATGGATGCTTGTTAAGTAATATTAATTTCATGAGTAGGATGTGACATTTCTATTGAAGTTAATTTTTTTATGAGTATATTCTTTATTTTTCCTGTCATGTGATGTGCTTTAGCATGCCTTCTTTATAAAAATTAAAAAGAAAGTCAAAATTATTAATTTTCTCTTAATTGCACATCTTCTTTTCTTTCTTACTGACCTTGTATGGAAAACTTGATTGGCGTCAGCCTATCTCATAACGATCGGTCTAGTTCCATGTGATCCTTGTCAGCTATATATTACAGTTGATTAGCTTAAAAGTTGTAACATTCTTTACATATTTATAAAATTAGGGACTAGAATATTCACAATTGGAATTATCCTTGTATTCTGTTGGCTTGGACTTAATGTTTGCGATTTCTGAATTTCTTTGTGGTGTTGAGTCTTACTTGGTTTTCTGGATTTTTGCAGGACATCTGAATCTTTCTCACCAATTTGCCTGCCAAGATATAATCCCATGGCATTTTTATATGCTTATGTCCATTATTTTGACGTGAGTGAGACAAGAATCACAAAATTTAATCTCATACAATTCCACCACTTAAAGTTTTGTCTGTGATTGTTGGAGGAATGGTTTTGTCTTTTATTTTCTTCTTCTTCTTTTTCGTCCTACTGGTGGAGAAAAAACTGAAATTTATAGTACTTAAAGCAAATTAACAAAAAGTGTAGACAAGGAGTCCACTGAAACTAAACAGCTAAAATATAAACAGCAAAACATCTAATGAAACCACTGCAGCATCCCAACTAGATTGGGAAAAAGGGAATATCTCTTGAACTTTTTAGAAACCGAAGCGTACAAGAGAGCAAGAAAATGGAATATCTCTGAATTTCTCCTCTTTAATTATCTTTTTCACATCCCATATTCATCATTGGCATTATCAGTGTGTTATCATAACAAGAGAAGAATTTATTTGGCAATTTCATGTTCTTATGACAGGTGGACACATACCTGATGTTGCTTACTACTAGTTCGGATGCCTTTTATCATCTTAAGGATTGCAGGTAAACATTGCTGTTGAAATCTAATAAGTAGTATTTGTGGATATAGAGATATGTGTTTCAACTTTCAACTTCTTTGATCAATTATAGTTTTTGTCTGTTGTAACCTTGTGATTGTGATATGGTTGGTATCCAAATACCCACATGCCCAAAAAGAAAATAAAAAAACCTTAATGAGCTCATGATTGTAGCAAATAGATATTATCCGGAGACATTTGACTTAAATCTTTTATAGGATTCGTATTGAAAGTGTCCTTGTGAAGTCAAATGTTCTTAGTGAAGTTCAGAGATCCATCTTAGAAGGGGGAATGCGGGTCGAGGATTTGCCTATTGATCCACTGCCTCGTTCTTCGATATCTCATCATTTGAGCCAACAGAGGCTTTTAACAGATTCTCATGAAGGGTTTAGTGAATCAGTTTTTGGTATTGGTGGTCCTTCTGGACTTTGGCATTTTATTTATCGCAGTATATATCTGGATCAGTATGCGTCTTCTGAGTTCTCACCACCAATTAGCAGTCCTCAACAGCAGAAAAGGTAATTGCTTAATCATTTCTCAGATCTTTTAGCATTATTAGTTTTGGTTTTTATTGTCTGTTGGATAACTAGTTTCTTGCTTGCAGATTGTATAGAGCTTACCAAAAACTTTACTCTTCCATGCATGATAAAGACATTGGGCCCCACAAAACTCAGTTTAGAAGAGATGAAAACTATGGTAAAAGTTTCCTCTCTTCTTTATTTTAGATTACATCTTAAAATTTCAGGATACATCTAATTATCTGCTTGAGCAGTTTTTTTCATTTTGCACAGGCTATTCTTCTTATCTCACAATTTTTTACAAAGTTTACACACAATAAATGGCATCTCAAACCAAGAAATTTTGGGATTTTATGGAAAATGAACTTCATGGTAGAACAGAAAATGATGCCAAGTTGTTTGAAAATTTTGTGCTCTCATCCCACAGAAATAAATGCCTTTCAGAGGTTCTCATTTCATACATTTACAAGTTGAAGCCATTAGTGTTTATGGTTTGATGGACCTGGGTATTTCTTTTGATCATTTACAGTTGAAGCTTTGTAGCTAATTCATAGACATAAGCAATATTTTCCGGGACCAAATACTATGAAGTTTCTGCTGTATTCAAGATTGGACTTTTGTTGATGGATCCTCTTTTGCAACGTTGCTAACTTAATTTCTTCTTTTGATTGAATAACATTACTTGTTCATATATATGCATGCTTGATCGGAAGGCTTTACTGTTGAATTTATACAATTGCTTTCATGTGGCAGTTCTTCTTTGCTGGGTCACGCAGGATTTTGAACTTTATGCAGCCTTTGATCCACTTGCAGATAAGGTTTGCTTTTTGATCATGCAGATGAAAGATTTCTTTTCTAGTTATAACTTGTAAAGAAGTTTAGCTCTAATATCTTCAAAATGAGTTATCTCTGTGAAAAGTGTAATTATTGAAGTCTTCATGGATAATTACTGGTCAAGGCAATTTTACTTGGGAAACTATATTTTTGATACGGTAATTAACTTGTTGATATCTGTAAACCTTGAAAGACTTTCTTTACCTTTATCCTTCATAGATATGCATCAATTAAGCTAGTTTGGCAGGGTAAATCTGCAATGTCTGTTGTGGTTCATTTTATCGGGTATGTAACAAATTTTTGTGGAACTGAATGTGCAGGCTTCGGCTATAAAGACTTGCAACCGGGTTTGTCAGTGGGTGAAGGATGTGGAAAATGAGATATTTTTGCAGGGAGCAAGCCCCTTTTCATGGTGATATCCCAAATTATTCTGTTACACAGCATGTACCCTAGTTTTGTTTATTTAATAAAAGCTCATATAATTTTTTTTTTTCCCACTCCGCTACAACTGCATGATGGCTATAATTAGTTACTTGTTTGTATGATTACCTTCTTAAGGTTTTTGTCCAATTGATAACCTCTAAAAGTAGTCGTTGATATGTACACTAATTAAAGTTAGGCAGTATTTTACTAGTAAATATCTGAATCGATAGACAAGGCCTGCCACAATCCAAACAGTTGAAAATTACATTTAAAATTTGGATTTAGTGATGTGGGAAACTGACATGAAGTCGTTGACCTGTGTGTGCACAGCATCAAAGGTGAATGTGCAAGTATTAAAGAGGTTGGATAATGTTTTTATTGTTACACTATCATGAATGACTATTTTGTTCTTTATGCCCTTTTATTGGTTCCTCAATGGTTTGCGGGCCTTTAAAGATTTAATCGCAGTTGCAGTGTAGAGTCTTAAGTGTTAAGTGAAACCTCCCCAGTCCATAATACACCAGAACAGAATCAAGCCTTTCTTTTTTAAATAAAATATTTTTTAATTTTTTAATTTTTTAAGATATGCAGGGGAATTTTATAAATTAGAGAATGGTGACGTGATTAACGTGTCCCGTCCCGCGTACAATTCGTGGGAAAATGCTGTAATTATACCATTCCATTACCTTTCTCAAAGACTTATTTTTTATTTGAATTCAACCTCATTATGCAATTTTTGAGAATCTGAGATTCATTAATATGTACAACTTACATTGAGTTTTCTTGTAATTTTCCTAAGAAGTCAACTTCGGCTGAGCTGAGCATATCGTGGAATAATGCGGCGGCGTTGTTAGACTAATATGTTTGGTTTCTGATTCCATGGATTGACTTGTTTACACGTCTACGAAATGTCGGGCTGAAGTTTTTTTTTTTTTTTTTTTTTCCTTCAATTTTCAAAAAATTTAATATTTTTGGTGGGGCTTAATTTTCGTTTATTTTATAAGATTTTCGTGTTTGGTTTACAAGTAATAAAATATTACAGGATTTTTTTATTGTAAATAGTGTTTACTGTTAGTAATGTGGGGATAATCCGATACCCTCCCCCACCCCTAGGATTAAAACATTACCAAGTAATTTAATTTTTATACTTATTTTGTCTTTAATTAAATATCATTTCGGACACAATTGTTCTTAAATATCTACCAAATAACAATTTGCCCTGCCCCCATACATTTGAGAAATTATTTAAACACTCGAGCCACAAAAAGTTTAAAAATTAACAAAATACTCCCAACCACCTAAGACCACCGCTGACCGTCGGTGTCAATCGCCGTAATGGTGCAAGACCGGTGGGATCTAGCCGGTCAAATCCATGGATAGAAACAGTTAGATCTAGCCGTTTCATGGACAAAGATATGGCTGTGAAAAGGTCATGAAACGGTCGTAGATATGGCCATGAAATGACTACCATTTCACGGCCTGAAATGGCCACATCTTTGGCTGTGAAATAGCCATGGATTTGTGATTCAGGGTTGGAAATGGCTTTGTTGGCTCACGACCGACCATATACGGCCATTCGTGTGCCATTTCGTCAACTGCTAGCAACGACTGGCAGTGGTGGTTGGCTGTCGACAGTAGTTTGGGGTGGGTGGGGGTGATTTTGCTACAAATTAAGGTTTTATATGGTTGTGTTATTTTAGCAGAATTTCAAATATAAGGGTTAAAAGAAATTATTCAAAAAATAATAATAAATTATTATTATTAAATAATATTATATTAATATTTAAAAAGAATGATAATTTAGTAATCCATATAACATACTAACTAATTTATCCTCTCAACCAAACAATCCCTATAGTTTCGACCTATAAACCATGCCAAGAATCGTGAGATCAACCTCCCAAAATCATGTCATCCCTAAAATTTCTCCGGCAACAATTATAATTTGATTGTATAAAAACCCTTGAAAAAAGAGAGAAAAGGNACGTAGTAGCTCCTAAACGATGCAAAGCCTTCTTGAACTTTGATTGATGTTTACTAATATAAGCTTACGTCAGCCTTGATTTTTTAGGCATAACAATAATGAACTTCTTATAACTGAAATTGATAAACATTTTATTTACCATATGATAGAAAGTGGCTATGGAATATGCAATTCTAGTTTCCCATTTCAAGTTTTAACATTTATCCTATTATTTGCAAGACTACATCCAAGCTTGGTTTCCTAAATGCATCATCTTGAGATATAAATCAAGTAACGAGAAAATAACCTTGCATTTGGTGAGATATTATCAATGTTTTAAAACCTGACCTGTCCCGATTGGTTGAATCAGAACTTTCACCAAGTCAGGTTAGCAATTTTCCTATTCACTGAAAACCTTAGAAATTGAAATGGTTATTGACGAACGATTGAAGATTAAGATGTTAGAGCTTTTGAAGAGGAAGAGCTGTTGAGTGCAATGATGAGGAAGATGATTTCCAGTTAGTAAATCAACCAAAAATCGAAAAAAACTCGTAGCGACAACAACCGCCTTTTACTAGCAATTGGCGAAATGAACAGGAGTAGGATGAGATGAGTTTTGGTCAAAAGACTGAAGAGACTTTTCGTAGTGATGAAAAGGGTTGTCGACGCTAACGGTGGTGAGATCTAACCAAAATCGAACCGATTTCGATCAAATATTAGATAGATTTTTTGGGGAATGGCTCAAGGAAAATTGGGCTTACGTTTTAGGAGTCGTTGCCACCAACTAGTCAACCACCGATTTGTATTCAAGATGTGTTTGTTAAATTTTAAACTAATTGAGACTTAACTTTATTTTTAAAGATGTATTTACCGAATTTTAAACTTTTGGCAGCGAGTCAAACCACTTAAACTGGTCAACCTGAGACCTCACAATTTTGCTGGGTTTGGTTATTAAAACATTGGATATTATTATAAATGATATGATGTATATGCTTCACGTACTAAAACTTTTCAAATAGAATAATGCTACATTCACATCACTCTTTTATACCATTTTCATTACATCATGATGTGACATATGCTACAACCACACAAATTTTATTATAATATTAAAAATTCATAATAATTAAAAATTTATGTGATTGTGGTATATACCACATCATGATGTAATGAAAATAGTATAAAAGAGTAGTGTAAATGTAGCATTATTCTTTCAAATATGCACCTAATCGTGCTTTTATGTAAAATATAATGATCCAAGGATCATATTCACCAGAATTAAAACTTCAAATATAGTTGGTTTTATGTCTTCCAGATTCAAATTGCAACCAAGATCTTCATGCAAACATAAGTTTTTTAAAACAACATTACTGTATGCAGAGAAAAGAAGCCAGAGTTTCCAACAATGCGATTAGTATATTAAGAATACCCATTTCCTTCACTAGTGACTACTCTACTGAATTTGAACTGGTTTCTTCTTTCTCCAGCTTCTTATCCGCGACATCACTGGGAAGATCCAACCCAGAAGGAAACTTTCCTGGATAATTTACCGTTGAGGGGTCCGACCCAGTCATACTGGAGAAAAAAATTGAACTAATGAGAACCTGAACTCAACAAAACAAGATATTGTTTTAGCCGTAAAAACAATAATTGCACAAACCTTCTGTCAACGATGACCATGGAGCGAAGCTCACAATTAGCAAAACTGCAAGTGCATGTCAAAAATGTCATTTCATGCGCAAGAGTCTAAAACACAAACGTACATGACTGAAGAAAATAACAATTTTGTTGACATGCAAGATGCAACGAGATTACACATGCACGAATGAGGAACAGTATAGCTTACTGTTTGCATATTTCTGCCTTCACAGAAGGGTGACAGTCATTTCCAAATGCAGTTAATGTGTGAAACAAGAATCCACTATGGGTGACAATTGCTATCTCTTTCTCTTTACGTGTCCACAACCTGCAAAGCAGGGAGGAGAAAGATTAAGGCCTAGACGGATTCACATCAAATAAATCATCTCAATGCATGTAGTAACTTTTATATGAGAATAAACTATACAACTTATACCATATAATCAGCCACGAGATTGTAATTTTCCATACTTATTGGTAATAATCGTCACTTGACATGATTCCCAATTAACAAAATCATGCAGCTTCTAATAGAAAATTCAATGGTGAATGTACTGGATGATGAGATGTACATAAATGCAAACAAAGACTAAAACTAGTAGTTCAAAAGAGGAAGTGATCCATTAGAATGATCTTCTTGCTTTTGAAAAGTTGTAACTAACATTAGCAAAAAGAAGACAATGATAAAACTTAAGATGTCAAAAACAATAATAACATAGAAGGACCATCCCACTTTATCAATCACAATGTCTACAGCTATATATTTAACAAAAATCAACACATAAAATATTTGGGAATTATCCTGAAGGACCAAATTTCACACAAAAGGTTTTGATAAAGTTCACAGTTAACAGTCTCTGTAAGTTATATTTGTACATGAGGTTCTGAGCCAGAGCCCCATGCACCGGAGAACGGGGTATTACCAGTTCATGAATTTCAATCCCCTGGCAGCAACTTCTTCCTTTGTCTCTCTAACATTGGCCTTCCACCATACATCTTCATCACTTTCTATCTGAGCAGAAGAGTCAAAAGTTATCCAACAGAGTACCTGAGAAACCAACTAGATTTTTCTAGGTGTATCTTAGAATCTAAATACTTGCCAGGGAAAAATCAACGGCAGGAAAGAGGAACTGATAGTCACTGATGTTTCTCCTCTTATCACAAGGATGAACTCCCTGCAATAAGTAACAATAAGAAACAGTAAGTACAAATGCCAGTAGTAGTTGCCTCAGCCTCCAAATAGTTTTAGTTTGAAACTGCCAGATTTTAGATAAATACTGTTTTACTTTTAGTCAGAAGAAATATTCAAGTTGCTGAACATGTTATACGCACACTGTTCACACTATTATATCAGAATATTATTTGGCTAATTTTGCCCTTTTCTAGCAGTGGGTACCAGGTTTGAAAATGTAGATTACTAATAGACCCTACAACTTAAACTGTCAAAGTAAACCAAAGGGTTACGACTTATTAGGTTTTAATTCAATAGAAAAAGCTGAATTCTTTGTGTTTCCATGACGAAGACTTATGATTAAAAAAGGGTTTCAGCTTCAAGGTTGATTATGAGCCACATAGCACATTTTATCTAGTTGTTTTCTCCTGTTACTTATTCTTATTGCTTCCTACCTTTGTTCCTTCTTTTATTCTAATTCATATATTCTTTGTCATTGTTCTTGTTTTACAATTTCAATTAAATACTCAACAAATAATCTTTTACACCAAGATAAAACAACTTTCTGACAGCAATACAACCAAACACAAGGATTTCATAACATAGCAAAGCAACTGAGGAAAAAAAAAATTGCTAAATTGACACCACTAGCTCAGGAGCTGAAATACTCCAGCAAAAGTATGTGGATTGGATGGTTGGGAATTTCCTAATATGGCAAACAAATAGTGAAACTTCAAACAAAAGTAAACTGAGTTTCTACAATTGCAGAACAAAAAATAATTGGCACCAAGTTTCCCAGAATCAAACTACAAACTTGAAGCTAGATTAGCACCAGCATTTATGATATGCTTTAGCTTTCCTTGCACAAGGATAAATCTGAAATTAATTAGAATTTGGCAATTAAGGAATAGACAAACAAAGCCATGTAAAGCAGAGATCACATCACACCAATTTTCCACAAGCTAGAGTGGCAAGGAATCTTCTATCATTAACTTTTGGTAACAAGATGATTAAGGAAAAAAAAAAAAAAAAAGAAAAGAAAAAGGTTACATATTTTCATATTTATGTGTTTCTTCAACCAGAATACATTGTATTCTTCTTTCAATATCCAAAATCCACTGAACTTTCATGTGGATTCACAAGAGTTTTTAGCTGGAGACCATGGCCAAGTCTTACAACCTTGATACTCAAAAAACTCACAAGATACAATATTCAAAACAGGCAGTCCCAAACTTCTTGGTTAAAAGCAAGGGCTCAGGATTGACCACTCAACCAAGCACTCAGGTCACTGAACTAAATTGAATTTACCAGCCATTTTATACTTCGTGGTAAGAATTTGCATGTCCAGCCCTTGAAGGTATTGAAAAACACAATTTTTAAAGTCACAAGGACATAGCAAGCATATCATTAAATGTTCTCTTAATTGTTATTATTGCACTCATGCTTAGCCACTATGGCACATATATGATGCTGAATAGCTAAAACACAGGTTACAACATGGTATGATTCATTACATTTGCAATGAATCATCCTCTGGGAGACATGTACCAAAAAGCAAATCTCCAATATGTTTCTGAAAACCCCTGAACCTTTACATGAAATGACACTTTTGAGAAACAGTTAAAAGATTGCTGTAAGTTCACTTCTCTCTCACTAACAAAAAATTTTTAACAACCCAATTTAACAGACTTTCTGCAAAGATTTATCAGCCCAAACAAGCCTTTAGTGCATAATACATT
Organism: Pistacia vera; assembly: GCF_008641045.1. Classification (NCBI taxonomy): domain Eukaryota; kingdom Viridiplantae; phylum Streptophyta; class Magnoliopsida; order Sapindales; family Anacardiaceae; genus Pistacia; species Pistacia vera. Next base: position 1,529,854 of record NW_022196058.1, read on the forward strand.
GAAAAGATAGTTTTGTTCGTGTAGAAGGCCAGGATTTCTGCTGTCCTCCCAATGAGGTACGCTAAGTCCTTTCAGTAGAGGAAGAACTGGCTGTTAATCTTTCACTATATGGGGGAAAATTGGACATTACAATAGCTATTGACTATTTAAACATTCAAAGCAACTAATAAGATGAAAAAGGAATGAAGAGCTAAAATTAATTCTACATTTTGCTGACAAAAGAAATAACTATTTTCTTTACACACCTTAAAAGAACTAACTATCCAGCTCAACAACAATCTTTCTCAACAGGATGTTATCATTGCTTACAAGTTACAAGTAATTATGCACAATCTTGAGAAAGATAGTAGTGCAAGACATACCAAATGTTCTCGACAAAGTTCTACCGCAATGACTGGTGGGCAGTTTAGACTTGAAATTGCAGCACGGCCACTGTTTCCAGCATTTGCCACCATTAGTGGTACTACATCCATCCGATCCTCATAGCCCTCACCACCAAAAACTCCAACAGCTGTTTGCAGTGTCCTAAAAACATCACAGTATTTACAACTTAGTGTAGAGAAAATTTAAATGTTATAGCAAATGAACTAAACAAATTAAAAAGTGGAACAGATTAAAAGTAGCATCCAGAATAGTACATTCAACAAAATCTGTTTAGTGAAACAACCAAAACGAGAGCTGAAATCTAATTTGTGCAACTTGAAGGTTTAAATTCTACGTTTGGTGGAAAAATACTTGATAATCCTGAGCTGAAATCTTTTGGAGAAAACAAAACGATGAGTTCAAAGAACACAATCGTAGAAAATAACACCCCTGAACCCATAGTATTAAGTTATCAATTTCAAGTGTTAAATAGATGGGTGAAAATACGATTAAGAGTCACACATTATTCTTTGTCAAAAATAAAAAATAGTACAACAATAAAATGAACAACACTTTCCACTTTCAACCCTACAAGTCGACTTTGTCTTATTTAAGGTCCTATGCAAGCCAGTTAGAAACACTTTAATACTAAGTCAGAAAATAGATATCCACAAGAAAGTATGGCAGAAATACCTAAGCAAAGGAGAAACAATTACTAAATCAATCCGCTTTGAGAGCCCAGTTTCATGGACATGCTTACGCAGATTGTCAACCTGCATCAATTGCAAAAAAAATTCACAAAATGTAGCCAATGCTTTTCTTTCAACTACTCTACTTATGAAAATGGAAATGACCAGCAACCGACCTGCTGCCAGCCAAGTTGGGTTAGATGTGCATCAAAATATTCAGGAGACATATATGCTTTGAAGTTCTTATCTCCGTCAACATTGTGAATTCCTTGTGCATGCCTCACCTGGATGTATCGTTTCATAAGACCACAATGCCTTGGTTTGCGAGCAAAAGCCAAGAAAGAAGGCAATCTTGAACATCCTTCAAGCCAAATATGTAGCAGCTTCAAATCCACGATGGATATTGTATATCAATTGAAAAACAAGAGAGATACCAACCAGATAAAGAGTCTTGCAGCGATGCGACGGATACAAACTTATACCAGCACCACCATCCATATCTTCAACTAAAACGCATGAATATTAGCTGTCTATAGAAAGCATAAAATATATATATCTTTAACAGGTGAAGATTCTTCATTCTCTTATAATTATAACTCAGGAGTCATGACATATTAAAACGTTTAGTAATGCACTTCTAAACTATATCTTTTACGCATCACTATCAATTGCTAATGTGTTGTTTTGTTGCCAGGCAAATGACACTCATGAACATTGATTGGACCTACAGGCTACAACATCACTCTGTCAGCCACCAACCCAATTTCATGGCTTATTGAGGGAGGAGATGTCATATTGTTTCCAATTAGAACCTTAACAACATTATTAATATCCACTTCACATATCTTCAATACCCTTATAGCTAATCACTTTTCATCTCACATATACATCCGACATTAAGCACTTTCACAACTACTGATTCAGAAGAATAATTTAATCATATAACAATAAAACATAAAGCATCAGTAAAGGTGCTGAAAATTCTTGATGTCCCTTGTACCAATGAATTCTTGTTCTTAAAAACTTCCATTAAAAATCTTTTGGTTGTACTTTTATCTAACTTCCATTTGAGTAACCCTAAGTACATTACAGAGATTTTCATATCCAATTTATTGCTCGAAACCATGACTAAAGCAGAAAAACACAAATAACAAACAAGTATATCCGAATCCGAGACACCAGCACGACCAGCTACAGAACTACTCAAAAAGATTAACAAGCTTCAATATTCGAATAATCTCAAACTTCATCACACCCACATAATCAAACCACCATCTGACCTCCTCCCATAAATTTCGTTAATTAAAAAAAAAAAAAATTATATATATATGAAAAATGCTAAACACCCATACAAAGAGGGTTACAAATTGAGGCCAGCAAGAAGAAAAAAACACAGAAAAAACGGAAAAAGAGAGAGAAATCATCAAAATCAAGGGTAACCACCATCTGACCTCCTCCCATAGATTTCGGTAATAAAAAAAAAAAAAAAATTATATATGTATTTATGAAAAATGCTAAACACCCATACAAGAGTTACAAAGTGACGTCGGTAAGAAGAAAAAAAAACAAAGAAAAAACAGAAAAAGAGAGAAAAATCATCAAAATCAAGGGTGAGATTATCTTTGGATGCCCCTTTATATTTATCTTTGTAAAACTAGCATTGATATATATATATAAAACTCCACAACGAACCTCAATCAAAACCATCGTTCATCGAATCAAAAGAATCTAAGTCTTCAGAAAAACCCACATGGAAACAAACGAAATCATAGCCCAAAACAACTTATCCGACTCTAAATCAACGAAAGCACAGCAACCCAGATCAAATAACAACACAAAACATCAAAAAAAAAAAAAAAATTCAAGAAGAGAACATCAAACAGTAATATAAACATGGAGATTACGAGACAAAGGTAAAATGAAGTAAAACTGAACAGAAAAAGGAGGTATGAGAAATGGGTAAAAGTACCAGGGTGAGGAGAGGAGAAGCAGCGAAGAGAGAGAGGGGATCGAGAAGTAAAAGCTGTTGACTTGAAGGATCTGTTTAAAATTACAGAAGAAGAAGAAGAAGAAGAAGAAGAGAATGTTAGAGTTATAAATTTATTTTTGTGATAATAACTGGTTGGACAATTTGCTAATGCTGTCATTGATGCTTTCTGTCTATTCATTTGGCGCTTAGACTCCAAGGATTTGTAAGGATATTTTCATGCCGCTGGAAGGGTATATCAGTCATTTGACAAAAGTAAAGTTTTTTTAATTAATTAAGAAAACTTTAAAAGTCTCTAAACATAAGTAGTTAATTAGATTGAACGTAAATACATTATAGGTGCCGATTCCCAAATCAGCTTAAAATCTGGAGGGGTTTGGCACGGGCAAAATGTATAGTTTCTTTGTGGATGAATGAACTTACAAATATAAAATAATAATCCTAAAACATACCGCATACTGAAAATGAGAAGTTACTGCAAGAAATTTAGCCTAGTCATCGACCCAAGACCAAAGCATGGAGGCAAAGCCTCTCTATTTCAGAGACTAGCTTCAACATTTTTCCACGACAGAAACAGGGCCGGCTTAAGGGCCAAACATGTGAGGCACCTGCCTCGGGCGCCAAAAAAATGGGGCCCCAATTTTTTATAAATTTTTTTTTTTTTGAATATCTTACTAAAATGAAAATAGTTTATAATTTCTCATCTAAGCCAAGACCCTCCCCCAAAAAAATAAAAAAAAACCTAAATTTATTATAAACTTTTTACATATATTTCCACCCAAAGTTTAACAAAATAGCAAGTTTGTACCTCTAGTTATATATATTCTAGTTTATACCTCTAAATTAACACATTAAATCTCTTTTAACAATGGAAGACTAAAATAGTCATTTACATATCTTAAATTACTCACCCCTAATTCAATCCCAAAATTTTACATTCACATAAATCATCTCCAGCCCTCTTCTGCCGCTAGTGGTTTGGAGTTGATTTCGGTCAATTTTGGTTCCGATCAATTTTCTCACCAAAATCGACCGAAATCATCATTTTATCATTTCCCAACCTTGATAGCCCTCGATTTGACTAATTTTTGCTGAATCTCGCAACCCAACTCCACCACACAACAGCCATTTCCAGCATTTTTGGCATGTATCCGACATTGTTGGCCTTTCTCGACACCAGCATCTTCCTCCCATCAGCCCTCTCAGCAAAACCCCTATCATACCTTATCCGTTTATTTTGCCAATCGCCGACCATCGATACCTTTTGGGCCGTGACTTCTCAAGCCTTTTCTTATCAATCTTGGCATTAGAAATCGCCCATTTCACCACCCATCACTTCTCCAACATCTACTCTCCAAAACCCCCCACCAACCTAACCTTGTTAGCTTGCCGATTGCTGTCCACCTCTCCTAGTGATTTTTTATCTCAAAAGGCCAAAAAAAAAAAAAAAAAAAAAATTTAATATATGCTTATATCATTAGAGGGCCCCAAAATAACTCCTGCCTAGGGTCACAAATGTTCTAAAGACGGCCCTGAACAAAAAGGTGAAGTTCTGGCCTGAAGCAGAGATATATCTGCATGGATCTATGACAGAAATTTCAAACCAGATACTAAAAGTATAAACAATACAAGAGTCAAAACTTTTATAATGGAATAACAATAGTATGATTTAAAAGACTGTAACGATTATAACAGAGGGAACCAAGTTCATGGCACCATTTGTCTAACAAGTTCAACTCAGCTCGAACTGCGGAATTGCACAAGAGAATTTCTAAATAGACTACAAAGAAAACTAAAGTGTCCTACAGGAATCTTTTTCTTTTTGTCCTGTATTTTTAAGTATCAAACATACTTGTCTACTCTACCTAAAGCCTTGAAGATTATACTGTTTATACTATTGTAGTATAATTTTGGAAGAGCCAAGCTCTTTTCCTAAGGCAGAACATTTTTTGTTTAATTAAAAAACTTCATTGTTATCTTTTTTAAAGGAATAAAAAAAAATATATATATATATGCTAGGCAAAGTATAGGCTGATGAACAAAGTGATACAGTAAAATAAATTCCATGTAACTGATACTACTCGTCATAATTGGCTAAATAATTTATATACTATACAGTACCTATGACTGCGTCCAGTTTCTGTTCTCCACTCCACCAATACAGAAGCACGCCAAGCAAAGAATTTTAGTTCCACAAATTCACTTCCTCTTTTTCAAGAGTGAATGAGTGATGCTAAATTTCTAAGTCAGCCATAACATTTTTCCATCAATAATCCCCACAAGAACAAACTCCCTCTTTAAAATGATGGAACCTATTAGTGTCTCTGACAAATATATCTCTCCTTTCAAAATTGGATATAAATTTTATAACAGCATGACAATCAAAGAAGATTCTTGGGTTCTTAATCACTTGAAGAGGAGCTCCTGGTGGAGTATTAAGAAGTCCAAACACTACAACCAACTTCTCACTGTGCCCACACAAGATCTGCTCCTTATCCTGCTCCTCCACATCTTGCAGCACAAAGTCAGTATGTGGAAAGTAACCTGACTTCTTTATTTCCATGTTTAATTTATTTAACTTCTCCATGATTTGGGCCATTTGAGGATGTGATTCATCTCCGGCAAGAAGCATGTGCAAATTATATCAGAGGCTTCTCGTTTGTAATTTGCTCATGCAACGGTAAGTTAAGGTTGCCTCGAAAGGCAAGAAAATACCAAACGGTCCCGTACAATTAAATAGATAAAAGCCAAAAATAATGACGATGTGTGTTATGCATGGAAAAGTAGGGCTGACGCAAAGCCCTGTCAACGTAAACGGTCAGAGCTTAGGTAAGTCCTGCAGCCATTCAGACGTAGCCACGTCGTACAATGACGCAATAGCAGCATGCTCCTGCCAATGCAGTAGGTGTGCGCCAGGCTGGTGAAAGGCTGGAGGCGATCCACGTGTCCAATCCCTGCAAGAGTCGAGTAAATCACTCGAGCAGCTGAGCAACGGGACGCAAGGAAGGATTTGCACGGATATCTTACCCACTTCCTGATTTAGTAATCATTACCTCAATTCATCTCACTATAAATAGAGGGATCCTCTCTCGTTTGTGAGATTAGCTAATTTCTCTCTGGAATAGCATATATACACTCTCTCTCTCTCTCTCTCTCTCTTGTAATCCCTCGCAAGTCAGCTCGCTAAACGTGACATGACCTCATATATTGATACGATACCAGTGAACGTAGGATTCGCTTTCTTAAGCATCTGAACCACTTTAAACACTGTTTTTCTTCTTCTATTCAGCTCACCACCCTCGTACACGTGTGTCTTTTGAGTCAGCTCAGCATTTCCCATGTGCGTTTAGTTGGTGTAAAAATCACGTATCAACAGTTTGGCGTTAGAAGGAGGGTCTGATTTAGTATTTGTCCTTCATAAGGAGAATCTCTAACTAATCGGTCCAATAGCAAATGGCTCGCAGATTCGAATCTGAGCGACCTAATCATGGTGAGGAAGAGATCCCCTAGGTACAAGAAGACACTTCATCCGAAGTGCCCCCAGTCCCGCAAAATCTCGTGGGGGATATCCCTTCAAGCTCACGGATTGACCCAGCCATTATGAGCTACATGGAGAGGTTTAACAATACTCTCCAAATAGCCAACCAAAGGTTGGAGCGCTTGGATCGGGTGGCACCACCTGAATCAAATGAGGCGGTGCCACTACCAAAAATGCCTGCAGGTCATATGAAAGCGTGGAAAAGGGTGATAGCCAATGCCACGTGCACTGTAGTGGGTTAAAGGAAGGTAAAGCAAGTGGCAAACAATGGGCCTAGAGGCTCCGAGGGACCAGCGAACACCAATCGCACCCCAGGTAGAATACTCGTGGTGCGAAGATCGGTGACATGTCACAGCCCGAGCTGTCCCGTGCCACGTCACGTGAGCACTCCCACAAAAGTGCAAGGCGGGGAGATTCCCATTATCACCACAATGATGACTCCGATCATCATTGTGCAGGAGGTTCCTACTGTCTGCGGGTCGGTTCGTACCACTGCAGAGGTCGGGAAGGTTCACTAGACCAGTCAGCGTGTGTTAAGAGCGGCCGAAATTACTGGCTGAGGCGAGGAGGAATCCGACCTTCATACTTTCCTCAACCGCAATCGTAAGGGTCGAACCCGCATTGGGAAAAGCAATCCCCAAATGCCTCTATTGCCTCAGATTGAGCTACAACGAGCTCTGGATCCGCTAAAGGCTTACCAAAATGAGCGAGGGCAAGTTGCAGAGGCGTCTCCCTTTTCTTTGGCTGTGTTAGCCGCCCCTCTCCCATCCAAATTCAAAATTCAATGGGAATTCTGATCCGCAGGATCATTTGTACGAATTCAACGACTTGATGGAACTTCACCAAGTTTCTGACTTGGCAAAATGCCGATGCTCAGCAGTAACTCTTACATCTCATGCCAAGAGGTGGTTCAGGTCGCTCCCGACGGGATCAATCAGCTCGTGGAATCAGATGAGCTTGACATTCTTGAGACACTTCCAAGCAAATAGGAAGTTCTCAATGCCTTTGAGCTACCTCAGCAACATAAGGCAAGAGAGGGATGAATTCCTCCAATCTTACATCGATAGGTTCCATAGGGAACTCCATAAAGTAGCTCATACTCCCGAAGAGTCTGTTCAGACTCTTATCATAGCAGGAGTTCGTCCACAGATAGGTCTATGGAAAGAGTTACAATCAGAGGACGATGTTTCCTTCACCCGCTTCTACAGCCTTACGAAGAAATACCTTCGTATTGAGAACTCTGCGGTGGCGCTCCATTGCCACGACACTGGCACTTCAGGTAGTGCGCCAGGTCGGGGGGAAAATAGGAGGGCTGATCATCGATGGGCTAACAATGATCAGCGAAAAGGAAAGAAATAGCGGTTTGAGCCCAAGAAGTCTTATGCTCCAGTTCCTCGTCGCGATCGTAACAGAAATCAATATACCCCTTTGAATGCATTTGTCTTGGCCATTCTTGACAAGTCAGAAGAGGCCGGCATGCTCGGAGAACCTGAGCCCATGAAAAATCCTCCTTCAGCTAGAAACAGTAAAAAGTACTATTGTTATCATCGGGACAATGAGCATAACACCGATGAGTGCCGAGCTCTCAAGCAAGTAATCGAAGATCTTATCAAGCAGGGGCATTTCAAAGAGTATATTGATGACTCTGCTCCCGTAAGGGAGAAAAATCTAGAGGAACTGAGTAAGAAGCGTCGTGATCGCAAGTGTATCTGTAGCATCGGGATAATCTTCGGGGGACCACACTTCGGGGGAAACTGGTGAGGTGCCCAAGAAAGATATGCTCGCGCAGACCATTACGACCCTATCCGTGTGATGAACACAATGCAGCGACCATCAAAGGTTCGAAGAGAGGAGGAAATCACCTTCTCTGAAAAAGACACAGTTCAATTGCATCATCTCCATGATGATACTCTCGTCATCACGCCCCAGATAGAGCGCTACGACGTCCACATAATGTTGGTGGATAATGGAAGCGCTGTGAACATCATGTTCCAGCGAGCTTTCGAAAGAATGAAATTGGATAAGGCCGACCTGAAGCCCGCTTCTATCCCCCTATATGATTTTACAAGGGATCACTTGATCCCCAAGGGAGTAATCTCGCTTCTAGTCACGCTGGGTGACTTCGACAAGGTGACTAGGGTCACTGAATTCTTGGTAGTGGACTGCCCCTCCATTTTCAATGGCATCCTAGGGCGACCTCTACTGAGAAGCTTCAAGGCAGTCACTTCAATCTACCATCTCAAGATGAAGTTCCCCACCCCGACAAGGATAGGGGAAGTAAGCGGATCTCAGCACGCATTTCGTGACTGCTATGTAAGGGTAGTGCAGATGGCGTGTAAGGGGAAAGACATCCCCCGTGGCATTCCCGAACAGGCAATGGCGATCAGTCGGATCGAACCACAGCTTGGCCCAGCCGAAGATAATATGGATCCTCGTATCCAGGAATGCCCTTTTAGTGGGCCAGTTGAGGATTTATCTGAAGTGTCGGTCGACCAGAACGAGCCGAGCCGAGTGTTGAGGATCAGAAGCAATCTCGACCCCCAGCTCGCTACTGATCTGACCAGCTTCCTCAGAGAAAATATTGATGTGTTCGCATGGACACATGCCGATATGGTCGGGATCAGCCCGAACATCATTTGCCATGCCTTGAACATCAATAGTGAAGCTAGGCCGGTCCGCCAGAAAAGAAGAGCGATGGATCTAGAGCGATATGCTGCCTTAAAAATTAAGGTAGATAATCTCCTTCAGAATGGGTCTATCTGGGAAGCACTTTACCCGAGCTAGGTTGCCAACCTAGTTCTAGTAAAGAAGCCCAACGGCAAGTGGCAGACCTATGTTGACTTCACCGACCTCAACAAAGCCTGCCCAAAAGATAGTTTTTCCCTATCCAAGATCAACTAGCTCCTTGATGCCACCTCCGGGCACGAGCCGCTGAGTTTTATGGATGCATACTCGGGATACAATCAAATCCCGATGTATGTGCCGGACGAAGAGCATACCTCATTCGTTACAGATTGGGGGTTGTATTGTTATAGGGTTATGCCCTTCGGCCTAAAAAGCGTTGGAGCGACTTACCAGTGGCTGGTTAACCAAATGTTTTCTGAGCAGATCGAAAAGTTGATGGAAGTCTATGTTGATGACATGCTAGTTAAGTTGCATGTCGCTTCAGATCACATAGCGCATCTCGTTGAGATGTCCGACGTCCTCCGGAAGTATATAATGAAGCTCAATCCTTTCAAATGCTCATTTGGAGTATCCTCAGGAAAATTTCTGGGGTACATGGTTAACCAAAGGGGAATAGAGATCAACCCCGAGAAAATCCAAGCTCTCCTCGACATCAAAAGCTCGACCAACTGAAAACAGGTTCAAAGTCTCAGTGGGCGAATAGCGACACTCAGTCGCTTCATATCGAGGGCAACAGATCGCTACTTGCCATTCTTCAACATCCTGAAGGCCACTAAGAAGTTCGAGTAGACTCTCGAGTGCGAATAGGCATTTCATAGCACCTCGAAAAACCACATCTTCTATCCAAGCCTCTCCCGCAAGAAATTCTACTCCTGTATTTGTCCGTCTCTCAGTATGCGGTCAGTGCAGCTTTAGTTCGGGAAGAGAGAAGCGTTCAATGGCCAGTTTAATACGCGAGCAAGCATCTGTTGGATGCCGAGATGCGGTATCCGAAGATGGAGTGATTGACTTATGCCTTGCTGATCGCCTCCAAAAAGTTGCGATCTTACTTCCACGCCCATACAATCCATGTAATGACCAGTTACCCACTCAAGCAAGTCCTCCAGAAGCCAAAGGCATAGGGTAAATTGCTCAAGTGGGCCATGGAATTAAGTCAATTTGTTCTGTAGTATAAACCGAAAGCAACCATCAAAGGGCAGGCTGTTGTCGATTTCATCTCCGAATTCTCATATCACCCAATAAAGGAATCCGAGCAACAAGCCAGCGAAGTCACCCAAGAAACTGTTCAGAACCTGTCGACCTGGAGCCTATATGTCGATGGATCATCGAACAGGAAACGGACCGGGGCATGCCTTCTTTTCCTGAGTCCTGAAGGGACTCTGATGAGAATGCAAAATGTCATATTTACCCCCCTTAATGTCTAGTATTTTATACTTATTTGCTGCCTGAGGGCATCTCCAACCCACGCCAAAGTGCCACGCCAAAATGGTGTGGCACTGTAGCGCGAATAATTTTTTTTTTCTTTTTTTCTTTTTAATTTTGTTAAGTTAATTTGAGTATTAAATTTTACACCAAAAATCACACCAAATTTGATTATTTGTATTTAATTTAATTTGATTATTATTTATAATAATAAATTCATAATAATGACATAATTTAAAAAATGATGAAAAATTAAAAATAGAACTTTATTCAATGCAAATATTAAACTACAATAACTCAAAATAAAAATTAACACTAATTTAAAAACACTAAAATTAAAAGAAAATACAACATAAACTAAAATAACAATTTAGTATTCTGATAGATTAGTTTCGGATCCAGTAAGATCATCAAAATATTGAAAAGAAATAGAGTTATTTTGAGATCCTTGACCTTGTTGTTGAGCTCTTTTTTGCATAATTCTTGATTGTTCATTTTGAAAAAACTCACGTAGGCTTGGATCAATTATAGAATTCAAATCCTTGAATAAAATTTTGTTATCTTCTTGATATTTTGCCAAAGCCATTTTTTTCATTTGGATTTCATAATTTTGTGCCCTAGTTGAATTGCCTCGATTGAAAATAGCAGCGAGCTGTCGATTTTCTTCTTGAATAGTTTCAAAACTGTTTAAAACTTCTTTATCATTTTTCCTTTTAAATTTTGCTTTCTTCACCCCAATAAGTAGTTGAGCAAAACTACACAAAATATTTTCATCACTTATGTTTAGAGAATTTGACGACATGTCACAAGGCATCGATTGGGGAGACTTTGAAGTGGGAGTCTCTGATTCTTGTGATACAAACCTACCGGTTTGCCTTTGAAATACTTCTGCGGAGTTAAAATTATCTATAAAATTTTCAATATCCTTAAGTATAGGCCACACATGATCAAATTTGAAACCTTTCTTGTAACTTTTATCTTGTGCTAGTAACATTTTGGCTTGAATCATCTACAAAACAATATACGTATAACGTTAAAATCAATTAGATAAAAAAAAAAAAGCTTGAATGAAATGTAACAAATACTCACAATATCTTGCTCAGAAGCACCACTTGGATTCATATTTTCAATTTGACGTACGTATCCCTCAATTTGCCAATAGCTTTAAAGATCAACTGCATTCGACATTGCAAAGATCTTTTGTTTTGAACCTAGGTGAGAAACACAGGTTTGGAACTATTGTAGTCAAGCTCAACTCAAGACCAGAATTGATCACTAGATTCGTTTATACCTAAAATCGAGTTTTGAGAAATATCAAGATAAATATGACATAGATGCATGTCTTCTTCATTTGTGTACGAAGAACTTCGTTGTGTAGTCATTTTGTAACACAAATGAAGAAGATATATGCTTTTTTTTTTTTTTTCTAAGAGGAAATAGAAGAGATGTGTTCAAAACTAATGTGTTGTATGCCCTTTTATAACATAAGTTTGAATGGACAACACATCTTTTTGAATAAGCCACAAATCTCAAAAGCTTGAATGGACAATACATCTTTTTGAATAAGCCACAAAGCTCAAAAGCTTGAATGGATAACACATCTTTTTGAATAAGCCACAAATCTCAAAAGCTTGAATGGACAATACATCTTTTTGAATAAGTCACAAATCTCAAAAGCTTGAATGGACAATACATCTTTTAGAATTATTATTTTTTATCTAGAATAGTATTTTCTTCAACTATAAAAACTCACAACAAATCAACTTCCAAATCATTCAACTAATATATCTACAAAGATGAATTTCAATTTTGGAGGTCCATCTCATTTATCATCTTCTAATTCATCATCATTTTCGAACAATGAAATTGATGATGAGGAATTGTTGAATGATCTTGAAGTAATTGATGCAGAGCAAGAAGCAATCCTTCGCATGAGAGCTAACAACAACCTCCTCCTCCTTCACTATCTCAATCAATAGAACAACCAGGTGATCCGTAGAGGATCAATTCCTGGTCATAGAGTCATCAATCGCAACTGGGAAACTGCTGATCGCAATTTGTTCAAAGATTATTTTGCCGAGAATCCACAGTTTAATGATTCCATGTTTCGTCGACGATTTCGAATGTCTCGCAATTTATTCATTCTATTGTTGATCGGGTGAAAAGGTCATGATAACTACTTTGTACAACGAAGGGATGGGCTCGGTAGGCTCAGATTGTTTGCTTTTCAAAAAATAATAGCGGTGTTCCGGATGTTAGCGTATGGTCTACCGGCAGATGCTACTGATGAGTATATTAAAATAGGCGAGTCTACAACCATTGAAAGTTTGAAGAGATTTTGTCGTGTTGTTGTTGAGGTATTTGCAGAACGATATCTAAGATCACCTAATGCTAATGAAGTTGCAAGGCTACTTCATATTGGTGAACAACGTGGTTTTCCAGGAATGTTGGGTAGTTTAGATTGTATGCACTGGAAGTGGAAAAATTGTCCAACAGCTTGGGTAGGACAATATGCTGGTCATAGTGGATCCCAAACTATTATTCTCGAGGCTGTAACTGATTATGATCTTTGGATATGGCATGCATTTTTTGGTTTGCCAGGTTCCAACAATGACATTAATGTGTTAGAGTTGCACCAACTCATCCTCTGTGTCTCTTAATATCAATGTGTGAGTTTGTAGAGTTCTAATCATGTTCATAACCCTTTCCTTTTGAGCGGGTGTTTTAGCAACCATTGCACGTTTATAACGTAACTTTTTTTGTAAAAAATACAAAAAAAACTCTTTATTTATCAAATAAAGGTTGACTATATTTGATAAATAATATATATACGTGTTTATGGTTTAATAACAAAAACTAGACTCATAACAACATACCAAGTATGCATTTTATTCTTTACAGCAAAAGAAAAAAAATTTAGAATACTTCACGTGCCGCCCAGAAGCGGCCACGCGCCATCACGCGTCGGTAGGGCATTCCACGTGCCTGCCACGCGCCTCACACGGATTTGGGTCGGGTAGACCCGTTTCCAATTTAACCGGGTCAATTTTGACCTGAGTTTAACCTGTTGACTTGTTTGACTTCATGGGTCGGGCGTTGACTGGGTTTGATTGACCCGTTTGACCTTATGGGTCGGGTTTGACTAACCCGTTTAATGTATTGGGTCAGATCCGCGGGTCAACTTGACCCATATTTATTTTGGTTTTGGGTTGGCCCGGAAAGGAATATATTGGGTTTGTCAGTATAGTTAACACAAAACAAAAATAGCCCAGTGGTTAGGGAATTGGGCTTTAACCTTGGAAACTTGGGTTAAAGTCTCACTAACCACGCCTGTTTGCATGTTTTTTTTTTTTTTAAATTTATTTATTAAAAGGAATTAAATAAAACGACTTGTCATTTATAAGGTTGAATTAAAACGACATGTCGGTCCTTGTCGTCTTCAACCTTTGTCCGGGTCTGCAACTAGGTACCCGACCCAGAAATCAACCCATACGAAACCCGAAACTTCAAAGAGGCATATCTAAGTCATTTTAACTCCATTTTTTATGATTCAAAAACCATTTTCTTCATAATTTCATAAGGAATCTAATAGTGTAATTATCATTACCAAAAAAACAAATTTTTACGTACAAAAATTGAAAAATCAGAACTGTATTTAATAAATAAGTAACATGTTTTAACAAAACAGTATGAATTTAAAACAATATCAACCACGGCTCTGATACCAATGTTGGAAATAACATAGAATAACATATATCCTAAAGTAATCCCAACATCATAGTCACCCATTGCAATCACATTTGTATATAAACGAACTACAATGAATTTACACAGCATAAATACCTCTTCTCCTTATCTCTGAAGCAAAAAATTGAACCTGGAAGAATCAACTACGTAGAGTATCTTCTTTTCAATTTTAGAGAGAGAAAGCATGTTTTTTTTCTTTGCGTATTGGTGAGTGTGTTACTACCTAAAAGAAAGAACTTATCTTTTTTATATGGCAGCGGTTCATGTGAAACTGCCAAAGGCAGTTTCCACTTCTCATGCCCCTTTATCATGGGTATACTTATCCAATATGTTAGATGTATGTGGATTTCGTGAGATGAGTGCTTTCAACTCTCTATAAAATTGGGTTTTATAAATAAAAAGATTAAAGACCTTAATGCTTTTGAATTGATAAATGATTTCTGGCTTATAGTAACTGGTGCTAAACGTCGGCTTAGAAGTGAAGTATATTTTGGGTATTAACAGAATATAAACTTTGGGTTGGAAAACGGTATTTTGAAAATTTTTGGGTGAAAAAGTGTCATTAAGGCAAACCTTGAGTGGGAAAAATTCGTTTACCCTTATAAATAATATCATTTAATTTTTAGATTTTATCACACAATTAGCTTTTGTTTATGTAATAACTGAATTTGTATTCTTCTGTGCCCATTAAATTATATTAAATTAAAATTAAATCATGTAATCGATTTTCAAACTTAATATTGTAAAATCCAAATTTTCATTTTTAGTCATAAAAAATTAGAAAATTTCCTATTATTTGGAGGGTGGGAAAGCCCATACAAGAATATATTGATCGAAATAGATATATGATATTAAGGTGCAAATGAGGTGTGATTTAATAATATGACAAAACTATTTTTGGATGACCAAGTGGTTTGATAAAGACTATTGAGTATATTATTCAAGAGGTTTTGAGTTCGAGTAATTCCTTAGTTGTTAATAGGGGTAGTGATTGAAACTCTTACCCAACTGATAGTTCCAAAGTCCTTGAAGATTAGCTGAAGCGTGTGTAAGCTAGCCCGGACACTCACCCTTGATCATAAAAAAGATAAAAATAATATGACAAACCATTTAGGACACAAATTTTGTGATAATTTTGGAGAAAATCACTTAAATAACCCCTTTTAAAAAGCCAATTTAAAACTTGAAACCTTTTTAAGTTGATTAGTGTACATAAGACCTTTGACATTGATTTTGGATGAAATTGCCCTTACTATAACTCACTCACACTGTCACACACACACACACACACACTTATCTTTTCTCTTCACAAAGCTTCGTTGCCTCCTTTTCTTTCAGACTAAAAATCAACTTTTCTTCACTTCTCATATGTTAGAATCATTCTTCCAATGTCACCAAGCTTTTGAAGTCCAAAACTCATCCTACGAACAATATATTCAAAATCAAGTATAAAGGTAATTGTTACATTTTTTTCTTTAATTTAGTTAATTAGATCTATGGTTTTTTTATTTGTTTAGATTTTATATGGGTGTTATTTATGTAATGTGTGGTTACTTTAGTTAAAATGATGGACTTTTGGACAGAAAAAATCAACTTAGGATTGTATAAAGAAGCCATTTAAAAATTCTACTTTCTAGAAAATTTGAAGAAAATCTAGCAACTTTTTTGCTAGACTCAAGCGACTCGAGTTGCACGAGTTTGAACATATTCTAGCACTTGAGTTGATAAGACTCGAGCACTAGAAGTTGTTCGGTTGAGAAGACTCAAGCAAACGAGAAAATTTAACTCCCCGGCCATCCCAAGTTTCAATTTAACAAAATGGCCTTGAAAATGTTTTTCATTTTTTTTTTTTAATTTAGAGAAGCTGACGTGGCACAGTTAGGATTCAATAAACACGTAAAACGGGTTAAAATGAAAAGATTAAAACATATGTGGGAAAAATCATAATTAATAAAATTTTTTAAAATTTGAAATTTAAAAGTTCGCCCCACCCATTCAAATCGCTTAATCGAAATTGATTAGGGCAAAAATGGATTTCTTGAACCCTAAATGGAGACTGTACGATTTCTGATCCAAACTCCAAATTTTCACACCATATTCAATCCTAAAATCAATTTGTTGAACCCTAAATGGAATACAACAGCGATTTCCGGTGATACAGTCGCGATTTCTGATCGAAACTGCAAATTTTCACACCAAATTCAATCCTAAAATCAATTTCTTGAACCCTAAATGGAATCTCTGCAATTTTCGGCGATACAGTCCAGATTTTTGATCAAAACTGCAAATTTTCACACCAAATTCAGTCCTAGACCATGACTGACATTCACAATGAGGACAAAAACCCAACGCCACTTGGAATCCTAGAGTCCGGTGGCACAAGCAGTTCAATGGCTGCTCCAGTGGATCATCTGATCAGTGAAGGTGGTCCACAGGCAAAGGTGATGACGACGGCACCACAACAGAGAGAAGAATCGTAAAAGTTCTTAAGAAGAGGAGTCCAGTGAGAATTCAGGCGAGGAGGAGGAGTCCGACGAGGAGGAGGAGGCCGGAGAGAATAGAGGCGATGAGGAGGCCGGAGAGAATACAGGCGATGAGGAGACCGGTGAAGAAAGAACACATATTTGTTTTGGGAGTGTATTGCTCTGTACTGTCGCTTAAACGATCATTGTATCGCTTAAGCGCTTCATCCCTTTTATCATGGTCGCTTAAATGATTCCAGATCGCTTAAGTGATCTTGTCTGAGGCAGATTATCTGCCCAGATCTAAGATCACTTAAGCGATATTTTGTATCGCTTAAGCAATTCATCTTTACTGTTGGTCGCTTAAGCAATTCCAGATCGCTTAAGCGATCTTGTGCGAGGCAGAATCATCTGCCCAGATCTAAGATCGCTTAAGCGATCTTTCGTAACGCTTAAGCGATCTTTTGTATCACTTAAGCGATTCATTCAGTTTACTCTTGGTTGCTTAAGTGATTTCAGATCGCTTAAGAGATCTTGCATGAGGTAGAACAAGATCTTTTAAGCGATCCGAAATCGCTTAAGCGACCACAGAGGTAATTTTTTGTTGTTGATATATTGTTTATTAGTTGTTTTGGTTTATTTTTGTTGCTGATATTTTGTTTATATCGATTGTGTAGATTGTGCGGACCGTAAACTATAAAGACTACGGGTTGGACATTGTAAGCTAGAATGTACTGTATTTCCCTGTAAAGGTGACGGTTAGGTCGAGTTAGGATGTTTTTGAGAGAATAAAAGGGATTTTAGATGGATTGAGGAATGGTCAACGACGATTCAAAGAGACTTGTTTTGGTAAGTTTTTGAAAATCGGAACAAATTGGAAAAAGACGTTCTGGGGGCAAGGAGTGCATTATATGTTGCTGCACTCAGTAAAATGCCAAAAAAAGCAAGAAATGTGGTTCGTGGTTGATGGAAAGCCGCTAAGTTTTGGGATGATGGAATATGCCTTGGTGATCGGCTTAGGATGTGGGAAAATGCCAGATGAGGATGAGGCAAAGGCAATAAAGGAGAGTGGGGGCAACCGTAAGGTTGGCTGAGAAGGTTTTGCAAGGGAAAGCATCTATTACAGGATGCAATTTAGAGAAGATTATAGGAAGAGTTTGGTTTACCGATCCAGAGAAGTTCAAACTGTGCTTGGTATTATTCTTACATTCGATCCTAATGGCTGGTGACTCTACAAAAGCCGTTGATATGGATTAGGTGAGGTTTGCAAGCAACTTGGACTTCTTTAATTCTTATCCGTGGGGACGGGTATCATTTAAGCGAACCATAGACTCCTTGCAAGGGAAAAACATGGCGTTAAAGCAGTCCCAATGGGTCGGGAAGGATAAACTGAGCACGTGGGCAATGCAGTTAAATATTAATAGCTTTTTGTTATATTTTTTGTAATATATGTGTTTGAATAATCATATGGACTCTTTTTTACAATGTAGGCTTAGATGTATGAGGCCGTTCTTGTCTTCACTAGGGGGGAAGGGGGGGGGGGGGTGTGGGGGGGGGGGGAAAAGGGGGGAAGGGGGGGGGGTGGAGTAAAACTGTAGGGGGGGGGGGGGGGTGGTGGTGAAGGGTAGCGTTTGCATGCGACAACAATTTCCTAGGATGTTGCGGTGGCATGTCGAGAAGTGTACCCATTGGGATTACGACCAAATAGACATTGAAATTGAAGCGGCTAGGGTAAGATTAAAGGATTAAGGTTTCGAATATGCAGTTGCTTTATAATATCGCTTCAATCTGATTGATTCTGTTTCTTATTGTAGGGAGTCGTCCATCCCTTTCTCACCGCTATTGGGGGTGAAGCGGAACAGTAGTATGTCACATGTTTCAAACTAGTGGAGGATAGACTGCCTGATACGGGACTTAGAAGGGGTCACGCATGTGACGGCAGTTGTAGGGCCACTGCTTGAGAACGTGGTTGACGTCGAGGATGATGAAGCTCCAATCGACGGGAGGGAGGAGGAGGAGGAGGAGAAGGAGGAAGAGGTTCGTATGCCTCAGGAAACCGGTACAACAAGTACCACTTTGTCGAGACGTCGGCATCAGGAGAATGAGGTGGTTGACCTCATAAACGGCCTGTTTAAAAGTTTTAACAACAACCGTTTATGACAAGTTTGACAAGATGGAAGAGCGGATGAAAATAGTGGAGGAGAAAGTGGATAAGGTGGCTGAGAAAGTTGGTACGGGGGAGGAGGAAGTTGGTGGAGTATTAAAGGTGGTTAAAGTGCAACCTGGGCTGAAAAGAGAGAGCCAAAAGAGCAAGTTTGTCAAATCGCCTTACACGGTAGTAACACATCGAAAAAAGAATAAAATTAAGAAACAAATAGAGGAAGAAGCAAAAATGGAGGAGGTTAAAGAGGTTGGTAGAGGAAGTAGGGTAGTGATAGTGGAGGAGGGTGAGGTGGGAGGGGAAGGAGGCGAGGATGTACAAATGGAGGAAGAGGGAGGAAATGGGCAAGCAGAAATGGGCAAGCAGAAATGGACTCAAAGATTGATTTGTATAGGCCAATAGAGGAGGAAAAGAAAAAAACTCTTATATGCCTATTACAATGAATCAGGAAGTGATGCCCATGTAAAGTGTAAGATAGAGGATTATCATTGGGAATGGTTTGAACAGTTGTTGAAGATGGGCAGGTGGCTTGAGGACTCGGTGAGTTATTTTCGCTTAATTTTCCTTATTTTTTCTTATGTTTTCCATACTTATCATGTTGTTTTTAATTGATGCAACACATCGATGAGGTATTGGCACTGATAAGGCAACGACAGACCAGTAATGGTGATCTATTGTATCCCGACTATGCCATCACCGATGTGGCGTTTGGCCAAACGCTTGTTTCGACATATCGTATTAAAAAGGCCGTTGGTAGAGGTGCAGCAAAAGGAGCCAAGCGAAAAAGATTGGCCCTAGAAGACTCAGACTGCATCCCTGATGATTTTAAGTTTGATGACAGGATTATGTAGTATGTACGGGGGGAAAGGCCCAAATATGGCCACAGTTGGTCCTTTATAAAAGAGTCTATTGCATTATCAACGTCAGAGATATGCATTGGATAGCAGTCATCGCGCATCTGGAGGAGGGGTTGCTAAAGATCCTTGACTGCAACTCAACTATTTGTCGAGACAAGCAGTTGGAGATCGAGTTGGAGCCACTATCATTGTTGTTCCCACGGCTGTTGCATGATAGCTTGATGTTTGAGCACTTCGATGATCAAGTACTGACCGGAAAGTGGCTAGTTAAGTACTCTACCGTCCCAAAGAACGAGTCAAGGTAAATTTTGTATAAAACTAACTTACATAATATAATTGTTTTATAAGTTGATTTTAATGCTAATGTCTTCTTTCTATTGTAGTGCTGATTGTGGGGCATATGCCCTGAAATTTATTCAGTTTGACATGACCAACACCCCGATAGATGGCTTGAATGACGAAACAATGAGTAATTGTCGGGAACGCTGGGCTGTTGAGTGCTTCCAGGGGCATATGGATCCGTTTTGAGTGACCAGAACCCAATCAAAAGGTATGGAAGTTGGACTTCGAATATTGTAGTTTATGTGATGTTGATGTTAATACTTAGGTTGTGGTGCTGATGCTGCAGGTGTCATGCTTATACAGAGGTTTACTGAAATGGACGGACTAAGTGAACTTCTCAATCTTTCACTCTATAAGTTTTTGGATTTTTTTTTTAATTTACAAAAGCTGACGTGGCTGCAGGTGTGTGCCGGATAATTTTGCAGGTTCCTGGCAAACAATGAGAGGAAACTTCTCAAAGGCTGGTTGGCAGGAGGAGGCATCTGTAATCAAGGCTGCTGGCAAGGCATGGTACCAAACAATGATCTCAGACAGGTTCCTGGCAAACAGAATTTGAAAACTTCTCAAAGGCTGGTTGGTAGGAGGAGGCATCTGAAATCAAGGCTGCTAGCAAGGCATGTTACCAAACAATGATCTCAGACAGTGATTATATAAAATTCGAAAACTTCTCAGAGGTTGGTTAGCAGGAGGAGGCATTTGCAATCAAGGCTGCTGGAAAGGCATGGTACCAAACAATGATCTCAGACAGGTTCCTGGCAAACAGAATTTGAAAACTTCTCAAAGGCTGGTTAGCAGGAGGAGGCATCTGCAATCAAGGCTGCTGGCAAGGCATGGTACCAAACAATAATCTCAGTTAGGTTCCTGGCAAACAGAATTCGAAAACTTCTCAAAGGCTGGTTGGCAGGAGGAGGCATTTGTAATCAAGGTTGCTGGCAAGGCATGGTACCAAACAATGATCTCAGACAGTGATTATACAGAATTTGAAAACTTCTCAAAGGCTGGTTGGCAGGTCATAGGAGGGAAATGAGAATGTATGGAAGGGAAATGAGACGAAAAATGATACTTGGAATTGGGTTCTTCTTTCCAATTGTTTGGGTGGAGGAAATTTTATTACAATCAGAACTAGAGTTAAATGTTTTAGGAATTATTGTGTTTTCGCACTATTATGGATGATTTTAAGTTTAAACTTTCAATTACATTGATGTCTCTTATATTTTGATTTGTGATGAATTAGATTGATATAAATTACTTAATTTTGCGATACAAATTCTTTTCGGATTTGGGAGGGAAATGAGTGAGGTAGAAATGTATCCCAATCACAGTCATTTCGAAATTAATTAACTTAAAAACAGGTATGGTACCAAACAATTACGTTAATGAGTGACTACATATATCTCTTAAAGGACCAAGAGTTTTCCATAAATGATCGCTTAAGCGATCTAAAATCGCTTAAGCGACCAAGAGTTCTTTTACGAAGAATCGCTTAAGCGATCATACATCTGGGCAGATGTTGATTCTGCCTCGGTCAACATCGGTTAAGCGATATAAAATCGCTTAAGCGACCGAGAGTCTTTTACGAAGAATCGCTTAAGCGATACAAAGGGATCGCTTAAGTGATCATAGATCTGGGCAAAAGATTCTACCTGGAGTAAGATTGCGTAAGCGATCTGAAATCGCTTAAGCGACCAAGAGTAAAAGCCAGGAATCACTTAAGCGATAGGTAAGGATCGCTTAAGCGATCATGGATCTGGGCAGATGATTCTTCCGCAGACAAGATCTCTTAAACGATCTAGAATCGCTTAAACGACCAAGAGTAAAAGCCAAGAATCGCGTAAGCGATCATAGATCTGGGCAGATGTTGATTCTGCCGCGGACAAGATCGCTTAAGCAATCTGAAATCGCTTAAGCGACCAAGAGTAAAAGCAAAGAATCGCTTAAGCGATACAAACGGATCGCTTAAGCGATTATAGATCTGGGCAGATGATTCTGCCTCGGTAATGATCGCTTAAGCGATTTATGATTGCTTAAGTGATCATGTCCGCGAACATCGCTTAAGTGATCGTCCATGTGGGCACTTATGTATTCTTTGCTCATGATCGCTTAAGCGATCGTAAATCGCTTAAGCGACCAAGTGTAAAAGGTTAGGATCAGTTAAGCGATATCATAAATAACACTAGATCTCTTAAGCGACTAAGTCTAAATACACAGGATCACTTAAGCGATATATCAAATCGCTTAAGCGATCTTGTGTATTCGGATTTTATTTATTGTATTTCAGAAGATCGGTTAAACGATTAACGCTATCTTAAACATATAAGGTGTATGATTCATTCTTAGTAGAACATGACCGTTATTATATTTTAATTAAACATATAGTTTTTTTACGTCAATATGAAATATATAAGGTGTAGAATGTTTACGTCTATCCTAAACATATAAGGTTTACGATTTGTTCAGTGGACCATGACCGTTATTATATTTATATTAAACAGATATTCTTCTTCTTTTCTTGGAACATAAAGATGTTAAGCTTGCATGGTTACCTAGTTCTCTTAAGCCCTTCAAACTTCATGAGGTACTTCTTGCTCTTTCTTTGTTTATGCAAAACAAAAAGAACTATATGTTTAATATAAATATAATAATGGTCATGGTCTACTGAACGAATCATAAACCCTATATGTTTAGCATAGATGTAAACATCCTACACCTTATATGTTTCATATTGACGTAAAAGAACTATATGTTTAATTAAAATATACTAACGGTCATGTTCTACTGAGAACGAATCGTACACCTTATATGTTTAAGATAGCGTTAATCGCTTAACCGATCTTCTGAAATACAATAAATAAAATTTGAATACATAGGATAGCTTAAGCCATTTACGATTCGTTCAGTGGACCATGACCGTTGTTATATTTTTATTAAACATATAGTTCTTGTACGTCTATATCAAACATATATGGTGTAGAATGTTTACGTCTACATTAAATATATAGGGTGTACGATTCGTTCAGTGGAACTTGACCGTTATTATATTTTAATTAAATATATAGTTCTTTTACATCTATATTAAACATATACGGTGTAGAATGTTTATGTCTATATTAAACATATGTCCATAAACTTGAAAAGAAATATGACAGTAAATTACCCTTAATCACTTAAGCGAAAGGGTCTATTTAGCTTTGGTCGCTTAAGAAGGTTACAACAGTTGTGTTGAAAACCTTATTATGATAACAGGAGTCGTTGTTAATAGTAAAAAAGTTTCTAAAAAATTCTGGCAGTCTCTTGGTCTACAAAGTGTAGAACATATTGTTACAGTGTTCAATTTTATATATTGGTTAAGCGATCCTATATACATAAGTCATGATTTGCTTAAGTGATATCTCGCATCGCTTAAGCGATCATGCCTAATTTCCTTTGTATTGTACAATAATCATTTTAAATTCAAGGCTAGAGTTTTGGGTCGAAAAGAACTAAATAACCATGCAAGCTTAGTGAACATATCTTCTTCTTCTTTCTTCATAACATAAAGGGTGTGTTTGGTTGAATATTCCTATCCATATTCCCAATCTTCCTCCCAAAATATTTGTTTGTTTAATTATTTAGTAAATATTAGTTTATTTTTTTAATTACTTTTAGACCCCTTAAGTTTATTAATTTCATAAAAACCGGTAGGAAAATTTTTAAAATTTAACAAAAACACCCCCACCTACCCACCATTGCTGGAATCTGGTCGGAAAAGGGCGTTACAACGTAGACCTATCGGATCTAGAGGGTAGGGCGTCGATATGCCCTTTTTCAGCCACATCGACCATGGATCTGACCGAAAAAGGCCAGATCTACAGCCAGATCTGGCCGTCGACGGCCGCAAAAGTCTAGATCTGCTGATGGCCAAAAATATGGCCATCGTTGTCGGTCAATGATGGCCAAGATTTGGCCGTCGTTGACCGTCAACGATGGCCATTTCTTTGGCCATCCATGACAGCCAGATCTGGCTTTTTCCGGCCAGATCCACTATGGATCTAGCCGAAAAAGGCCACATCGGTGAATTACCGGCCAGTTCTGGTTGTTTGTAGGCCGTTGTGACAGATTCTGGCTACTACCGACGGTGGTTGCCGGAATCTGGCAAGTATGGGTGGGTAGGGGTGTTTCTTTTAATTTTTAAACTTTTTTTCTGGGGCTATTTAATGAAATTAATAAACTTAAGGGGTCTTAATTAATTAAAAAAATATACTAATATTTCCTAAATAATTAAACAAACAAATATTTTGGGAAGAGGATTGGGAATATGGATAGGAATATTCAACCAAATGCACCCTTTACGTTCTGAAGAAAGAAGAAGAAGATATGTTTACTAAGCTTGCATGGTTATCTAGTTCTCTTCGACCCAAAGATCTAGCGATTCTTGATCGCCTCAACAAAAGGAAATTCGTTTAATTGCTTAAGCGATTTAATGTCTTGCTTAACACTAAAATATAATAATAATAAAAATTTGAACCCTGTAACCATATGCTCTGTAGTCTGTAGACCAAGAGAGTACCAGAATTTTTCAGAAACTTTTTGACTATTAACAACGGCTCCTGTTATCACAATAAGGTTTTCAACACAACTACTATAACCTTCTTAAGCGATTGCCTGCTAAATAGACGAGATCGCTTAGGTGATTAAGGGTAATTTACTACCATATTTCTTTTCCAAGTTTATGGACATATGTTCAATATAGACGTAAACATTCTACACCATATATGTTTGATATAGACATACAAGAACTATATGTTTAATTAAAATATAATAACGGTCAAGTTCCACTGAATCAATCGTACACCCTATATGTTCAGAGTTGGAGCAAGAAAATGGCTTCAGAGTTGAGATATGGATAAAGAATAAGACGGTTAAATTTTCACTTGGTCGATTAAGCGATCCGTGATATCGCTTAAGCAATTCTTCTCTTTTTCACTTAGTCGATTAAGCGATCTATGATCGCTTAAGCGATCATGTGATGGGCAGAATCAATATCTGCCTAGGTGCACGATCGCCTAAGCGATCCGTGATATCGCTTAAGCGATTCTTCTCTTTTTCACTTGGTCGATTAAGCGATCGTAGATCGCTTAAGCGATCATGTGATGGACAGAATCAATATCTGCCCAGGTGCATGATCGCCTAAGCGATCCATGATATCGCTTAAGCAATCCTTTGTAAAAAAACCCTTTGTCGCTTAAGCGATATACTTAGTCGCTTAATAGATCATGGGCAATACATACTTTTCCATCTTTTCTCCTGATTTTTTACAAACTAAAATTACCAACACATATTAATTCCATACTTTCTCCTCAATTTGACAACCTAATTCCAAACTAAAATCACCAACCAACACATACTTAGGCCGTGTAACAAGAATACTAAATATAAAGAATTATTTATTCAAGGTAACAATAAAATTGAAAACATCAAGAATTGAATACAATAACTCATCAACAGTTGGCCTTGGCAACTCCCTGAATTTTATTCTTCTTCGAACCTAATTTTCTGGATCTGCATGTGATTACTTCTAGCAACTGCTTCTCTTGTGGCCAGGTTGCTTGCAAATTGAGCACTTATTCATCTTTCGAGGAACCTCAGAGGTTGATGGAATACGCTTAACTTTTTTTCTCCCCTTTGCTGTCTTCTTGAATGGCGGATGGATGATAATGTCAGTCAACTCTGGCGGCACTACCCACTGCTCTTCTGGAGGCATTGCATATATCATTTTTGAATAAGTTAGCATGTAGTGATTTGCCATATAGAGAGGGGAGCAAGGTTCCATGTAAATTCTTGAACCAAAATCTGGCTTCCGTTGGTGTTTCAGTGCTGCTAGTGCATGAGGACAAGATAAACGTTGAATGTCAAGCACTTTACAGCTGCAAGTTTTACTAACAAGGTTAACTAGGGCATCAAAACCATAACAGCGCACAGTAAACTCTTGAGAATTAAGAGGATAGGCAAACAGTGCATTTGACAGTTCCATACGTTCTCGCAATAATTTTTCAGCTGACGGAACAAGGGTTGTAGTAAAATTATCTAACTTCGTATAACGCTCATGGAACCACCGTGACAATGTCCTCTAGATTGCATCAAAACATGCAACTATTGGAAACTCTATTTCTATTAACAACTTTGAATTTATGGACTTGGCTATGTTCATGGTCATGACATCAAACATTCTTCCAGGAAAGTAAGCTCTACTACATCGCTCGAAACCAACATCATGCTCAAGATACTTAGCAACTCTATCATCCTTGTTCAGATTTGCTGGAAGTGCTCGTCGAACTCATCAATCCAATAAGCTTTTGTTGCCATGTAGTATGTCTGAAGGAGGCCAGCACACTTAAACTTTTGTTTTATGTTCTCACCAAGGTGCCTCATATAGAATCCTTGATGTGCTTGAGGGTAAATAGTGGCAATTCTCTTCTTAATTCTCTTCTTTATAGAGTTGTGCCTATCAGATATTATGCATAACTCGTCACTATCAGGCACTATCGTATGTAATTGTTGAAAAAACTAAGTGCACGACTTGTCATTCTCAAAGTTAACCACACACCATGCAACAGGATATGTGTGATTCTCGTTGTCCTGTGCAATGGCCACCAACAATGTACCTCCATACTTTCCCGTCAAAAAGCAACCATCAACAGCCAACACCTTTCTCATGTTTACAAAACCCCTTATAGTAGAACCGCAACCAAGAAAAAAATATTTAGATATCATATTCCTGTCCCACTTCAAAGCCATCTTGCTACCTTCGTTTGTTAATTCAAGCATATAACGGTACGCTTCTAATATTGCGTACCCGTGCTCCGGCATGCCCCTCACAAAATCTTGTGCACGTTGTCTCCCTTTCCAGCATTTTCAATAACTAACAACACATCCCAACTTTGTGTGCACAAGTCTCTGAATCTCTTTAGGAGATGAACCTTTCCCTTCAACGAACTGACTTTTAACAAATTGTCTAATAACATCAGCGGAGGCTTGTCGATGCTCACCTGAAATATGTCCCAAACCATATGTGTGCTCATGGGTATATGTGCTAAGAATAAATTTTTCGGACTCCGCCAACCTTCTACAATAAACCCGCCACTTGCACTTTCGGTCACGACATGCAGCCGTCACAACCAATGAATTTGACTTTTTGGTGATGAACTCAAAATTATCTCTCACCACAACAAGTTTTAGCTTCCTCACCACTTCCTCTTTGTTGTCAAATAAATACCTTATGCACAACTTTGATCCATTCGTAAAAATATGAGCTGATTCATTACTACTTGCAATTGCCCCCTCTGAACCTACATAAACAACCATAGTGTTCTCTTCCTCACAAACTACACCTTCTGCATAATTTTTATTTAAAGGAATTTCTACATCTGCGGGAACATGTATGGGGTCCTCCTCCTCAACATTTTCATTCTGCTGCCCATGACCAACCTCTTCTACAATGTCCTCCTCACCACCCAATTCACCGTCTACTCTTGATTTTTCAACTAACAAATCAATGCCCTCGTAGTTCAAATTAAAACCAGGCAAATCTCCGCCAACTTCCTTGTTATCCCCTTCCTTTGAACCAACTTCCAACGGTTTTCCTACAAAAGAAACCCTTAAAATCGGCCTCGAACTATTATCGGCCACATTAATCATATATAACTTCACACTTTTATCTGACTTTAATATAGCAGGAGGTATCTTATAATGTTCAGGAACTCTGCTTAAAACATACTTCACAACTATATCACTACGTGAGCAACTCAAATCACCTCTTCTAATTATTTCATCAATCAACTCATCAAAACTAACCTCTGTGCTCACAGCAATTGGTATAACTTCTTTGCTCATCCCAATCCACTTCCACCTACTTTCTTCCTCCACCCACTCACCAAAATATTCAACACCCAAAACAACTTGTCCCATGTCTAATAATAGCCAACTACCTATAATGCAAGAAAAAAATATTCTTAGCTGATGTACTAAGGGTTGAAATATTTTAAAAAACATCTGCACAGTCGCTTGACAGATCTGGTGTATCGCTTAAGCGATCTGGTATATCGTTTACTGGATCACTTAAGCGATATAATGGATCGTTTAAGCGATCCAGTGTAAATAAGCATGATCGCTTAAGCGATATAATGGATTGCTTAAGCGATCCAGTGTAAATAGGCATGATCCAGAACACGTTTTCAGTCATCTCCACCTACAATCGGTGCTACCACCCCCAGCTACCCACAATGCAAGAAAATTTTCAACAAATTCCACTCCTTTCAACTTCCATTACATCAAACACAACCCAACAACCTAAACAACTAAATCAAAATCATAACCTAAACCCAATCCATCATTAAATCTTTGTAAATCAAAAGGGGAGATACACATACCTGGACGAAATTTCAACAACAGGAGGAGGAGGAGGAGGATCTGTGTTGGAGAAGATGTTAATGGCAGAGGAATTCGTTAATGTGGCGGGAGAAAGAAGAAGAAGGTGTTTGGGTTTGTTTGCAAGATTTTTGACTCTTTAGAGACTTATTATAATTTTCAAAAGATTACACAATTATTCATTAATCCTAATTAACCCCCTAATCATGTTTAATTAAGCTTAATAAAAAACAAGGCCATTTAGTTAAAATTTACAAACTCTATAGCCTTTTAATTAAATTTTTAGTTAAAATGGTCTTTTAATAAAATGCCCCCAAGCAAACCTTAAACACTCAAGTCCCGTCAACCCAAAATACCATTTTCTTCAAAATTTATAAAAAAAATTGTTTTTTCTCCCAAATTACAACATTTTAGTTATTTTAAAATAAATGAGAAAAAATGTCAATAAGAAATAATTATATATTAAATTTATAACATATCGTAGAATTGGTTATTTTTGTGATAAATTTGGTAACGTTAATTTGATATATACAACTATAATATTAATTAATTATTTGACATTAGTAATTTTGATATACTGTGATATGAAAATCAAAACTTATAATTAATATTAATTACTTAAACATTAACTTAATGTGAAATTGTTTTATTAATGAGATTATCTTGTTTATATAGGTCATAATGACTACGGCCATTCCTTCCTTGATTGAGTATGGTGGTGATCAGTAGAGGTGAAAATCAAGTCGAGCCGCTCGCAAGCTACTTGAACTCAACTCGATGTTGGCTCGAATTCGACTCAGCATTAGTAGATTATAGTCCAAGTTCGAGTAGTTAATCGAGTCGAATTTGATCACAATAGAACTCGATTCGATATGTTCACAAGTATTTTCAAATTCGATGGTTAGGTTGATAGTTTTTAAGGGGCGTTTGGTTGGCAATTATTGGAAATTACTAAGGTTAAGTCATCTTATATTACTTGATTACCATGTTTGGTTATCAAGTAATATAAGATATTGGTAATCTTCAAATACCAATAGTGGTTACTATTGGTAATATTGGAGGTAATCTGATTACCTTCATTTTCTTAGGTATTCTAAGATTATCAGGGTTATCTTTTTTTGTTACAATTCTATCCCTTATTAATAAAATTTAAGGACAATAATGCCCTTATTTTTGAATTTATTTACATGAATATGGCTTTTACTATTTCACCCCAATTAATTAACTTTATGGACAAAATTACCCTTGAATTCAAAACAAATTGCAGCTCACCCAAGCCACCACCCCTACCCACCTAGCCGTCAACAGCCAGATTTGTCATGTCTAGCCATTTCTGGCTAGAGATATGGCCATACAGCGCACGAAGGCCATTTCCTGCCTTCCGTGTGCTGTTAGGTTGTCGGCGGCTTGCAGTGGTTTCCGACAGCCGGCAGTCGCTAGGTTGGTGGGGATTTTTTTTTTGGAATGGTAAGAATTTTATAAAAGAGACAAAAAATGTACAAATACGAGGGGCATACCCCAAGAGAAAGACCGATAAAACTCAGTCAATAAAACACATGGAAGAAAACCACAAAGCCACAAATTGGCATAAAAGAGCACGCAGGTTCCCCATAAAACAAATCAGGAAGATGCCATAAACCACAAAGCCACAAACCGGCATAAAAGAGCACGTAGGCTCCCCACAAAGCTAATCAGGAAGATGCCAAATCGCACAGAACTGGGTCGAGATCTCATACTTGGGTGCTAAACCCAATATCTTGGCCTGGACTAAATCACAAATAGCTAAGACCGTATCTCTGCGAGAGCTACAGTGTTGAAGAACCACACGATTATTCCGTTCAAACCATAGGAAATAAACTGTAGCTGAAAGGACTAACCGGGAAAGAAGGTGCCTAAAGTCCCATTTACGTCTAAGATGCAAGCTAGTCCACTGGAGCAAAGGGAGCCAAGAGAGAGTAGGCCAAGTAGAGAGTGTCTTGGTAGTGACCTCCCGCCAAACATAACTAGAGAAGTCATAGTTGAAAAACAAATGGTCATGGGTCTCTGTAGCCGACCTGCACAAAACACACAAGGAGGATGTAATGACACCATGAGAGTTGAGCCGATCCATAGTGCGAAGCCGACCGAGTGAAGCAAGACACATAATGAAAGAGTGGCGTGGAATATGAAAGATAGATGCATGGAGAATCAAGCATATCATACTATAACAAGTATAGTCATAGTTTAAAAAATAAATTTCAATCAAATTGAAATAAGTAAGGTAGAACTTGTTACCTTAAGCCCTTAGCAACCTTGAAGACTCTTAATTTCAAGAGAAATTAAGCAAAAGAGTATCCACACCAAGGGAAGAAGAAATTTGACCAAGAGAAAGATTTAGGGTTCTTAGAGATTTTGATCTCTTCCCAAAAATTGATATATCATTTTCTTNTTACGTCAATCAAGAACATAACTACTTTTATAACTTCAATAATGCTTAATCAAAATGATTACTATTAATTTAATCTCCTCTATAAAAATATTATTTAAGTGCAAAACATTTAACTTTAAACATGCATAAACTGATTACTTATATTTAAAGCAAGAAAGACCACAAGAAATTCTGTTATGTGTGATTTTTGTCGTAAGCTCAAAAGTCTCGGTAGCCCAAAAATCAGTAGATCGACGTGATCTCAAGGTCATGGAATCTTGAAGTCCGACTCAGCATAACCTCGTCGCTACCATCCAATACAGCTGTTCGACAAACTAAAGGATAAGCCTTATCTCGAACATCTCGGGAGGGATAAGAACAAATCAATATTTGTGAGATCCTAGCGCATGGTGTGCTGTCGTAGGCAACCAAGATTAAAACCTAAAAACACATGTAGTAGTGTGAGTCAGGGTCGTTCCCACGGAGAGTGTCTAGCCATATTTTATGTTATGTGAACAAGGCTGAGGGGGGTTTTAGTAAAATAGAAACAATCTCAGGAAAAAAACAAAAGCAATTCAAATCTAAATCAATCAAAATAACAAAACTTGGTCTCCGTCAACATCCACTATTGGAATCTTACAACTGATCATTGATGCAAAAATAAATCAGTTCTTGCTTTGAATATTCACCATTAGAACTATTTTCCTATTTCTCCTTAATTGTAATTAATTAGGAAACAAGCAATCTTAATTAGTCTTACCACTAAACAACCCTAGACAAGCGCTAAAGATTTAATCTAATGGCAACGTTAAGAATTAGAGAGATCGATGAAGCTAAACAACGCAAACTCAAGCGGTTGTATTTAATTTAGTTGAGTGTTCTTCTTAAGACTTAATAATTCTTGACGCAGCAAATTCTTAAACCCTAATTACTTCACAAGTTAGAGGGATCAAACAATTACGGATTTGATATCTAACTTAGCAGTAGATTGCAACAATTAATAAACTAGTAGGCCTCCTAGTAATTAAACGAAACAATCATAAAATTAGGCACAGAAGAACACCCAATACTCAAACACGAAAATTGAACACTAAGAAAAATAGATTAGATCTCACAGTTTATTGATTCCNGTTTTCAGTAGATGTTACACATTTTCCAGACCAAAGACATTTTTTCATATTTTCCATAAGCATGAGATGCAAGGCCATTGCTATTTCAGTACACAAACTCAATAGTGCTCTAGTGGTCTATCTTTCTGCATTAGGATTTTCATCTATGACAAATAGTAAAATGGATTCTCCATTAGGATAGAATCAATAGGTATAAAAAAGCAAAGAACCTAACAAATGCACTGTGAGTATTCAATGTTATTTTAGACCAACAATAGACTACCAACCCATAATAGTTTTCATGATCTTGTTGGATCCTATAACATTGGTCATTTGTCACATAAAAAGGAACTTGAGCACCATCTAATTGATTAAAATTTCTCTAAATCTTGGGGTAAGGTATTGAGGCTATCCTCATCACAAATTGGATGAAATATATGTTCCACAGGAAACATATTAGAACTTTACCCTTTTTGAATAAAATGGTTATAAACTTGACATATCTGGAAGAAAATTTACAAGAAGGATACTGATATATACTTTTCATCCTCAAATAGGTATCGTTTGTCATAATTGTGTTTACAGAAACATATTAAGGCAAGACCTTATGTTTTTTTATAAGAAAGAGAAGTTTGTCAATTACTGTGCTATTCTAGTTAACATGTAACATGTAACCTCAGGAACAAACCTCACTTCTTTAGGATCATTTCTCTGACCTCATTATTTGATTTCAGCTTCTCATCTTCCACTTCCCCGACTTTTGAATTTGTTGTGGGGACACCAAGTGGTCTGATGTTCCTTGGCATTGCAAATGTGTTCCTCCCCTTCAGGTGGATGTTATCACTACGTTTATTAGCAGCAGAGTGTGGCGCTCTAGACTCCCTGAAAGTTTGATTACTACTGTGCACTGCTATTTAAACCAAAGGAGTAAAAAAATAAAATGTAAAAGTGGGAAACACAAACATGCAAATGTCTATAGACTGCATTGGACACAAACAAACACACACAAGTAATAACAAAGATAAAACCTAATTCCACTTAGCCTACCACTAGTAGAATCCTTTTTCTTTTGCTTCGAATTTGATCTTGCATTGCTTATCTTCTTCCCAAGAAACATTTGTTTGTTCTTTCCTACAGCTGCAGCAAGGTGTGCATCATTGGCAAAATCTACATATGCCAGGCCTTTCAAAAATCGATCAGAGGATATTATAAATTAGTATGCAACGATCCTAGACAGATGCTCTACAATTAAAGGCAAGCTAGAATATGGGTAAATATGTATGAGACTATGGTTGAGTCTCCTAAGCATATCACTTGCTATCAAAATGAAAAAAATATGCTCTTAGACAATTAGACTCTTTATACTTAGAAAATTAAGCAATTTTACCATAATTATGGAATTCAACCCTTTTGTAGGTTTCTTTGAGACTGCATAATCGTCTCTAGAAGGACATTCATTTTAAAACTAAAAGCGTAAGAACTAAATGATTTATTGACTGCATGAAAGGAAGAAATCAAACTGAAGTTTCAGTGAGCACCCTTGAGAAATTTGATCAAAGAGAATGGACTGCAATTAGCAGTTTCTATCTCCTTGAAGCATCAACCATGCTGATCTCCCTGAAGCATTAAAATTAGTTTCTTAAGGCTGATTTCTGTGGAACAGTCCACATTATGCATACATATGCTGAAGTTTAAAGGTCAGGCAATGTTAAATAAGGATTTGACTATAAGACTGATGTGCACATAGAAGGTCCAGTGGATAGCTTCCTCTTTTTCATTTGAAGCATAAAGCACAAAAAACATTGACAAATAATGAATGAGAGAAAGAGAGTCGTACCCTTGACTTTCCAGTGAACTTATCCTACAGAATTCGATCAGATTCATCCCCACCAACATCGCTAAAGAATTTTTTCAGATCTTCAGAAGTTGGCTGTAAAAAATTTAAAACCATCAGAATTATCTCTCTATATTTGCCTATCCAGCATTAAAAAAAGAATAAAAAGCAATCTCTCTCTGAAGTGCGAGAGAATCCCTACTTGCCTTGAAGTTAAGGTTTGATAAAAATGTAGTACACTTGTCAGTGTATCCTTTGGCTCTTCCAGTGGTAGAGTCTTTGATGTGCTGGTCATTTAGATGCTCTTCAAACTTGGGTTTTGCTTCTACTTCGTTTTCTTCAGCTAAGTTCTGTGCTCGTCCCTTTTCTTTCCCATGCACTTTGTTTGGGTTTTGGGTAGTATTTTTCTGCCGCTTAGCTGGAGACTGTTCATCAGTCATGTTCGAATCTGTTTTTCTCTTTCCATTAACACTTTTCTTATGTGACTTTTCTTTCTGATCTATTAGTTTAGGAACAAATTTGGCTTCTTGCTGTCACCTAAATAATTGCAGCTCTTCCAAGCGGGGTGTAACCTGAGAAAAGGAGCAAAGGCAAGCATCTTTACACATTGAGTTAAATTAGCAAGGATTGCATACATTCAATAAATACTAAGCAGTTGTATCATAATTCAATGACATCTTTAACACTGTTATGTAACAACTTGACTTAAAGCTTAAATTGATAGCTAAGCATCCAACAACCATAGTTAAAATTTAACACAATCTCGTTCACTGAACACCCATAATCACAACCATAAATATAACATAAATACAAATACAAATTTATAATCTAAATAAGAGCCTATTTGATATAAATTTAAGTAGTGTTTTATTTTCGAAAACAAGGAATATAAGGGAATTTTATGAAAATAAGTTTTTTATTAAAATAAGTTGAAATGTTTTCAAAACAATGTTCTTGCATGTAATCCTAAAAATTAGTGTAAAATTAGAAAACAAGAAAAATATCCTTTCTCAGTCTTTATATAGTTTTTAACTTCAAAAACAATTTTTGAATACCAAATATATTTTCAAATATTTAAAATATTGAGATAAAACTTTTAAAATTTTTAATTGTAACTTAGTTTCTGATAGATCACACACAATGCATGTTTACAATAGGCAGGGGAAAAGTAGTAGAGGATCACAAGCTGGGCTGGCAAAATAGTACAGGACAGATAGCAACATGGCAGAGGACAATCAGCACAAGACAAGCGACAATATGGGAGAGGAGCAGTACAATATTCTATTATACTGAAGAATCAAACAGATGGCAATATGGGAGAGGAGTAGTACAGTATTTAGTTATATTGAGGCATTACAAAAAAGGGGCAGATCGTCAGGGAAAGTGCAAGAGAGGACAAGGAAATTTGGGAGGAAGCTGGCCCTCGAAGCTTAGCAGTGTTTATTTTTCTTTGAATCTGTTTTGAGTGTTTTTTGAGTCTTTGATATTGAGTACGCAGTGAACTTATTATCTAGGTTATTTTTGCAATTCCAAAAGTGTAATACACAGTCTGATTCATTCGAATACAACTTTTTGTCTTAAATATTTTGTTAACATTTTCTCTTTTAACTGTTTCAGTTCGTTGTTGGGTTGTTGAGTTGCTGAATCCTATCAATTGGTATCAGAGCGAGGATGTTCGCTGGGGTATGGTCAGTACTAGAATGGACATTGTTGAAAAGGAAGTTACTGGGGTGAAGAGAGACATTTCAAAGTTGACAGAAACAGTGGCGTCCATGAGGGAGATGATGATGGATGTGCAAAACTGGATAAGGCATAAAGACAAACAAGAAGAAGCTCACAATAGAGCAGAAGAATAAAGACGATGAAAAACTGAGGAAGAGGCTCGCCAAAGGGCTGTGGGCAGGAAGAAGCCAACAACTCAAGCACAGGGGAACCACCATGATGAAGACCACCGCAGGGAAAATGACCCACCGCCACCTCTTCCTTACCAAGGAGGCTATCACCACCACGAAGGGGGATACCGACGAGAGTGGGGAGGCCAAAAATTAGAGCTTCCACTTTTTTTCTGGCGAAGATCCGTATGGCTGGATTTTTCATGTGGAAAGATACTTCGCCCTTAACCAGGTTGTCGACGGAAGCAAGGTCCTCTCCATGGTGCTGTGCATGGAAGGAGAGGCCCTTTATTGGTATCAATGGAGCGAATGCAGGACGCTAGGACTGATGTGGCTTGCGTTCAAGGTGGCTTTTCTGTAGAGATTCAACAGCGCACAAGAAATCAGCCCGCTGGAACTCCTTATGTCAATGAGGCAGACGAGAGCTTTTATGTACTACAGTCAGTGGTTTGAAGAAATTGTGGGCAATGATAGTAGGAGAAAGGGAGGACGTGCTTTCTGTAGTATTCTTGAATGGGTTACGACCCGAGATCCGTACAGAGGTGAAGCTCCAAGAACCAGACATTTTGGGCCAGCCAAATTCTTTAACTCAAATTGCAATTTTGGCCTAGAGAATGGAAGAAAGGAATGCAATATTGGAAGAGGCTAAAGGAGGATTGGGCCGACAAGGAAAGTTTAGGGGAGTTAGTAATGGCCCATGTTTCAACTTAAACCTAATTAGAATGGAAGAGCAAAATAGAGCCCAAACCCACATAACCCAACCCAACACCACCCAAACACATTCAACATTCTACACGAAAATTCAGCCCCAAAACACAAATTTCAGGCATGCATCTAGTGAGAGCAACTCCAGTTATGCATCAACTCCAGCAGAAACCTTCAGATCTTCCAACTTTTGGTGAGATTTTCCCTTTCGGAGGTTAACAGAATCTGAGATCTAGAGAAAGAAAGAAAAAGGATTATGTTATAGATGTGATGCAAAATTTTCACTTGGGCATAGGTGTAGTGAGAAATAGTTTCAGATTGTCTTGCTTGAGGGAGAAGATGAGGATCCAAAGTTGCAAGAAGAGGAGCAAAAGGAAGAAGTTGTAGCTGAACAAAATCAAAGCCATGTGGATCTATCCATCAGCTCGGTAGTGGGAATACAAGGGCCAAAAACTATGAAGCTTAAAGGGAGTGTCCATGGTAAGGAATTAATTGTATTGATTGATAGTGGGGCTTCCCACAATTTCATTGGTTTGGAGGCAGTAGGTAGGTTAGAACTACCAGTGGTTACGAACCCGTCCTTCAGAGTCAGAGTGGGAGATGGTTATCGGGTGACATGTCAGGGGGAATGTAAAGCGATTCCGTTGGAATTACAAGGAATGGTTGTGGTTCAAGATTTTTTTTTTGTTTGAAATGGGGAACGTAGATTTAGTACTCGAGATGGCTTGGTTGGAGACTTTAGGGGAGACAGTAATTAATTGGAAGAAGCAGACTATGAAGTTCATATCAAGAAAGCGAATGGTACAACTACGAGGGGATCCTTCCTTAAGCAAAACACTAGTGTCCTTGAAGGCCATGATTAAGATTGTATAGAGGGAAGGACATGGAGTGTTAATCGAGTTTAGGGAGACTCAGAGACAAACAAGAAACGAAGAGAGAATTGACGAAAAGTTGGTAGAGGTGCTGGATAAGTTTGGACAGGTGTTCGAACCCTTGGCTAGATTACCACCCATTAGGACTCAAGACCATTGAATTCAATTAGTGCCAGGAACCTAACCCCCAAATCTTCAACCGTATAAATACCCATGCTATCAAAAGAATGAGATAGAGTGCATTGTTAAAGAGATTTAGGCTTTCGGGATCATCAAACATGGTGTGGTCTGTTTTCAAGTCCGGTGCTACTAGTGAGGAAGAAAGATGGTGGATGGAGATTTTGTGTTAACTACAAGGTCGTGAATAAAATTATAGTACCAGATAAGTTTCCAATTTTGGCAATTGATGAATTATTTGATGAGTTAGGAGGAGCGTCAATATTCTCTAAACTTGATTTGAAGTTAGGTTATCACCAAATACGAGTCTACCCTGAAGACACCCACAAGACGGCATTCTGGACTCACGATGGACATTATGAATTTTTGGTTATGCCCTTCGAATTAACAAACGCACCTTCCACTTTTCAGGCATCAATGAATGAAATTTTCAGGCCACACTTGCTCAGGTTTATACTTGTTTTCTTCGACGACATACTCATCTATAGTAAGGGGAGGAACGAGCACTCGGGACATTTGGCAACTGTCCTTCAAATTCTACTAAAACATCAGTTGATCGTGAAAAAAAAAATGTTTGTTCGGGCAGCGACAGATAGAGTATTTGGGGCATGTCATCTCAGCCGAAGGCATAGCCGTCGATCCATCCAAGGTAGAAAACATCATCAAGTGGCCGGTACCAAAGAATGTGAGAGCACACTACGGGTTTCTCGGTTTAACAGGCTACTTCGGCATTTTGTCCAAGATTACGGTAAGATCGCAGCACCCTTAATAGCTTTACTTAAGAAAGATGCTTTCGGATGGAACAAAGCAACCCAAACAGTGTTTGAAGAGTTGAAGAGAATTATGACTAGCGTTCCGGTTCAAGCTATGCCTGATTTCTCCAAAGAGGTTATGATAGAAACAGATGCTTCGGGTAATGGATTAGGGGCAATTTTGATGCAAGAGGGACGACCACTCGCATACCTAAGTAAGGGGTTGTCGATGAAGTCTTAGTTAAAGTTAGTCTATGAACGGGAACTCGTGGCAGTGGTTCTAGCCACTCAAATGTGGCATCACTACCTCATGGGACATAAATTTGTTATCTGAACAAACCAACGGAGCTTGCATATTCTGACCGACCAAAAATTGTTGAGTGAAAGTTAATAGAAATGGGTCATCAAGCTGCTAGGATTGAATTTTGTCATATAGTATCGATCGGGAGCAGAAAATAAGGCTGTCGATGCACCGTCTCTGTAAAACCCCCCTCTAGTCAGGTATCCTCTGAATATCCCTCAATGAGAATCCCGAGGATACATGTCTGGAGAACGAGTTGTATTTAGAAAAAACCTGTGTAAGGATAATAATAATAATATCCAAAACATGGATATAAAATGCCATGTAGGATCCAAACTTATAATTTCAAAAACTTTAAGAATTTACTCGGAAATTACACAATCAAACATATTTATAGGGTGGAAGCTTCCAAAAGGTGTTTCACAAACATTTATCATTTACATTATTTACATCAAGATGAGAATAAATCATCTCCCCTCACGTGTAGCCCCGCTGTCTCTATCATCCTTCGCTTCTGGTCTACCTGCAAAGCAATCAACAATGAAAGGGTGAGCGCTAATCGCTTAGTAAGGAATGATCCATTGCTTTCTAAATGTGCTATTTGATCCTCATTTAAATATATTTGTTAACATACCACTTATCTTTTACATCTAGGGATACTTTCCCTTTTTTTTTTTTTCCTTTCTATTTCATATGTCTTTCATCATTTTATCCCATGACTATATAAACATCAATGCATACACATACAAATAAGTATGTAAACATAGTACACACACATTACATGTCATGATATAACATCTAAATATCATCTAACATGAGTATAAATCATCTCATGATGTAAATAATATCATAACTCATGTAGTGCAACTAAATGCATATGAAACATTTAACGTGTAGCCGATCGGACTTTTCTTAGCATCTTAAGCACTTCATATCATCTAGCCTCAAATTCATCTAGAGCTCATATCATCGAGAGGCATGCTTACGCGTTATTTAACATCTAAAGCATATATTCATCTTTCCTCAACCGGTATACGAGGATATGCTTACGCGTTTTCCATCATGTCTATATGCATATCTATCATGTCTATTTGCATCTCTAACATCTTATGGCATGTAAATACATATTTTGGTGAGCTTAATACTTTTAATTCATCTATGGATTATCAATCCATTTACATTACCTCTTGCTCACATACATCATCTTAAAACATGTATTACATTGCATCTTCATGCCATTTCATAACATTAATCATGCATTGACATCATGACCATGTATATCTTTCAAAGATCATCTAACTAATGGGTAAACATTAGTACATGGCATAATTACAATAATACATTAATAATCAATTCATAATCATAAGAATTGATTATGTTAAATCTTAAACTTTAATAACCAGTTTATGCTTCAGGCCATTTTCCATCCTTTTCTCAAACGAATTGGCTCTTGGCATAAACATAAAAGTTATAGGGCTGTGTCTTAGCTTTCTAATGCTTCAAGAATCATCTCATTTAGATTTTTATAACGCAAGTTATGGTCAAAATACTGAAGCATGTTTAACATAACCCCTAAGCTTACTAAATCCGAATTTTTCATATTAACTATGCCACATCAATTCCTATTGACAATTAACCAATAGGTCAACTTATGGATCAAATAAACCTCCCCTTAATAGTCTTTAACAAGTTAAAGGAAGTGTAAAATCACATTCCCATAATCATCCATTATTGTTATAACATTGTAAGCTAATGCAAACAACAGCTCAACACTTCTAATAGCAACCATTCAACACCATGTGGCCTTCAATACTACAAGTTTTGCCACAATCAGCATCACACTTCAT
The DNA here is from genome assembly GCF_008641045.1 of Pistacia vera. Taxonomy (NCBI): domain Eukaryota; kingdom Viridiplantae; phylum Streptophyta; class Magnoliopsida; order Sapindales; family Anacardiaceae; genus Pistacia; species Pistacia vera. Next base: position 1,570,406 of record NW_022196058.1, read on the forward strand.
TTTCTTCAATCAAACTCAACAACTCATAAAACTTAAATAGCAATAACTTCATGTATAATGAATTTAAGGCAATAAGTAGAATAAATGAGTTCAACTACACTTGCCATGAACTAATTCTATGCCTTAAAGCCTTAATTTAGGGTTTCATAAATATCTACAAACCCTAGCATAATCCCTAAAGTCATGGGAGGTTCTTCCTTACCTTTTTAAAGAATCCTCCAACAAATCCTTTGCCTTTGTCTTCTTTTACACCTTAATCCTACATATATCACATTATACCTCAACCTCTACGTCAAATCTTCAAATCACCTCAAAACTAAGGTTTTCAATCCTTACCTTAAACCCTTCAAATTGAAGATCCAAGGCTCTTATCTTGTTCTCCTTGAAAAATTATGCAAAACTCCTTTAAAACTTAGAGAGAGAAGGCTTGTTTCATGGAAGATTTGAGAGAAAATGGAAGAAAGGTTGAAGAAATGCTCTCTCCCTTGGCACTCTTTTAAAACTTAGAGAGAGAAGGCTTGTTTCATGGAAGATTTGAGAGAAAATGGAAGAAAGGTTGAAGAAATGCTCTCTCCCTTGGCTTGAATGAATTTCATCTCATTTATAGGAAAATATTTCATTAATTTTCCAACATTATGCTGTTGGCCCAATTATTTTAATTATATAACTCATAAGTCCTTAATTCTTCATATAAGGGCATTTTGGTCATTTCACACTAGACATAATTATTACTTAATTAATGCCATTAAATGCAATTAAGCCTACTCAACCTTGACTTTTTCAATGCTTATCCATAGGCAAAATGACTATTTTGCCCTTAATACCTTTATATGGATAATTGATTCATACCGTTCCAAATGAATTGACTAGCCTTTAGTTAGATTTTATGTAAAACATAAAATCAACATATAGAGGACTATTTTGAGTTAGGAACATATCTTTGACATCTTGGGTATTACACTCTCGCAGGGAAGAAGAGGCGGAACATAATGCCATAACCGTGGGTTGTTTTGCAGGTATGAAAGACTTAGAAGAGGCTATTCAGAAGGATGAGAAACTTCGTCACATTATTCAACAGATTTTGATCGATCCAAATGACCGACCTTCTTTCCAACTTGCGGGCCATCATTTACTCTATCAAGGCAAGTTAGTAGTCCCTAAAATAGGCCCTCACATACAAAACCTTCTACATGAGTTTCATTCTTCACCTATGGAGGGGCATTTTGGGTTTTTTCGAACCTACAAACGCATTGGCAATGTGGTTTATTGGGAGGGAATGAGAAAGGATATCAAGGATTTTGTGGAAGCTTGCACTGTCTACCAACAAAACAAATACGAGGCCTTGAGTCTTGCGGGATTGTTGCAACCACTACCCATTCCAAATCAAATTTGGGAGGATATATCTATAGACTTCATTTCCGGGCTTTCGAAGGCTAGAAGGGTAGACACTATCCTAGTGGTGGTCGATTGACTCTCAAAATATAGCCCTTTCGTCACATTGCAGCATCCCTACACCGTTAAGGAAGTCGCTGAGGTATTTATTAAGGAGATAGTCCGCCTACATGGGTTTCCATGATCGATCGTTTCTGATTGAGACTGGATCTTTATGAGTCATTTTTGGGGTGAGTTATTTCGCCAATCGGGGACCTAGCTCCACATGAGTTTTGCCTATCATCCACAAACGGACGGGCAAACAGAGGTGGTAAACCGTTGCTTAGAAACTTATCTTAGGTGTTTTGTCAATGGATAGCCGCAACAATGGCCGAAATGGATACCTTGGGCAGAATTCTGGTTCAACACCATATTCAATGTATCAGCAGGTATGTGTCCCTTTAAAGCATTGTATGGTTATGACCCTCCGGTGGTACTAAAATACACAGACCATTCCTCTCGAGTTAATGAAGTCCACCACCAACTCCAAGACCACAGCTACATTCTCCAAGACTTAAAAAACAACCTGGTTCAAGCCCAAAATCGCATGAAAATGTGTGCGGATAAAAGGAGAAGAGAAGTCGATTTTAAGGTGGGGGACTCATCATATTTGAAACTTCAGCCATACAGGCTACACTCTCTAGCACGGTGCCACAATGAAAAGCTTAGTCCACGATTTTATGGTCCATTTGTAATCAAAAACAAAATTCGGGCAGCAGCTTACTAATTAGATCTTCCTCCTTCAACTTGCATACATGATTTTTCCATGTGTCTCAATTAAAGAAAGCCATTTTTCCAATTCCCAACAGCCAGCCCCTTTCGAACAACCTCAACGAAAACATAGTTTTGAATGTGGAACCCCAAACAGTTCTTAAAAAGTGGAAACTGCTGAATAGGCAATGGAAAGTTCTCATCCATTAGAAGGGACTGCCAAAATTCGAGAGCACTTGGGAGGACTTCCACACCCTCAATACTCAATTTTCCTCTTTCTATTCTTGAGGACAAGGTGGCTCTTCTTGGGGAGGGTAATGATAGATCACACACAATGCAGGTCTACAATAGGCAGGGGAAGAGTAGTAGAGGATCACAAGCTGGGCTGGTAAAACAGTACATGACAGATGGCAACATGACAGAGGACAATCAGCATAAGACAAGTGGCAATATGGGAGAGGAGCAGTACAACATTTTGTTATTGGAATACTAGACAAATGGAAATATGGGAGAGGAGCAGTACAGTATTCTATTATACTAAGGCATCAGACAAATGGCAATATGGGAGAGGAGTAGTACAATATTCTATTATACTGAGGCATTACAAAAAGGGGGCAGATCGCCAGGGAAAGGGCAAGAGAGGACAAGGAAATTTGGGAGGAAGATAGCCCTCGAAGCTCAACAGTGTTTATTTTTCTTTGAATCTGTTTTGAGTGGTTTTTGAGTCTTTGACATTGAGTACGCAGTGAACTTATTATCTAGGTTATTTTTGCAATTCCAAAAGTGTAATACATAGTCTGATTCATTTGAATACAACTTTCTGTCTTAAATATTCTGTTAACATTTTCTCTTTTAACTATTTCATTTCGTTGTTGGGTTGTTGAGTTGCTGAATCCTATCAGTTTCTTAAAATTATTTTTGAATCACAAACCAAACTGGCCCAAATCTCTTAAAGAGATTTAAAATAAAAAATATATTTTCAAATATTTAAAATACAGAGATAAAANCCCATTAAATGAAATTAAGTGGCCTAAGTATTCCAATTTTTGTTGTGCAAACAAACATTTCTTGTAATTAACTACCAACTCATTTTCGGTAAGGATTTGGAAGGCTTGTTGCATATGGTGAAGGTGAGTATCTAAATCAGGGCTATAAATGAGGATATCATATATATAACTAGTATGAACTTCCTTAAGACTAATTTGAATTGTTAGTGTATGCCCTAGAAACCAGAAACCAATCGTGTTGTCAATTTCATGACATTATATCTTGTAAATGTATTATGAATAAAAGAAAGTGTTCTTATTTCACATGTTGATTTACTTCTTTATTTATATTATATTTAATATTGCATGTGAAATGTCCAGATGACACGAATCTTCAGAAGATCAAATCATCAAAGAATTCCCTATGCAAGTAATGTTAATTGGGCAATAACATTGCATAGTAGGCATGCTAGATGTCTCCATTGAATATCATGTGATGGTATTAGTGTGAGTAATTATAAGAGGTATGTCACTAAGACATTAGCATAGATAAATGGTTAGTGAACTATTTATCGAATACAGCTGATTACGATGAATCACATGCACATTTAGAATGTGGTTAATTATGCATCATAGGATCGTGCTTGTGTACCATTGATCCTTAGACTTGAGACATCACGGCTGGATTCAACATAGGGTGCTTATAGTTCATATGGTGTATAAGCACGAGACTTATCTATTGAAATTTAATACAAATTAGTAGCAAACAGTGGAAGAATAGCAACAAAACAGTGGAAAAATAGCAACAAAAAAGTAGAAGAATAGTAGTGAAATAGTAGGAGAACAACAGGAAAATAGCAAGAAAAACAGCAGCAAAATAGCAATGATACATTAGTGAAACAGCAATGAACACAACAATGAAACAACAATAAAACAGCAATGATACAACAGCATCAAGGTGTGCAAAAGCACTATCCTTAATATTATAATTCTGCCCTTATTGGAAGAATCTTCATGGTACAAAAAGGCTCAATAGTGGACTGACCTCTAGGATACAATGACGAACTTCTAGTTAAAGTGCACTCTTTAACAGAAGCTTATAACAGTATGAGGCAATGTAGAAGTGGTGAGGGAAAGCTGATAGAACAATGATGCAGAAGCAAAAATGGATTCTATTGAGTGGAAAAAATTGTACCTCAAAAGAGAATAAACACCCTTTTTTATACTTGACTATCCCTTCATAACAACCCTACTTTTAATTCTATAACAACCCTTATAATTGCCACCATTACACTCCAAATTAATATAAGAAATTGCCATGCTTTGAATTGCAGTAACCGAAGCAATTTTCTTTCAAATAAGACAAAAAACCGCAATTACTTTTAATTGCATAACAGTCCAAACAATTAGTATTTTGAAATACCAATAACGGCTCAGCTTTTACAACAATCCCCCACATATTTCAAAATAACCAATCACCACTAATTAGAGAATTTAATCTTTATGAGTTGGTGTCTTTCGGACTATGAACCAATCATTGAGTAACTAAACGTGAGTTATAGAAATTTGGTGAAACTAAGTTTCTATGAACAAAAAATGCCTTTATGTAATTAAGAGGATTAGTTCCTTATACTAAATTCTCTGCATTGTATACTGTTCTGTAGTTTGGCACTTTATAGTCTTGTCCTAGCCTGGATTTCATGAGTGCTCTAGAGGTGCTTGCCTAAGCTTTCATAGGAATCGACCCTATTCCACACTCACATAGGTGAACCTCCATAAGGTGTGACTTGCAGTTTTTCACACCACTATTTATGCTGGTTATGGATTTCATTAAGAGTAATTTTACTCAACCTTANACCTCTAGGATACAATAACGAACTTCTAGTTAAAGTGCACTCTTTAACAGAAGCTTAGAACAGTATGAGGCAATGTAGAAGTGGTGAAGGAAAGCTGATAGAACAATGATGCAGAAGCAAAAGCGGATTCTATTGAGTGGAAAAAATTGTACCTCAAAAGAGAATAAACACCCCTTTTTATACTTGACAATCCCTTCATAATAGCCCTACTTTTAATTCTATAACAACCCTTATAATTGCCACCATTACACTCCAAATTAATATAAGAAACTGCCATGCTTTGAATTGCAGTAACCGAAGCAATTTGCTTTCAAATAAAACAAAAAACCGCAATTACTTTTAATTGCATAACAGTCCAAACAATTGGTAATTTGAAATACCAATAACGGCTCAGCTTTTATAACAATCCCCAACATATTTCAAAATAACCAATCACTACTAATTATAGAATTTAATCTTTATGAGTTGGCGTCTTTCGGACTATGAACCAATCATTGAGTAACTAAACGTGAGTTATAGAAATTTGGTGAAACTAAGTTTCTATGAACCAAAAATATCTTTATGTAATTCAGAGGATTAGTTTCTCATACTAAATTCTCTGCATTGTATACTGTTTTGCGGTTTGGCACTTTATAGTCTTGTGCTAGCCTGGATTTCATGAGTGCTCTAGAAGTGTCTACCTAAGCTTTCATAGGAATCGATCCTATTCCACACTCACATAGGTGAACCTCTATCAGGTGTGAATTGCAGTTTTTCACACCACTATTTATGCTGGCTATGGATTTCATTAAGAGTAATTTTACTCAACCTTATTCACTGCAATCAGTATTATCTCACCATAGGGAGGACTCTTTATAGATAAAATTTGATAATACTTATCAAGACAACAAGTGACTTGTTATTACCCTTATGGACCTACTTCATGGGATCTTCAATCACATAGGAAGGGTTACCATCACTCTTGCCTCATGCTTTAGGCATAAATCCTATCCCCCTCGACATGTATTTCGCTAACCTTTTACTTAGTGGTTTAGTTAGAGGATTGGCCAAGTTTAACTCTGACTTCACAAAGTCTAGGCTCACTACCCCATATTCTAGCTACTGTTTTAGAATGGTATGTCTTATTCGGATATGTCTACTTTTCCTATTATAAATTTTGCTCTTTGCTCTAACTATTGCAGCTTGACAATCACAATGGATTGATATTGAAACAGGAGGGTGAGTTTCAATGGGAAGATCTGCTAAGAGATTCCTTAACCACTCAGCCTCGAAGCATGCCTTTTCTAAGGTGATAAGCTCAGACTCCAAGGTTGACCGAGCTATGCAAGTTTGTTTGGAAGACTTCCTGACACAGCACCTTCATTAAGTGTAAAGATATAACCATTTGTGGATTTTATTTCATCTGAATCTGATATTCAATTGGCATCGGAATATCCTTCTAATACAAGTGGTATACTTCCAAACATTAGCCCATAATCAACGGTGCCCTTCAAATATCTAGCAACTCTGTCTAATGCTATCTAGTGGCTTTTATAAGGATTATGAGTATACCTACTCAATCTAGTGACAACATAAGTAATATCAGGCCCGTACTATTCATTAAGTACATAAGGCTACCTATGATTTGGGCATATGTATTTTGACTCACACTATGTTGTGTATTTTTCTTAAGTTGAGTGTTTCCATCATAAGGAGTTGAGATGGGTTTACTGTTCAAATACCTAAATTTTCTTAAGAAATTTCCAACATAGTGTTGTTGTGATAACTGAAGACCATCATTTATCTTAATGATTTTAGTCCCGGGAATAACATTTGCTTCTCCCATATCCTTCATATCAAAATTTGAGGCAAGAAACTCTTTAGTCTTAATTATCACATCCATAATAGCACTAAATATTAACATGTCATCAACATAGAGAAATATTATCACATAAGTGTTGTCTTCAAATGATTTAGAATATACACATTATCTAAACCATTAATTATATACCCATTTGATACTAACACTTGGTCAAACTTCTCATGCCGTTGTTTTGGTGCTTGTTTAAGTCCATAAAGAGACTTTACCAGTTTGCACACTTTATGCTCATTACTAGGATAACATAACACTCTAGTTATTTCATATAAATTTCTTCGTCCAGGTTTCCATTAAGAGAAGCTGTCTTTACATCCATTTGATGTATATGTAATTTGTAAATTGCAGCTAAAGCAATTAACACTCTAATTGATGATATTCTTGTTACAGGAGCATGAGTGTCAATATAATCTATATCTTTCTTTTGTGTATGTAATGACTCCTTTATACTAGGATACTCATAGAAATACATAAAGTAAAAATACGTTTATATTAGCAAAAGTAAATGGGCCAAAAATTTTCTTTTATTACATATAAACATTCTTTATATCAAGTAAGGTATCATTTACAAAAGGTTATAAAAAACAGTGGACAGTATAGCTATTGCTCCTCGCTTGCCGATGCCAATCCGACCGCGTCCTCACCTAGATCCTGCAACCACAAAGAAAACAACGGGGTGAGCACAAAAATAATGATTAGTAAGTAAATCCTCTACTCATTTGTCCCCATAACTCTCTTTCTTAGTTCTTTCCTTACACACTTCTCGTCTCATTTATTTTCTCTTTCTATTTCTCTTTCACATAACTCTCTTTTATTAATTTTCTATTGTAAGTCACGGCCTCATCTTAACGGAGGCACGGCCGAGTGGAGTTTACAAAGCATCAACCCACTCTTCGTGACTCTACTCATTCTCTCTTTATTCTTTCTCATGTTTTTCTCATTCATTCTCACTTGAATGTCACGGCCTCATCTTACTAGAGGCACGGCCGGGTGGAGTTCATAAAGTACCAACCCATTCTTCGTGACTTCCGGGTGGAGTTCACAAAGCACCAACCCATTCTTCACAACTCCCGGGTGGAGTTCACAAAGCACCAACCCATTCTTAGATTTTTCTCATTCTCTTTACTTTTAGAGTAGCTCATTCACAAAGTTCTCTACTCTTTCTCAAACTACTTCTCAATGCACAATTAATGCATAAGGATGGTTCATGCTTAAAATTTCTTACTTAATGCACTTATGAAACGCACAAATGCAATATTGCATCAAGATAGTCATTCTGCACAGGTCACACTCCAGAAGGCATAACTTGAGTTATACACATCGGATTACTACGATTTTGGTCTCGTTTTAAAGCTTAGAGATAGGGATACAACTTTTATGTTTTGATCTCAATCCAGTTCAATTGGTAAGATGCCCAAAAATCACTCAGAAAGTCACAACTGTGACAGGGCAGTTTTCACTTAGGCATTTCATCAAACAACAATTGTACCTAAACATACCCTAATTTAATTATCATTCAACTTGTTTCCTGAACCATCCAAAATGAGAGAAAAACTCTTTTGTATCATCACCATAACCCCATGGCACAAACACTCCCACAATATTTCTCCAATTCTTCCAATTTCATCTCAAACTACATTCTCATCACTTAACAACACTTCTCATAATTGAAGTGTATTCAACAACCACAAAACAAATATTCATCTCAACTCAATTCTCAATAATAACATACTTATACATACATTAATCTCTACTCAATTTCTACTCAAAGGATTTCTCAAATCTCAACTTGGGTTAGATTTACTTACCTTGTAATGGAGAGATTTCACTAACACTTTTCCTTTCCTTTGATAGCTTGTCTCTTCTCTACAACTTTAAACAATAAAACCATAAGACTTCAATATACATATATAAGCAAAACTTCACATCTAAAGCAAGAATCTTTACCTTAGGATGCCTTAAATAAACTTTCTATCCCAAACTACTCAAAAAGCCCTCTAAAATTCTTGAAATATTGAAAGACAAGTTGAGAGGAATTAAGGAATGGGGATGGGCGGTGGAGAAGAGAAAATGAAGGGTTTTCTAAACCCAAACCCTTATTAGCTCATAATTAACACATGCCTTCCCATTTTACCCTTGCTCTTTCTTAGAAATTTTATCTATGTCCCTTAGTTAATTACAATAATACCCTCATTTTTATTGCATTCTCCATGAAATTCTATCTCTTTTCACTCCCCAAGTTTTCAACTAATTTTGAGTGAAAATACCATTTTACCCCTAATGAAAGTTTAAGGGATTTTCTTCACATTTTTCTCAAAATAACTTTAACAAAATTCAACTAAGGGGCAACCAACCAAAAATAATAACATGCAAGCTCAATTGAGAACAAATCAAGAAACGTTTAAGCAATACAATAATAATTTAACTACATACCTCAAATGGGACGTTACAATGTATAACCTTTGGCAACCAATCTTATCTTGTATTTATCAATTTATCCATTAGTCTTTAATTTCTTTTTAAATATCCATTTGCACCCTATTCATTTAGGTCCTAAAGGGAAATTAACTACTTTTATGTATGATTACTCATAATGGACTCAATTTCACTATTTACTATCTCTTTCCAAAGGAATGAGTCATGAGAAGTCATTGCTGGAAAGGAATGAGTCATGAGAAGTCATTGCTTATTCATAAGTCTGAGGATCAACGATACAAAATGCTCTCTTCTTTGGCCTCTGCAGAAGCAGAGTATTGAAATTGAATTTAATATTCCCTCACAAAATTCCACTCCCTCTCTCTCTCTCTTCAAATCCTTAAACTACACAAACACAAAACAAATACTCTCTCCTTCTCCTTCATTCTACAGAGATTGAGCTAAGCTTTAATTTTTCTTTTTTTTCTTTTTTAACTTTCTTATTTTCAATCTGTTCTTTCTTGCTTAATCCTCCTAAATAAGGAGATAAAAAGATTTATTATTGGTTCAGAAATTAGGGTTTTTGCAGTCAAAGAAAGAAAAATATTGGGCATGAGGTTCAACGGAGAAATCTCTCCTCATGAACCAGAACCAAACGAAGAACAAGAAGAGAAGGGGAGTGGAAATTTACAGCCACAAGAGTTTGTCGTTGGCTACGCTTTGACTTCAAAGAAGAAAAAAAGTTTCTTGCAACCAAAATTTGAAGTCTTGGCTCGGTATTTACATATAGCCGTTTTACTCATTTTATCATTTTCTGAATGTTATATCTATTGTTATTTATGAATTTTGAGTTTTACCATTTTTTTTTTTGTTCGTCAATTCTTTTTTTATGCTTTAGAATTGCTTAAAATTTGGCTATTATTTTTGAATTTTAGTTTCTCTGGGTTGTGTTGTGGGGTGATTTTGGTCTGAATTACTGTTGATTTTTATTTTATCTGGTTTTGTTTTGCGTGTTTTTGTTTTTTATTTTTGTGTAGTGCTTGTTATTAAAGTTGGTGGGATTTTGTAATTTATTGTTTCGTAAATTTGGGCATATCGAAGATTTGATTTTGTTTTCTAGTCATAGTTGTCTTTGGTACTCTTATGGCAAAATCACCTTTTCTTCTTGTTGTGAAGACTATTCCACTTTTAATGTAGTTATGCTTAACTTATGCTTCACTTCTGGGTATCAGGAATCTTGAGTCTTTTTCTGAATTTTTATATGGGAATATTCCACCATATATACCTTTTGGATTAGTCTCTAGTGAAGAACTTAAAGTCAAATGTTATAGTGCTTTGTTCTGTAGTTGAAAATCATATTTTACCAAATACTGTAGTGCTTCTTTATTAGGTTTAATTTTTAGCTTATGCGTGACCTAACTTTAAACGAAATGAGTTTTTACTCCAATATGAGATTACCAAGCTGACCGGTAGCTCTCTTCCCGTATGCTTTTGCATCAAATGAATTTTCTGTTTTTCCTCGCAATTTCTTGTTGTGGATGTTCTGCATCTGAATAAACAGTGAAACATTTCTTTTGATGATGATAAGACCCTGAACAGTTATGATGATGAGACCCTGAACAGTTGGTGCAGCTCGACGTGTACTTGATGCATCTATTGATTTTATTTTTTATATTTTGTTTTATAATATTTAAGTCATGCTGGTCTTTCTTCTTTCACGAGGTTTCTACGTGGCAAAAGATTACCTAAAGTCATTCAGATTTTATTGATTTAGATCAATCAAAAGTGGTTAGTAATTTGTAGGTTATTAGCACTACAATTGGTGGAAACATTTTTTTTTTCTTTTTTTTTTGCTTTTAGTTGTTATATTTGGACATCCCTTGCGGTTGAACAAAATCAGAATAATTGTTGAGATGTCTATGCCGGTTGTTTATTTCAGTTTGATAAAAAATAGTTTTGATCCCTTGATAGCTTACGTTTCCAAAATCTTGCTATTTATTTTGAAATTCTATAATACTCAATTGAAATACATATTTGCTTGGTGCAGAAATAAGGGGATTCTATTCGTTGCCATTGACACAAACAGACCTCTGTTACATCAAGGTCCTTTTGATGTTGTCTTGCATAAGGTTAGTGTTGGTTTCTTACTTTAGAAACTGATACAGAAATTCGTATGCAACTAAAGTTTTTGGTGAAATAATTAGTAATCGTCCCATTCTGATTTTGAATTGGTATGCAGCCTTAGGTTTGCATCTCAAGGGTTATTTTCTTTGTTTGTGGCTGAAATATGTATTATTTTAAGACCTAGGAAACAAATAAACTGTATTAGAAGCAGAAAGCATGCAAAGAACAATTAGAACAAGAAATATGTACTTACGATTTAAGTTAATGTCTGATGAGCCTTATGTTCCTTGCAGATGTCTGGAAAGGAGTGGTGCGAAGTTATTGAGGTTTGTTCATCTAAACTTCATGATTTTATCATGTTAGGAATAGAAACTGTGGACCTGCTCTTTTATTTTTGAGGCCCTTCTATGTATGGTATAATATGAAGTTATGTGATCTCTTCATGTTTGACTATGAAGCATGAATTATGGTGTTTGGTTAACAACAAAATCTCCTGAACCATAAAACTTATTTTTATCTGACACAATTTGCAGAGACTTGCTCTCCTCATCATGAATGATGATCAGATAGTTGAAATCAGTCCCTCAAGAATTCAAACAAGTGAGGATTTTTCTTTGAAATTAATCTAGATGATTTGTTTAGGTGTGGTGGGCTTGGTTGTGAATAAACTGTTCAGTTTTGAAATTTTTCTCTAGGGTTTTTATTGACTTAGTTGGGCATAGATGGCTCATTTGGATAACTTTGATGTTTTTATTTGAGATCGACTATATTGGAGCTCAAAATATGCTGTGTCATGTTCCAGAATAACTTTGTGAAAAGAAAGTCAACAAATTTTATATTCAATTATATGCCAAGTCTGCTGTGTGCACTAATATATCAAATTGATGCATCCAATTTTTACACTAAAACGTGCTGTCAACTTCTTTTTGTTATATATAATATAAGACGGTAAAAATATAATTAAAAAAAATTACTATATTATGTTAATCATACAATTAAGTGATGCATAACCAACAACCTTTATCTTTTAACATTTTATATTTTAACACTTATTTTGTATTTTAACTATTATGACAATTCACTTTTGTAGGTTAGTTTTGATGCCAAACCTAGATGCTTTGGTCTTTTACCATTTTAGATATCTATGACTTATTTCTAAGTTTCTTTTTTAGCATTATAAATAGGTAGTAATGCAAGTATAAATGAATTAGTTGATCTTGATCATCTTTCTCACTCCTCTCTCCTTCCTCTTCCCCTCACTTCTGTTTTTATCTTTATCTAATTAGTTGGTCTACTATAAAGGATGCTTCAATGTTCCTTTTTATTTAGTGTCACATTGTTTCATAACATGTTGCATTAACTAGAAACTTGTAAAACATATGACACAATTTGTGCCTCTTGTCTTGTATGTAAAACATAACTTGGTACTTTAATCAATGTCTTCTCTATTTCTGAATCCTAGTTTTCATTTCCTTCAAGTAACTGACATCTTAGAAAAAGACAAGAAGGTTCTTAAATTTAATGGTGGTCTCTTTTATCACATTCCCTGATTTACTTGCAGTACAAAGAAGCCACGGCTTATGTGCTGTTATTCCTTCTGTCGTTTCTTATGTTTATAAATTATGCTTATGTTTTGGATATCTGTTTCTTTCTTACCCAAAAGCAGTCTCTTGGGTCAGTGTTGATCTTTGTGACTTATTTATCAAATATTTAACTTGTCATAAAAAAATCTAATGTATGGTTTTATCTCTACTAAGAAAACTCCCTGTATCCCTTGTAAGATTATGCTTGCTATTTACATAATCATGTTGGGGTTTAAAGAACTTGTGTGTATGATGGAAGGCATGTCAGAATAACCCCCTGTTTCAGCTGTACACAGTTGATAGACACACTGTCCTTTTAGTATTTAGGTGGACGAGCTTCATCCTGCATGATATTTAATTCTTATTTAATATATATACTGTAGGTTATATGTATTTCTTTATCACATAAGCTTACTGTTTCCACAAAATATTTAACTAAATGGTGGTTTGAGAAACTTGTCTCCTGTTTGCAGCATTCTCATCAATAAAAACTTATCACCTTTTCTGCCTGCTTCTGCAATGAAAGTTTTTCATTCTAGGTTGAGGAAGAAATATATTTGATAATAGTATTCTTCATTGGAGTATTATTGGGGCTTTGAGGATAATAAAATACTATGGATTAAATTGAGGTTCTTTTATCACTCTTTTTTAGGAACTTTCTTCTGGAGAAAAGAGAGTTTTTTGTTGACTCTTTCAAGAATTGAATCTAAATAAATGCGCATTTTAGTTCTATTTCCATCTTGTTAAAAGTAAATTGTCTCCTGGTGTGAAATGTTCTTGGTCTGCCAAATTCTTGTTTGCACCTCTCCAGTTTGTAATTTCGGTAGTTATAGAAAATCTGTGAATTATGTGTTTCTGTTAAAAGTTATGTTTTTAGCTATACATCATTTGTGGTTTATTGTTATGAAAAGGCTAGAATCCAGCCAACTTCCTGCAATTATAAGTTTTAGTGGAGTATGTATACCCACACACATACAAAGATAGACATTTTTTTGTCTTTGATTTTGTATGATGGGGCTCATTTATACCCTTCTTTTTTGTTGAAGGATTACAGGCAGAAACATCCAGAAGTTACTGTCCTTGATCCTCCAGATGCAATAAAACACCTACACAATCGGCAATCAATGCTCCAGGATGTGGCAAATCTTAACTTGTCTGACTGCCATGGTAGATTAAGCACCATTTTGTTGAACTGTGGCAATCATATTCTAAAATACCTATTTCCTTTTTTTCTGGAAACCGTGGGGATAATAGTTCATTGATATTTGCATTGACCATATGTTTTGTAGGCAAGGTCTGCATTCCAAAACAAATGGTTATAAAAAACGATCCATTATCAATTCCTGATGAAGTTTTTGAAGCTGGTCTAAAGTTGCCAATAGGTAGGTTTTTCTCTGTCTGACTTTGGGTTTCGATTTGGTGTTTAATTATAGCTTTTACTTAATATGTGGAAGTTCTGCATCTGTTCAGTACTAGCAGCTTTGTACATGAAAGTTGTAGAGGATTCAGTTTTGAACTGATGGGGGTAAGGCCAAGAGAACCTCATCAGATTCTCAAGTTTTATGCCGTTGTTCGGTTTTTTTGTTGTTGAAGAGCCTTAACCATAGAATCTTCAAACTGGGAAAATTTATAAAAAATCAGCTCGAGAAATCTTATTTCTTGATGCCTAACTTTGATTGGGGATAAATGATTTGTTATTCTTATTATTTTTCTAATTGTTTCTTTGGTCTGACCTGAGTATTATTTGCTTACTTCCCTGGTTTGGTTATTGTTCCAGTTGCTAAGCCTCTAGTAGTGGATGGAAGTGCCAAGTCGCATGAATTATTTCTTGCTTATGATCGATTCTCCCTTGCAGAACTTGAGCCTCCCTTGGTTCTTCAAGAGTTTGTTAACCATGGTACAGTGCTGCATCTGATGCATGAACCTCATAATTTCCATGTAGCATCACTTGAGTTTGAAATTTAAATTCTTCTACTTGTTTGATTGTAGGAGGTGTTCTTTTTAAAATTTATATTGTTGGGGAAGCTATAAAGGTTGTAAGGCGGTTTTCTCTTCCTAATGTCAGTAAATGTGAGCTAGCAAAAGTTGTTGGTCTGATACCTTTTCCAAGGGTTTCATCTGCTGCTGCTTCTGCAGATGATGCAGATTTGGACCCTAGTATTGCTGGTGAGACTTTTGACCCTAATATTTGTGTGTAAGGAATATGTAGTTATCTCTTTTACTAATTTTTTTAGGTTCACAAGTTATAATGGTGTGTTTAGGTTATAAAATACAGGCAAAAGCACATATATATTTACGTTTTTTTTTTCAGGTTTAAGCTCAATTTTGTTGGTCCTGACTAAACATAAGTTGGATATGAGGGATGCAAATTTTTTTTTTTCCCAGCCATAGCTTTTCACTCTGCTTAATGTGGCATTCTCGTTGCAGAACTTCCTCCTCGACCCTTGCTGGAAAGGCTTGCAAAGGAACTCCGACGGCGGCTGGTAAATTATAGCTTCTCAGCTGTAATATGTTGAGCTATGTGGCTTTAGCTGTGTAATATGTCTGGTTATATGCTACTCATATTTACATGGTGCCGCATTTTTTAGGGCCTGCGGTTGTTCAACATCGATATGATCCGTGAGCATGGGACCAGAGACATATTTTATGTCATTGACATCAACTACTTTCCTGGCAAGTAGAATTTGTTTACATATGTAGTATTTTGTCGTTTCATTTGAATATTTTAACTATATATACTATACAGTACCTCTCCCCACAACTCAGAAATGCCCTCAAACATATGAAGGAAGGATGTTTAAATCCATATATGCTTTTATGTTTAACAGTCCAATTCACCATAGAAGCTGCTGAAGATGGCGGTTAATTAGCAAGTTTCTTTCTTTTTTTTTTTTTTGGGATTCCCGCAGGGTACGGGAAGATGCCAGACTATGAGAACATTTTTACAGATTTTCTTCTGAGCCTAGTGCAGAGCAAGTATAACAAGAGACCTAATACTTAATTATACACATCTTCTTTTTCTTTCAGTGCAGGTTTAGGTCTCCTTGGGAAACCAATAACACTACTACCAAAATGTAGTTTTAAGTTTTATAGTAACTGGTGTGAAATGCTTTAGCTCAAGCACAACCATGTAAGTACATATAAGGTTCTCAATGCAATTTCAATCACTTTTTTATAACGTATTAATTCAGCAGTTATCAGGCAATTATAAGTGTACATTTTGGTTAGAAGCAAAACTCTTCATCAGAGTATCTGATATAAGACAAATATTGACAGAACATCTGATCAAGTTCTAATTATGAAACCATCTGTTTTTCTTTATAAAATACTCGGATAATATTTCTACAAAGCTTTATGCTCTGTTTCATTCTTATAAAAAAATTACAACAATATAAATTTGTCCACTAGATATTCATTATGTTTTAGACAGCAATTTTATTATAATGTCTCACAAAATGGCCGGTATGCCCCAAAATCAAGGAATATTTTTGTGCTTTCAAAGTGTCTACATCTGATTTTATTTGATAAAAATGGTAAGCACATTCGATAGAATCTGAAAAGAAATTGTCATCTCAAGCAAAAGTGTCTTCTACGTCTTCAAGAAACTCTACACCTTGTTGACAAAAAAATTGATAAATAAAAGAATATGAACCTTGTTGACGAAGAAATATAAAATATTTTTGATATTCTTCATATCAAGAGAGCAACTGATGTACTCTCGTTTTTCTCATACTATCCATTTCTATAAAGTAACAAGCTTTTTGGGAGAAAACTTAAACCTATTTTAAATTTTGAACCATAATTTTTCAAGCAGTGAATTTATGTCCTAAACTTTAATAGAACTCAAGATAGAAAAAGTATTGAAATATGAAAAAATATTTTATTTTCCCTTATTTTTAATGCGTTTCTCATATAACATATATCCGACGTAGGTTTGGATAGGCACGGGAAGGATGGCTTAAAATAATTTTATGAAAATTAGATGGCATGTGATTTTAAAGAATTTATAAATAATAATTTTTAAAACTTGTTAGGACTAAAGAATAAATAATAATTTATAAAGAATTTATGTCCTTTGCCCACATTAGTGTGTACTCTGGACATCAACGAAGATATTATTTGTTTGATTTATTGTTCTCTAAATGCGTTCACGGTGAAACTTGTTAGGACTAAAGAATAATTAGGCTGCATTTGTTTCACTATCCTATTTTAAAAATTTAAAAATGTATTTGTTTCAATGTTTTTAAAATCTAATCCTATTTTATTACTCAAAATATTAATAATTATTTTTCTCATAAAAATAACTCAATTTAACTCAACTTTATTTTTTTTAAAATACTATTTTTGAAAACATCATAATAGTGGAGAAAGTCTAGATTTAATTTTTCTTACATATTAAAATGTACGAAAGGACATGTTTACTTAAGCATTCTTATTTTACACTTCAATCAATAACTATCAAATCTATAGAACAATAATAAAAAACTGTTTTTCAAAAAAAAAAAAAAACCTTATTTAAATGGTCTCGTTCAGAAAAACGAAAAGTCTTTCATATATTTGACACAACCATATAGTCTTGAAGTGCCACATAAGAGTAAATGAGCCAAATGATTGGATGGTTATAGACTTATAGTAAATATTTGACGTAGGAAATTTATTTCCACTGTTAGAGGAAAACTATTAGTTTTGTTTGCCATAAGAGCTGATAAATGAGCGAATAATACTACACCCACAGCTTTTTTTTCACAACTCTGACGTGACAACTAATAATTAATCAGCTCATAAAAAGTCTCATCTGATAAATTATGACTAACCATTTACCAGCTGTCATGTCAGAGTTGTGAAAGAAAGTTTGTAAAAAAAAAATTGTGGATGTAATAGTACTCTAAATATACAGTCATCACTATATGAAAATTAGGGGTGGACGGGTTCAAGTACCTGCCCAAAACCAAAGGAACTGAAAGCAAAGCTGAAACTGCCAATTCCGATTCCTAAAAACTTGGAACCGGAACCTATGTTACAAGTTCTAATTCCAAGTACCCTAAAAATATTGATTATTCCCTTATTTTAAAAAAAAATAACAAATAAACCCTTATAAAATTATATTACACCCCTAAGGCCCTAACAATTAAGTACAAAATATTAAAAAATATATTTATTTATATTTACTAATGTTTGATTATAAGTATTTAATTGTTTATTTTCACCGATAAGAACATTTAAATGTTATTATTTAATATAAAGGTATTAATGTATATTAATTTTTTAATCAAGTATTAAGTGAAACTTAATCATTAATAAGAATATTCTAAAAAGCTGATATTTTAATGAAAATTAATAAGATTTTGATAACAAGATATAAAAACCAAAAGTTTCTTTTATATTTACATGATATATGAAATATCAAAAAAAACCCCTTCATATCAAAGTATAAAAAAACCCCAATTCTTTAATATTCTATCAATTTAATCCTAGTTTTGGTTCCTTTGTTTTTTAACCAGAATCGGAACAGCACAGTATCAGTTCCAATTTTTTGGAATCGAAACCTACCCTATTATAGCTGATTTCGAGTAAGAACCGAAACCAACACCTAGGTATCCGTCAGTTCCGATTCTACTCTAAAATTTTGCCCACCCCTAATGAAAATGTCAGAAAAAAAATCCTTAACCATCTCCAACTCATTGCACCAATTTGGTACAGATTTTGGTGCAAAACACTATTCCATCTCCAACCCACAACACCAAATATTACACCAATATTCTTTTTTTTTTCTTTTATTGTAATAATCAACAATTAATCTATTTCATTCGTTATTTTTGTATATATTAATTAAATATTGGGAATGATATTTTTATTAAATAATAATTATTTTAAAAATTATACTAATTTAATAAAATTAAGCATTTATTTAATTAAATAAACATTACATTTAATATGGAAAAACATGATAGAAAAACTTTTATTCAAGGATTTGAATTCTATAACCGATCTAAGTCTACGTGAGTTTTTTCAAAATGAGCAATCAAGAATTATGCAAAAAAGAGCTCAACAACAAGGTCAAGAATCTCAAAATAACTCTAATTCTTTTCAATATTTTGATGATCTTACTAGATTCGAAATTAATCTATCGGAATACTAAATTGTTATTTAGTTTATGTTATATTTTCTTTTAATTTTAGTATTTTTAAATTAATGTTAATTTTTATTCTGATTTATTGTAGTTTAATATTTGTATTAAATAACGTTCTATTTTTAATTTTTCATCATTTTTTAAATTATATAATTATTATGAATTTATTATTATAAATAATAATCAAATTAAATTAAATACAAATACTCAAATTTGGTGTAATTTTTGGTGTAAAATTTAATACTCAAATTAACTTAACAAAATTAAAAACAAAAAAACAAAATTAAAAAAAATATATATGTTTTTTATTTGCGCTACAGTCTCTGTTTTAAAAACCGGACCGGACCGGCCGGTCGGACCGGTTGGACCGTGAACCGGTAGCTTCTCCGGTCCGGTTTAGGTCTCAGGGGGGTTTTTGAAATATTTTAAAATTATGAGGGTTACTTTATAATTTTATAGGGGTATTTTGAAGATATATCAAAAGTTTAGAGATTAATTGGTAATTTTATTGGGATATTTTTGGAATAAATAAAAATTTTAGGGACCAATTTAAACTTTTTTAGGGGAATTTTTGTAATATATTAAGATTTAAGGGGTTAATATGTAATTTTTTAAAAATAAAATATTGCTGACGTCACCGGTCCAACCGACCGGTCCAACCGGTTGGACCGATTGAACCGTGACCCGGACAGCAAAACGGTTTACCCTCCGGTCCGGGTTTTAAAACAATGGCTACAGTACCACGCCATTTTGGCGTGGTGCTACAGTGCAACGCTTGGCGTGGGTTGGTCCAATTTGGTGTTTTTTACGCCATTTGGGTGTGGGTTGGAGATGCCCTTAGAATGATGCTGGCCGCTAGAGCCTACAGCAAACAAAATGATTGAATTGCAACAAATTTGAGCCACCAATTGTCATAAATGATGCTATTAAGTAGCTCTAACCCAGTAAGTATGCGTAGGCCGTTATATATGAGTAAGAAAATTGAATTTACTACTGCCATCTCATTTCTCTCATAGCCTTATACATTCATACAAATAACATACTCCTTTTTGCTTGGCAGTTTGGCCTATTCACATAAATTACAACACTACATAATTAAAAAAAAGGAAAAAATGCATTTTCTCTACACATGGAACTATGACTATATGCTACGTACATTAATATTTACAATATATATGGCTGCCTTGCCTTCAATCACCAAAAAGGGCACCACCTGCAACAAACAAAAGATATTAGATTCCAGAAAGTGTTTATTGAGTGAGGTCTTATCTTACACGAGTTAACTTAATAGGTCTCTGCAAAACTAGAATAATAAAGAGCAAAATTGCAAAATCATACCCAACATAGTTTTGGCACAAGTTTTCATGTGACATAGCTTGGCAAATCAGCTTCTGAACTTGCAGTTTAACACTTAGACCATGCTCAACTTCATGGTTATCTCCAGAAATTAAGGTGCTGGGGTCTACTAGATGTTGCATAGAACTGGTATGCAATGGTGAGCACGAAGAAAAATCACGTCCCGTAAGTTTATGACTCATCCTAGCCATCACAACCACCGCTCGCTCATTTAAAACCTCGTTAGCATCACCAAGTTGATTCACAGCCTACATATGGATAATAATGTAAGTACAAATTGTGGAATGATACCTTTGTTAAAAAAAAGAAAAATGTTAAGGGTATAACATAAAACCTGGAGCAGTTCCCTTTCACGTACACCCCGTTGAGGGTGAGCAAGCTCTCTATTAGGAGCAGATTCTTCAGTATTTACCACAGCAGGGGCATGAGTATTTCCAAACACAGACATTTGTGGTACTTCATTGAAATTGAAGAGACGCCAATTAATGAGAGGATCGTGAACAAAGGCCTGAAAACAAGTGAAACTAAGAGTCAGCTTCTTCAATTTCTTATCTGAGATTATGCGATTAGTAGCATTGACGAAAATTGATCTCTTTCTTATATAATATAGAAATATTGACAACAAAATATAGACTAGTATCTCTCAATAATAATAATAATAATAATAATATCTACCTTGTACACCAATCACCGAAATTTTCAGAAAATAAATAAACATGATTTCTAGTTTTTCTTCCTAGCTAACACACAAGAATAACATACTAAATATATCATGTTCCCAATTTCATCATGCACTAAACTTACAAATGTGTTTCAATTTTATTTATGGATTTAAGTGTAGAAATTACTATATGAAAGTGCAAGGTAAATTTTATTTGAAATTTTTTGACCTAATATGGGACAAATTTCTCAATCGTTCATTTATTTCAGTTCAATATTTGGGGTAGTTGAGTTGGCAATATCAAAAGTTATGTGGTGTTCCATTGTTAGTTAAAATAAATAATCAGTTTGGAGTTTGTATCCTGCTATAAGTCAAAAAATTCAATTTACAATATTGCAACCATGAAGTAGAAATATAAATGAAGTAACCAATACCTCCATCATAGCCATAACACTATCCTTATTTGATCGTAGAACCTGCATTACATTTTCACATGTTGAACGAAAATTGCCCTCAATACCACTAACCTCCATGGCTTTCACAAGCATTCTAGTCAAGCGAAATGGAACCTACAAAATATAAACAATAAAGTAATCATACCTAATTTATACGACAACCATTCAATGTAAGAAAGCAAATCGAATGCCAGATCTATTATTTGGAATATACCTTTTCAGGGAACTTTTCCCGGTTCATTGAAGCTTCAAAGCAATCCCCAAAATCAATGTGCAAAATCTTCCCACTAGAAAACATCAAACATACATGAGAGACCTCAAAGTTTTAGTTATAGTTACTACTACTCTCTTTCAATCAAAACATACCTAGAACGGTGTAGCATAAGATTACTTGGGTGTCGATCTCCTAAACCAAGAAGATATCCAACCTGAAACAAATCAACTATAATTTGTATAAAATTTTCACATTAAAAAAATAAATAAATGAAGATCCGCTGGCATCCAGAAACAAGTCAACCCTAACCAACATCAAGATGGATAAGCAAGGAATATGAGGCCAGTAGAACCTATCAATTTAAAGGTTTCACATCTCTGTAGGCAATAAGATATCTTGGATTCCTTTTCATTTTTCACCCCCTAGCACACTTCCACACAAATTTTTTGACGATATTTTAAAAACTAAATGAAGTGACAATTATACTTTTTGCTGAGTGCTACAACACTTAAAAAAAAATTGATCTTACTCTAGAAGTATCCTAAAAAGTTTAAGACCAATCAGCTTGTTTCCCAGATCGTTCAGATGGCGTGTGAATGTGTGTGAATGTATACATACACACAAAGCAGATGGGACTGCAATCACCAAATGCTCCAGGGGTAGGGCCCAAACAAACTCCAAAGAGACACCGTTCATAACCATAAACCATTATGAACACCGATTGGCCAAAAATGCATAAACTTAGTCAGATTACAACAAAATTTGGGTGATTTAATGGAGCACCTTCTAACTTTAATTCCCTCATTATTCAGTTTTTAAGCCTTTTTGGACATTGAAGATACCATTGAAGTTGCCAACAGCTTAAAAGCTAACTTGTGCAAAATTTCAATGTCATGCTAATTGTATGGGTTTCATACAATTCAAGGGAGAGGTGGCCTGAGTAACAGAATACATAAATTTCAAAACAGACAATCACAAGAAAAAGGAGCAGAAATGAGGAGCAAACACATACCATGCTCATGACTGCTAAACTTCTATTATAATTTGTTCTCCTCTCTAACCATACCTCCGAAGTGCGACTTTTTAACCAAAGAACCTATAAAAAACAGATTAATGCCTTGAAATCCAGTGAAAGATGATTAAGGAACACAAAGAACAATACATATCACAGTTCCGGAAGAACACATACCCTAGCAAGGTCATTTCCTTCTGTATTGTGTAGAGCATATTCAAATACTTCCACTTTAGCAATGAGAGGCAAATGGTCATAATCTGGAGCAAAACTTAGCATATATTTGTGCTCTTGGTTTAAGGTGATCTGTAACCATGAAGATAACATTAAAGGGATACAGTTGCCATTGAAACTCCATCCACCCACTGAATCACAACCGGGCATGAAATAGAAATTTTTTTGACTTCAATTGGCCAAAATAAAATATATAATGAATTTCATCTAACCTTTCTGGCATCCCTATACTCTCGAATAAGGTGGTGCAGAGTGTCACAATTTGGGACCCATCCAATTAACCCACTATTTGGAGATAAAGGAATGACGTCATATCGTTGAATAGATAAATCCTTCTCTGCAGTTTTTCTAGAATTTTCCAACAATGTATTCACCAAACCAAAAAGCTGAAAAAATTTGAATGTCAAATTTATTAGTTCTTGTAATGATGAAGTAACTGAAATGCATAGCACTTAATAGAATTTCAATTTAGACACCAGAAACAATAACCGCCTCAGAATCCAGATTCCTGGACCAAGCGGCAGTACCAACCAGCACATTGTTCAAGTAAAAAATGGGCAGAGTAGTTGAAAAGAGAGAATACCTGCATGACACGCTCATCTTGGCGTAAATCTTCATGTCCCTTCAGCAAGAAGGCATAATCTTCACCATCACTCCCATGAATTGTCAATTTACGTGGTCGCTGTTTAGATGTTATGACAACGAGCTGGGTTGCAAATGATGCAATTGTTACCACTGGTGAATCTGAAAATGAAAAATGGATGTGAATTATTGAGGGGCACACAAGATTTAGAAACAAAGAAAAATTGTGAATATAAATTCAATTTTGCCTGCACGATATGTCCCAGGAACGGCAAGCTCCAATTTACGGCATTCCAGTAATTCAGGAGAAACAGACTGTTTTCACATACATAGTGGATAGTTAGTGATACAACACTGACTTGAGTAAAAAATAAACATAAGGCATTCTTACCTGCAGGTCCAGGGTAGTAAGACTTTGAAGCTGTTTGTCTATCCTTCTGAAAACATGATAATAAAGATCCCATGCCTGGTCAAGAAAACAATTGAATTCCTAATCAGCCAGGTTTTTAGTAATACACTGGTGAAAATTGAAAGCTAAACTACCTAAGTGCTAAGTTTGTCTAGTTCACAATCAGATAAACCACCAAAGAGACAAGTTGTTGATTTATTTCTTGATTCCTATGTACCCAAGAACAGATTTAGAGTTTAGGAAGCAGAAGCATCAGTAAGTGAGGAAATTTCTACATAGCTGGTTGATTACAGAATAATCTAGCTAAAGAGTTTAATATCTCTAGGCTCTTTCCCTACCTGTCACATGGTTTTCTTGGAAAAGTATGAGCTTTAGGAGGCAATAAAGCTAACGTTTTGTGGAGCTATGGCAATATTTTGGATCTTGTAGCTAGAAAGAAACAAGAATTGGTTGTGGAGAAGAGGTTTCTTCTTTGTGGGCTGAAGCAGCTTTTGGCCGTTTTACGGACGTCTATTTGCTTGGAATTTAAAGAAGTCCCACTTTCTTCATTCATCAAAATGAGGAAGCTTTAATTGCAAAACAGTGAAGCGTTTCCATTTCTAATTTAAGACCCTTGGTTGTTTATATATTGAGTTGGCAATACTCATATTTTTGTATAAAATTTGGAGTCCTTTCAGGGTTTTCGAACAGGTTGTACTTTTTTTAGGGGTTAGTATGTCATTTTTGTATTTTCTATCTGAATCAAATACACATACACCTTTTGTTTCCTATGCAGAAAAAAAAAGTGCGGGAATTTAGGCAAGCACAGAATAGCAAATAGACTAAATTATTGTACAAACTTAAAATCAAGGCAAGATATGAAGTTGAGAACCATAGCATTGACAAGTAAAATTTCTACCGCTTACAAAAAAAAGGCACATGCAAGGACTATTAATAATTGAGTCAAGTGTTTTCCAAAGTTTCTGGTCAATCATTCACCCCTCGAGTATCATGAAACTTACAGAAAACTTCTCAAAATATATTCTACAGAATCTTAAAACTAGAAACTCAGGTAAAATAAATTAAAAAAACCTTGAGGGGTATGACCTTAATAATAGTTTACAACAAGCACTGGTTAAATGGCAACCAAGAGATTCCAGTTGAGGTTTTGAACAGTACCAAGATGAAGATGGTCAACACTATTTTGGCATCCAAAAATGGAAATATCAGCATAAAACATCATTACACAAACACCAAAAAGGTGAGTGTAGAGACCAAAATGCAATTTCTTTCTGTCCTGGTGTTCATTTCGTATTTCTACATCAAAGAACACTTGCACACAAACAACATAGGTGACCACTGCTAATCCCCTAAAAAAAACCTATAACTTAATATCCATTTCATACCTGAGTAAGCTCAGCATCTTTTCCAGTTTTCTTATACTTCATGCAACATTCATAGGCCTCCAACAGTTCATGACGGTATGCCTGCATTAACAAGAAGATATAATGATTAGACAAAGGAAATAAATTTACAGTATCTTAAGATCCCTAAATACTGCAAAAGAGAAAAAATTCCCAAATTAAGGAAATAATTCCTAGCAACAGTTTGGCGTCTGATTATACATCGTCAGCTCCAAAAACCAGCACTCAAAAGTATATGAATCTGTTAGGATCCCACATTTTAAGGGAAAAGAATGGGCATGTAGGCTATAAAGAGCTTGGGCACCCTCCCTTGGAAAGCCGGTTTTCCAAGAAGAGTTCTACGCAAGTCCATGAAAGACCCATGGCCCAGCCCAATTATTGAGTTATTGGAGTGGGTTCCTATCAGAATCCTAGATTAAAATTCCAGATTATGATTTAATAATATATGTTTCACATGTTTAGGGAGTTGGATAGGCCTCAATGACTCAACATGCATTGTCATAATGGACAAAATTGTAACAACTGGCACAGAAAATTTTATATAACCTCTATGAACGATCTCTCTTTTATAGTGGTATTTTCCCTGACAGCCCCTTCCTCAAGCATTTCATGTAATGGCTCCAACACTTTCAGCATCCCCTCCACATTATGTTCACCAAAATATAAACGGCTAGCTTCTTCCAGTGCTTCATGCCACATTTCATGCCAAAGTATTGCAACTCTGATTAGTTCCTTCGATACAAGTTGTGCCTGCATGGAAAAACAACTTATAAGATAAAAGTAATAAAGAAGAGACAAATAAATATAAGTTAATTATATGACCTGATCCACAAGCACACCACTATGCTGCCTAACTTTGTCGACCACTTCTTGTGCTGCAGCTCTACGTAAAGTGCTTATTGATTTACATGCCACTAAAAGAGGGTACATAAGAGCCTGAGAGAGTAATTGAATTTTCAGCAATGTTAGATGCCAAGTTATCAAGGGAAATAAAATTTCAAGCAACATTAAAGTTGATAACCAACTACATATAAGATTAACACAAAACAATATTACAACCATGCAAATTAAACTTTAAGCCTAAGAAAACTTTAAGACCTTCAAAGGACTCTCCCCTCTACAAAGAATAATATCACGCTAAAGGGACGAATCACCTTTTTCCTCGAGAAACCCAAACTACTAAAGCAATTTTGTACCATTTGAACCATAGATCTCAACAAATAAGGACGAGAACCCAGCCAAGAGGACTCTCCACTCAACAGAAACATATTCAAATAATAGATCATCAATTCACCTTCCAAGGAAACCATTCCCACGGCTCTCCATGGAATTGAATTTAGATAGATTTTTCTTATCACAAATCGGACACTAACCAATCTAATCCACATATCATTAACTAAACTTACAACACGTTAGACTCTAACCAATCTCAACCTACCATTAACTAACGTTCTCAAAGAAGTAAGATCTACAATGTACAACTTC
The DNA here is from genome assembly GCF_008641045.1 of Pistacia vera. NCBI lineage: Eukaryota > Viridiplantae > Streptophyta > Magnoliopsida > Sapindales > Anacardiaceae > Pistacia > Pistacia vera. Next base: position 1,597,308 of record NW_022196058.1, read on the forward strand.
ACAGACTTTATGTACCATGCAACCTGCAAGGTCTTAAAAATTATCTTCATATTTTATCCTGATTTCCCAGACATGTCGGACAGCTCCTCTAAATTATGCACTGATTACCAAAAAAAATCCTTCCATTAATCTAGATTCCATAGTGATTCTTAACTACATTCTTCTGATCTTATGTGCAGATGTATGTATGCACTCATGTATTTATACAGTAAAATATTAGCGACACAATTGAATATAGCACTGTCCTTTGACACTACCCTCTCATGGATTAAATCAGAGCGACAGGAAGACACGACGTAGATACCAAAACCGGTGTATGTAGCACAATAAAAGATAATTATCCTAAACAACCAACTACTTTAAAAAGAGAAAGATATTGTCACTTCATAAAATTTGTACTCCACCTCAGGAGCGCATAGATTCTACTATACACAAAAAAAGGCAGCAAGAATCAGAGGATTACCCACCAAAAGTATCAATTCTATAAGTATATAATAAGTGCTTTCGGAATAGTTAAATACTTGCACTAGTGATGTTGGAATGAGTACATTAAATTAGAAAGAGAAAGAGAAAGAAGCCCTCAGTTTAACAATCCCAAGAAGATTTCAATATCATCATGCATCCCTTCATCACTACCAAGAACATCCTAAAGTGATGATTTCTGAATCACAGACCGTCAGAAACAAACCTGAGGATGACTTTGCCCTATTCGCACCAAAAGTGATTGTATCAGTTCTCTCACAGCATGGTTGTTTGAATGTATCCTGGCAATTATTTGAGGTAAAACAACCAGCCATGTGTTGATATTAACATGTGCAAATCCTTTCTGTAGAGCTATTTGAACATCAGCAGTAGCTCCATGGTTGAACCACAATGTGAGAAGACGGAGTATATCCTAAAGCAAATAGTAAGAAATAATTGTAAGTATTCTAGAGCCTTTGACATAGCGAAAAAGAAAGGGTTGTATCCAAAAGTGCATGTGAAGATGAAATGATTCTTAATATATAGGCATTGGCAATAAAACTTCCACAACTACTATTAATTAAAGGTGCAAACAAGCCAAGCTAAACACTTGGTCTATCAAGCTACGCTTAAAAATAAAATAAATAATAAACAAAAGCAAAAACCTTGAGATTAAAAATGTAGACTTGAACCCTGTTAGTAAAGGTTCGCGCACAAAAGGAGCTAGGGCAACAGATCCAATAATTCAATTGTATTAAATATGCAAAAATGTATTTGGGTCTACCCCTAGGCGATAATCCAATAAGTTCAAGTTTCTGGATCCAGTGATAGAAAGAACTGAGAAAAAACTTGGGGGAAGGAAAAAAGCCTTTCTATCTAAAGGAGGAAGAATTACTTTGATGGACTCGGTTTTGAGAGCAATCCCCATCTACTTTATGTCCTTGTTTAAGATCACTGAAGGGTAGCTACAAGGATTCATAAGATCATGAGAGATTTTTTATGAGACGGTTTTGGGAGCGATAATGATTCTCATCTAACAGCATGGAGCAATATGGCAAGATCAAAGGATAGAGGAGAGCTTGGAATTGGGAACTTGGAGCAAAGAAATAAGCTCTTAAGCAAAATGGCTTTAGAGATATCCTTTAGAAAAGCAAATCCTTGTCATTAAAGGTAAGTATGGCAACCAAACAAAAATGGATGGGATTCAAAAGTGATTTCCTAGGGTTCTCTTACAGGCTCTTGGAAAGCAATATCTAAGGAGTACTCTAAGTTCATTGATCACAAAAGTGGAAATGGAAAGACTATCCACTTTTGGAAGGATAAATGAGTTGAAGATAAACCATTTTATGAACTTTTCCCCAGGTTATATAGACCATGCAGAGGGAAGAATGCTTCTATTCAAGAGATGATTGCTTCTTCTTCCACTAATCTTAGCTGGGATTGGAAATTCAACTTTAATAGAAACCTTAAAGACACAGAAATTAAAAGACTTTATGAAATTAAGTGAATTATTCCCAAATTAAGGAAATAATTCCTAGCAACAGTTTGGTGTCTGATTATACATCGTCAGCTCCAAAAACCAGCACTCAAAAGTATATGAATCTGTTAGGATCCCACATTTTAAGGGAAAAGAATGGGCATGTAGGCTATAAAGAGCTTGGGCACCCTCCCTTGGAAAGCCGGTTTTCCAAGAAGAGTTCTACACAAGTCCATGAAAGACCCATGGCCCAGCCCAATTATTGAGTTATTGGAGTGGGTTCCTATCAGAATCCTAGATTAAAATTCCAGATTATGATTTAATAATATATGTTTCACATGTTTAGGGAGTTGGATAGGCCTCAATGACTCAACATGCATTGTCATAATGGACAAAATTGTAACAACTGGCACAGAAAATTTTATATAACCTCTATGAACGATCTCTCTTTTATAGTGGTATTTTCCCTGACAGCCCCTTCCTCAAGCATTTCATGTAATGGCTCCAACACTTTCAGCATCCCCTCCACATTATGTTCACCAAAATATAAACGGCTAGCTTCTTCCAGTGCTTCATGCCACATTTCATGCCAAAGTATTGCAACTCTGATTAGTTCCTTCGATACAAGTTGTGCCTGCATGGAAAAACAACTTATAAGATAAAAGTAATAAAGAAGAGACAAATAAATATAAGTTAATTATATGACCTGATCCACAAGCACACCACTATGCTGCCTAACTTTGTCGACCACTTCTTGTGCTGCAGCTCTACGTAAAGTGCTTATTGATTTACATGCCACTAAAAGAGGGTACATAAGAGCCTGAGAGAGTAATTGAATTTTCAGCAATGTTAGATGCCAAGTTATCAAGGGAAATAAAATTTCAAGCAACATTAAAGTTGATAACCAACTACATATAAGATTAACACAAAACAATATTACAACCATGCAAATTAAACTTTAAGCCTAAGAAAACTTTAAGACCTTCAAAGGACTCTCCCCTCTACAAAGAATAATATCACGCTAAAGGGACGAATCACCTTTTTCCTCGAGAAACCCAAACTACTAAAGCAATTTTGTACCATTTGAACCATAGATCTCAACAAATACGGACGAGAACCCAGCCAAGAGGACTCTCCACTCAACAGAAACATATTCAAATAATAGATCATCAATTCACCTTCCAAGGAAACCATTCCCACGGCTCTCCATGGAATTGAATTTAGATAGATTTTTCTTATCACAAATCGGACACTAACCAATCTAATCCACATATCATTAACTAAACTTACAACACGTTAGACTCTAACCAATCTCAACCTACCATTAACTAACGTTCTCAAAGAAGTAAGATCTACAATGTACAACTTCACAGACTTTATGTACCATGCAACCTGCAAGGTCTTAAAAATTATCTTCATATTTTATCCTGATTTCCCAGACATGTCGGACAGCTCCTCTAAATTATGCACTGATTACCAAAAAAAATCCTTCCATTAATCTAGATTCCATAGTGATTCTTAACTACATTCTTCTGATCTTATGTGCAGATGTATGTATGCACTCATGTATTTATACAGTAAAATATTAGCGACACAATTGAATATAGCACTGTCCTTTGACACTACCCTCTCATGGATTAAATCAGAGCGACAGGAAGACACGACGTAGATACCAAAACCGGTGTATATAGCACAATAAAAGATAATTATCCTAAACAACCAACTACTTTAAAAAGAGAAAGATATTGTCACTTCATAAAATTTGTACTCCACCTCAGGAGCGCATAGATTCTACCATACACAAAAAAAGGCTGCAAGAATCAGAGGATTACCCACCAAAAGTATCAATTCTATAAGTATATAATAAGTGCTTTCGGAATAGTTAAATACTTGCACTAGTGATGGTGGAATGAGTACATTAAATTAGAAAGAGAAAGAGAAAGAAGCCCTCAGTTTAACAATCCCAAGAAGATTTCAATATCATCATGCATCCCTTCATCACTACCAAGAACATCCTAAAGTGATGATTTCTGAATCACAGACCGTCAGAAACAAACCTGAGGATGACTTTGCCCTATTCGCACCAAAAGTGATTGTATCAGTTCTCTCACAGCATGGTTGTTTGAATGTATCCTGGCAATTATTTGAGGTAAAACAACCAGCCATGTGTTGATATTAACATGTGCAAATCCTTTCTGTAGAGCTATTTGAACATCAGCAGTAGCTCCATGGTTGAACCACAATGTGAGAAGACGGAGTATATCCTAAAGCAAATAGTAAGAAATAATTGTAAGTATTCTAGAGCCTTTGACATAGCGAAAAAGAAAGGGTTGTATCCAAAAGTGCATGTGAAGATGAAATGATTCTTAATATATAGGCATTGGCAATAAAACTTCCACAACTACTATTAATTAAAGGTGCAAACAAGCCAAGCTAAACACTTGGTCTATCAAGCTACGCTTAAAAATAAAATAAATAATAAACAAAAGCAAAAACCTTGAGATTAAAAATGTAGACTTGAACCCTGTTAGTAAAGGTTCGCGCACAAAAGGAGCTAGGGCAACAGATCCAATAATTCAATTGTATTAAATATGCAAAAATGTATTTGGGTCTACCCCTAGGCGATAATCCAATAAGTTCAAGTTTCTGGATCCAGTGATAGAAAGAACTGAGAAAAAACTTGGGGGAAGGAAAAAAGCCTTTCTATCTAAAGGAGGAAGAATTACTTTGATGGACTCGGTTTTGAGAGCAATCCCCATCTACTTTATGTCCTTGTTTAAGATCACTGAAGGGTAGCTACAAGGATTCATAAGATCATGAGAGATTTTTTATGAGACGGTTTTGGGAGCGATAATGATTCTCATCTAACAGCATGGAGCAATATGGCAAGACCAAAGGATAGAGGAGAGCTTGGAATTGGGAACTTGGAGCAAAGAAATAAGCTCTTAAGCAAAATGGCTTTAGAGATATCCTTTAGAAAAGCAAATCCTTGTCATTAAAGGTAAGTATGGCAACCAAACAAAAATGGATGGGATTCAAAAGTGATTTCCTAGGGTTCTCTTACAGGCTCTTGGAAAGCAATATCTAAGGAGTACTCTAAGTTCATTGATCACAAAAGTGGAAATGGAAAGACTATCCACTTTTGGGAGGATAAATGAGTTGAAGATAAACCATTTTATGAACTTTTCCCCAGGTTATATAGACCATGCAGAGGGAAGAATGCTTCTATTCAAGAGATGATTGCTTCTTCTTCCACTAATCTTAGCTGGGATTGGAAATTCAACTTTAATAGAAACCTTAAAGACACAGAAATTAAGACTTTATGAAATTAAGTGAATTCTTGGTCTAGTTGTCATCGATGAAACAAAGACGATAGAAGAGAGTAGAAGCTGGTGGGTTGTGGAAATTACTCTTGTAAATCTTATGCTAGAATTTTAAGCGAAGAAAACCACCATGATACTTTAAAGCAATTCATTTTAATTTGGAAGGCTAAAGTACCACCTAAATTTCAATTTTTCACTTGGACTCTGGCTCATGGTAGAGTAAATACAGCTGATTTTGTGGAAGGAAAGTTGGCTAACTTGCACCTTTCTCCTTCTTGGTGTGTTTTCTGTAAGAAATGCTTGGAGACAATTGACAATTTATTTTTGCATTGTCAAGTGGTAGGAAGTTTATGGGCTAACTTATGCAAGGAAGCTAAAATTAGCTGGGCTATCCCCAAAAACTGTGGAGATTTGCTTATGGAGAAGGATTTTGCCTTTCAGAGAGGAAAGCAAGCCAAGACCCTATGGAGTTGTATTGTTTTTGCAATACTTTGGGTGATTTGGAAAGAAAGGAATGTTCACATTTTTTAAGAAAAAATAGGCGAAGATGTTAGCGATTTATGGGAAAGGATTCGGCTCTTAGCATCTCTTTGGGCCTCGGTCTCTTAGGATTTTCATGATTCTTCACTTTTCTATATTCATCTAAATGAGGATGGCAGTTATCAATTAATTTGGCCTTGGGGATTTTATTGCTCAACTCATTTTTATCATCAATACATATATTTTTGTTTACTATTAAAAAATAAATAAATAAATAAATAATGTAAACATAATGTCTTTTTATTCTATTTAACATGTATAACTAATATAAAAGTAATAAATTATTTGAATTTGCATTCAATAAGTCAACCAGCATCAAATTAAAGCTCAAGCTCTATTTGCTTAGTCTTGCAGAATTTTTTACCAAGGCAAGCTCAAACAGTTCAATAAAGTTTAGTTCTAAAAAACCGAATTATCAATGAAGAAAACAAAGCATTCATACAAAATTTGGAATGTGAAATATCATTACCTGTAAACTATCATCGACACCTTTAGCATGTGCTGCACATGCTATTGAATGAAAATATCCATTGACCGCTGCAACAACATACTGTGAGGCAAACGAAGGGAAACCTCTTATGGTATAATGAGACATCACTGCTGTATTAAATAATGCCCATGTATGCCATGCTTTCCCCCATTTTACAGCACACTGAGTGGCATTCCTGAAGGCTGCACGAATTTCTATAACAGAAACAGAAGATCAAAAACATTTTCTCAGTAAAAAACAAATTATTAGGTTAAAGTGTTTAACTACCTGGTATAGATTCATCATCCAATCCTGGAGAAAGGGCCCATTGCCAAGTTCCAAGTCTACGGTATACACGGGCAACAAAGGGAACAGTTGTAACAGTACCACTGGTTAAGCCAGTTGCAGCAACTGGTTGAATATGTGGGGCATTCGAAAGCTCCATAGCCAATTTCTACAACAGCAGGTTTGCAACCAAAAAAGTATAAAACATGACAATTAAAATATGATATGAGTAGCTATAATGCTAGGAGAAAGAAGTGCTTATTAAACGTAGTCTTCTATTTGTTCATAAAGTGGTAATAGTGTATCGGTGTCTACATTGGCTTGCAAGCATTTATATAAGCCAAGAGATATCTATATTTTCTTATGATAGGAAATTACAATAAAATTAATTCACATGTGAACAAGAAGTCCACTAGATAGAGGTCAAAATAGAAAAAAGATCAGAAACTACTTTACAGATATTCCTTCAAACAGGTAAAGAAATTCAGAAAATCAAGATACTACCAGAGAGGAATACGCTATACCTGAAGCCTAGTAAATGCTTCCTTTCGCTTAAGATCATCCCCAAGTGCCCATTGATATTTTAAGTATGCCAGCATTACTTGAGGAGGCCCATGATACCGTACGTTTTCGGGAGAGGTTTCAGGGTCATACTAAATACATGATTTGAAATTTAAGTTAAATTAATCAGTAGGAAAAAGTATGAAAAAACATCAAAAATTAGAATCTCGCGGGTTACAAATGCATGATTTCAGACCTGTAAGAGTTTGACCAAAGTAGATCTAGCCTGACTAACTCGTCCATTTTTCCGACAAAGAGAAGCAAACTTGAGCCAAGTGTCAATGTCTTCAGTGGGTGGTAGTACAAGAGCTCTAACAGCCAAGAGTACTTGCCAGACCTAGACATTCAAGCAAAAGAAAGATTGGAGGGAATCAATGCAATTATTATTCAAAAATACTTCAAACTTAAGATATCACTCTTATTCAGACATAATCTGCTTTTGGCAATTATATCAACTGTATTCTGTTCGAGAGCAATGGGAAGAAAAAAGAAAGAAACAGAACTAGAACTGTAAAGCATATACCTCAACATTACGTTTTGCTCCTTGTATCCGCTCAGTCCACATATTGCGGATTATAGACCGCCGCCCTTCAGCAACAGGATTTCCCCCAGGAAGAGTACAGTAATCAATTACCTGTGTAAACCATCCCATTCCATATGTTACTACTTATATGTATCATCCAAGCTTTGGAAAAATGATTGCTACATTAGCAAAAGAAATATCCCCTCTCCATCCGCAGGAGAGAAAGAAAGTTTACAAACCTCCTCTAGTTCTGATAGCTGCTGAACACGGACCATATTGCTATATGCACGCTCATAGCTTTCCAGAACCTAAACAAGAGAAAATACTTAGACGACATAACACCCAAAAAATAGAATGTAAGAATTGAGAAATAATGCTTTAAAGTCTCTCACATGGTCACTCACATAGTGTATATACCCCTAGATGATGATGTACAAGTATATAGCACTGGATAATGATATATAAGTATACACCACTGGAAAAATCAAATTTTAACATTACAAATTTGAATTGTTAACACCAAGTTGGAAGTGAGCGACAATAGATGATGACCCTATTTAACAACTGAAATTCCATATACAAGCCAAGAACTCTCAATCATTATAATAGTCAATTCAATAGCAAACCTCTGCCATATATGTTTGTAATTCTTTGAGAAAACTTGTGGTTTTCAATGTATTTTTGAGAAAACTCAGGAGAGGTAACAGTCCCAAAATATAAACACACACACACACACACACAAAGTATCAGAAAAATTTGAATCTAAAGTAAACCGTTATTGCTTACATATCGAATTTCTTATCTAAGAACTTCAATATTATTCTTGAACAGTTAACTATCATCAGTAGTTTTTGGGTTTACATATCACTTAACAAGGCATCAATGTTAATTTGACCAAGATGTCCAGTGTCTTTAAATACTACCCTGTTTACCACGAGAAAAAAAAAAAAAAAAAAAACCTTCAACTAAGCAAAGACTTATGGAGTTATGAAACTGACCAAAGCAGCAAGCTCCGTAGCAAGGCATTTCCTAGCTCTCTCAACATATTCACGTGCTTCGTCATACTACAAGAAAAAAAGTACAAAAATAAATAACAATGCAGAGAGAGGAAAATGAATATAATTAAGGATAATATAGATCAAGTATACAGAATACCTTTCCTCTTCGAACTAATAATACAGCTCTAAAAAATGTACCATTACTGCTTCCATCACCACTAGCAGCAGTGTTACCCAGAACCCGGAGTTTTGTTTCATCACCATCATCTAAGCGAGACACATATTCTGACATTTGATCCCACTCCCCCATATTCCAAGCAGCATTTGCAGCCTGGGACAAGAACAATATAACAATAAGCATGAGCCAAAATAATGATGACATCACCAAAAACATTAAATACAACCATTGGTGCCATTTCTAGCCGCGCAGCTGGCTCAGCTGGAGTCCAATACTCTTTGCACAGGTTGTTAAGTTCTTCCCATCGAGCCAATGCTGCAAGGCAACGCATACGCCCTACAAAACATAACAAAACATATTGTTTCAAGAAATTAATACAGAACACAATGATCTCACAAACTCAACTTTGTAAGAGCAAGATATTCTGAGGAAATGTCTCAAAAAAGAAGGGCTGAAGATGACATCCTATCTTTAAATGAACTGTTTCAAAAGTATCAATATCAAGAAAGAAAGCACATATCTAAGTTCAATAGATTCATTTGACATACATTTGCATTTGATATCTACCAGAGATATATGAAAACATGATCGACTGTTTTGCCTTATTAATGGGGCAAGGTAGCCACCAAATTGTCAAGTGTGGGCTTACACTGACCAGCTCATGTGCCAATAATCTGATGGTCGACTGCAACACAAATTCATAACATCGATAGCCACATAGCATGGTAGATTTTTCTCCCAACCAAACCAGGAACCATTGATAATGTTTTAATGGAACCACCAAACAAGCATTTCTTAATTGGACCTAAGAGTTTTGTTACATCTCACTATTCCAAATTACTTCCACTCAGGCTTGATAGTTATGTCAATTTCAAGGGTGGTAGAGCATATTAAACATATTGAGATGGCATAGGTCCCACAGACACCCTTCTTTAGGCAACGACAGTGTTGGCATCAACGACAGTGTTCAATGGAACTGGGGAAAAAGTATGATTATAATATGAAAAGCTTGCAATGGCCCACAATGACTTCTTTTAATTATTTATTCAAAATAAGGAGTAAGATTCTCCTTATCCTGGACTAGTTAATGCCTGAACAAGATTGCAGCAGGCAGATTCGGTATTTTAGGATTGATAAGCAAATTTGATAGCACAGGTTGGCACCAATAGAACTACGTCGTGACACATTATCATTACAGAACCATTCAGCGAACCAAAATTGAGAAACAGTAGTCTGTTGCATTACTTTGAATATCAAATGTCAAATCAAAGTTCTTTAGATATTAGACCACTCATCTTATTATCATGCAGAATATCTCCAAAATACAGAAAGTATTTACCATACATTTCTAGAAAAGAAAAATAACCAAATATTAGCAGAAACCACCACAATACAATTGATACAGACCTAAAGTAGCTTCCAATACAAGATGTGGATTTGATGCTAGAGAAGCTTTGACAGTGTAAGCCTTGAGAGCATCATCCCACCGCTGCAATTTCTCATACCTAAATATGAAGAACAAAAAGGAGTAATCTTTTATTATTTGTATTGAGAAAAAAGAAAGGATCTTCTTTCTACCATGTTATCAATGTAAGATAAAAATAAGTATAATGACACAAGAAAACCAAGAAACAAGGTTAAAACTGCAATAAAATGAGAACCCATGCATGCTTTATTTGAGGGACAGAGAAAACAATACCATGACTCCTTCAATTGAACACCCAGGTTTTGTTGNCTTACATATCGAATTTCTTATCTAAGAACTTCAATATTATTCTTGAACAGTTAACTATCATCAGTAGTTTTTGGGTTTACATATCACTTAACAAGGCATCAATGTTAATTTGACCAAGATGTCCAGTGTCTTTAAATACTACCCTGTTTACCACGAGAAAAAAAAAAAAAAAAAAAACCTTCAACTAAGCAAAGACTTATGGAGTTATGAAACTGACCAAAGCAGCAAGCTCCGTAGCAAGGCATTTCCTAGCTCTCTCAACATATTCACGTGCTTCGTCATACTACAAGAAAAAAAGTACAAAAATAAATAACAATGCAGAGAGAGGAAAATGAATATAATTAAGGATAATATAGATCAAGTATACAGAATACCTTTCCTCTTCGAACTAATAATACAGCTCTAAAAAATGTACCATTACTGCTTCCATCACCACTAGCAGCAGTGTTACCCAGAACCCGGAGTTTTGTTTCATCACCATCATCTAAGCGAGACACATATTCTGACATTTGATCCCACTCCCCCATATTCCAAGCAGCATTTGCAGCCTGGGACAAGAACAATATAACAATAAGCATGAGCCAAAATAATGATGACATCACCAAAAACATTAAATACAACCATTGGTGCCATTTCTAGCCGCGCAGCTGGCTCAGCTGGAGTCCAATACTCTTTGCACAGGTTGTTAAGTTCTTCCCATCGAGCCAATGCTGCAAGGCAACGCATACGCCCTACAAAACATAACAAAACATATTGTTTCAAGAAATTAATACAGAACACAATGATCTCACAAACTCAACTTTGTAAGAGCAAGATATTCTGAGGAAATGTCTCAAAAAAGAAGGGCTGAAGATGACATCCTATCTTTAAATGAACTGTTTCAAAAGTATCAATATCAAGAAAGAAAGCACATATCTAAGTTCAATAGATTCATTTGACATACATTTGCATTTGATATCTACCAGAGATATATGAAAACATGATCGACTGTTTTGCCTTATTAATGGGGCAAGGTAGCCACCAAATTGTCAAGTGTGGGCTTACACTGACCAGCTCATGTGCCAATAATCTGATGGTCGACTGCAACACAAATTCATAACATCGATAGCCACATAGCATGGTAGATTTTTCTCCCAACCAAACCAGGAACCATTGATAATGTTTTAATGGAACCACCAAACAAGCATTTCTTAATTGGACCTAAGAGTTTTGTTACATCTCACTATTCCAAATTACTTCCACTCAGGCTTGATAGTTATGTCAATTTCAAGGGTGGTAGAGCATATTAAACATATTGAGATGGCATAGGTCCCACAGACACCCTTCTTTAGGCAACGACAGTGTTGGCATCAACGACAGTGTTCAATGGAACTGGGGAAAAAGTATGATTATAATATGAAAAGCTTGCAATGGCCCACAATGACTTCTTTTAATTATTTATTCAAAATAAGGAGTAAGATTCTCCTTATCCTGGACTAGTTAATGCCTGAACAAGATTGCAGCAGGCAGATTCGGTATTTTAGGATTGATAAGCAAATTTGATAGCACAGGTTGGCACCAATAGAACTACGTCGTGACACATTATCATTACAGAACCATTCAGCGAACCAAAATTGAGAAACAGTAGTCTGTTGCATTACTTTGAATATCAAATGTCAAATCAAAGTTCTTTAGATATTAGACCACTCATCTTATTATCATGCAGAATATCTCCAAAATACAGAAAGTATTTACCATACATTTCTAGAAAAGAAAAATAACCAAATATTAGCAGAAACCACCACAATACAATTGATACAGACCTAAAGTAGCTTCCAATACAAGATGTGGATTTGATGCTAGAGAAGCTTTGACAGTGTAAGCCTTGAGAGCATCATCCCACCGCTGCAATTTCTCATACCTAAATATGAAGAACAAAAGGAGTAATCTTTTATTATTTGTATTGAGAAAAAAGAAAGGATCTTCTTTCTACCATGTTATCAATGTAAGATAAAAATAAGTATAATGACACAAGAAAACCAAGAAACAAGGTTAAAACTGCAATAAAATGAGAACCCATGCATGCTTTATTTGAGGGACAGAGAAAACAATACCATGACTCCTTCAATTGAACACCCAGGTTTTGTTGAGCATAGGTCAGTATTCCGACTGCAGCCTAAGGACCAAATTTTTTTTTTAAATAACGAGAAAGATCAAAGTGCCATCAATGTAATAGCAAAAACAACAAAATCAGTAAATATCAGTTGTCTCTGAACCTCATGCTGATGTAACTGATTATTTATATGTATAAGTGCTTCAACTACAGCAACAGGATTAGCATCCATCTTCTTGGAAAGTGCACCCTCAAATTCCATTTCTTTGTAATGCAAAGCCTTGGCAAATGCACGACACTGAGATGCAGAGGCCAAAAAGAAACATAGAATATAAATTTAATCTCAGATTTAAAATTTATAATAGAAACATATAGATTCAAAATTTATCGCATGTCTTTTAGATCACACCTTTTCTGCAAGAGCCCCAAGGAGACGGATGTCTATAGGAAGAGGTTTCTCATCATGTTCCATGAACTCTGCCTGCAAGATAAGTTCATAAACACACATATATAAGGAAAAAAAATAAAGAAGAAGTATAAAATTAGTCTCATGCACAAGAAACACAAGATTACTGGAGTAAAAAGACTTCATAGAGTTTCTTCTTTTTACAATTATATTGCATGTAAGAAAAGGAAATTTTATTAACACTCTTAGAACGGAGTACATAACTCAATACTAAGTTTTGTATGAAGTCCGCCTACACTGCAGTATGAGGTCAATAACTCTCAAGTAAAACAATTAAAAATGGTGAGATCCACTAAGTTTCAAAATTTCAGCCATTATGGATTGAGATTATACGGGGAAAAACAAATGAGCTTTTGAGCATGCACAGGTATGCACAAAATCAAATTTGGTCATTACAAATGATTCTAGTCTCTAACCAAGAAAACGTGCAGGTTGCTCTCAATAATGCCGGAAAATTTTAAGATGTTTCTGTTTGATTAGCAGGTCACATGGTGGTAAAAAGAAGTGCTTTTTTCGAGTTCAAGAAATATAATGAGCCAAGACCCTTTTGGTTGATGTTTTCAGTAGAAAATTTTCAACAATTGCAGGAACGTCTTACAACACGAGTGGGAAAAATAGTGTCATTTTTCCATCTTCAGTTTGCCTCATCCTTTTTTGAGACTGTTAGCTTTGTCAGTGCTTAAAGGCTTGCCCGTCCACAAACTATATGTCTGCTCAGAATTTCTTTTGAAGGCTATGAAGTTAAAACGGGCAAACAACATTTGGCATGTGAATTTATTCCTTCTTTTTTCTTCTTTCCAGAAACATATGAATACTTGACAGCTTAAGCTTATATAAATTAAGATTCAGGACCACAAGCACTCTTCAATACTGAATGTCTTTCCTCAACGAAACACTTTGCATGTTTACTGGCAACCATTTTAATGGAGATCTCAATTCAAGAGACCACTAGGGGTAAATATGTTAGATGCTTCTGTAGGATTTAGGACTCCTAAGTTTATTATTATTTTTATTTGTGTTATTTCCTTTTTTAATTACATTTTCATAGACAATTAGGATTTTCATTCTAAGCCCATAAAAAGGCTTAGGGTTATTTGGAAAGACATATTTTGAAGCTTAATTAAAAATACTGTTCCCTACTTATTTTCGCTCTGAATTTCTCTCTTAACTTTCCTAGATTTTTTCTTGTCTATTTATCTTTTTCTTTTTGTTTTTCACCTTCTCTTCCTACATTCTATATTTTTCCATTTTGATTTTCAGATTTTAAAATTACTGAAACAATCAGAACAAACATAGATTATGAGGTTATATTGCAACATTTGGCAAATAAATTATTTTCCTGAAGCACTTCAAGTAATAATTTTATCTCCTCTGAGACTCCAGTATCTAACACTAATAACAGATATAATACATGNATTTAGGACTCCTAAGTTTATTATTATTTTTATTTGTGTTATTTCCTTTTTTAATTACATTTTCATAGACAATTAGGATTTTCATTCTAAGCCCATAAAAAGGCTTAGGGTTATTTGGAAAGACATATTTTGAAGCTTAATTAAAAATACTGTTCCCTACTTATTTTCGCTCTGAATTTCTCTCTTAACTTTCCTAGATTTTTTCTTGTCTATTTATCTTTTTCTTTTTGTTTTTCACCTTCTCTTCCTACATTCTATATTTTTCCATTTTGATTTTCAGATTTTAAAATTACTGAAACAATCAGAACAAACATAGATTATGAGGTTATATTGCAACATTTGGCAAATAAATTATTTTCCTGAAGCACTTCAAGTAATAATTTTATCTCCTCTGAGACTCCAGTATCTAACACTAATAACAGATATAATACATGGGTAAAACAGACATACCAAGTTAAGAAGTGTTGCCAGAATTTCAGGAGGAATATTTGGAGAGGAAAAAGCCATCTCTAAACTCCGAACTAACTGTTTCTGACTAGATTCATGCAGTTGTGACCAACAACTAACAAAACCAGCAGCAAACAACTCCCGCCCAAGAAAAGGCTGCAGAAGCTGAGGATCAGAACCTAAAATCCAAAGGCACACAAATGCAGGTCACAACTATAACCATACCTGTAATTGTGCCAGTCTTGCACAGGTTCGCAATGCTGGAGAAGGTGATTCCTTTAAGAGCTCAATGCTAAAATGCCTCATCCATTCTGCCCAGTCTTCTTTGGTACTTCGCTGAGAAGCCTCTCCAGCAGTGCGTAAACGGCCATCATTTACCTACAAGAAACTCATTTTAATTATAAAAAATAAAAAAAGTTTGCAATACCACTGATTAACTAAAACTGTGTATGCAAGCTCAATTTAATTAGCAACAAGTGACAAAGAGACATGTCGAAACATATAGATCAGTGAATAGGTCAAAATTTCATTGACTTCTCCTGAGGTTTGACTTAATTATAGGTGGACCCTCTGATAGGAAAAATATGCAAAAACCTGCCTCGCAAAGAAAGTATTTGATAAAATTTATAAAACTTTAGCATATATCTCTGACAAAGAGGGCGAAGACACTTTTCAAAATGCAAGGGAAAGTCTGAAAAATTTCAAAACTAGTGAGGTCCACATTATTTTAGCCGAACTGTGGGGGAAGTCAATGAAATTTTCCCATCAGAACGTAATTATTTCTAACATACTATTTTCTATTTTATAGCAATAACAATTGTTTTCTTTTTCTTGTTCTTTTTTTTATATATAAGAAATGGTAGATTTGTATTATAAGTGAAAATTTGCAAAACAAAAAACCAAGTTTTGGTTAATAAAACTTCTTATCATATTGTTTTACGAATAAAATTCTCTTGTAGATGGAAAGTACTAATGAGTAAGCCTTTTACTGAAAAAAACAAGTCAATTGGCCTGTCCTATTGTATATTCTGGCTACACCCGTGCATATGATGCATGAAACAGGAGGCAATTGCCTAGGCACCAAGGCTTATGTCTCGGAGCCTTAGCTGTCACCTAGACAGGGCTTGCCTAAGCTTTCGTACAGCTTAGATGTAACAGAATCAGCAATGTATGTTACTAAGCACAAAATTGCAAGAGAATTATTACCTGATGGCCTCTAAGTTGTTTCTGCACATCGGTCCCATCTTCATAAGGGTCACTCTCAACATCATTTAATGGGTCACTAATAACTTCAACTGGAACTCGTCGACTTAATCTTTGTGCAGCGATACTCCCCAAAATTAGAGGTTCGCGTCTCCTTAAGCGTCCTTCAATCTCCTCAAATTCCTTATGCTGAAAACAGAAGTACCTTCATACTCAATGTAGAAAGGCAAGAAAAGTTCCTCAGATGAAAAATGAATGTGGCAAAATAAGATATGTACCCGTAACCGATATTTCAACAGAAGTTTGTGTATTGATGGGATAAAGATAGTGAAGTCCTCTCCAAGGGCATGAGCCAAACAACAAAGTGCATCAACAGCGTCCTTTCGGAGCTCATCATTCTTCCTATAAATCACAAATCCACAAAGTTGGAAGTTGAAGATGAAACAAAATAAAAAAGTAGGTATCTACCATATAGACAAGTCCAGCATTGGCAAATTCAATATACCATACAAACTTAAATCAGCACCTAGAAAAGAATCTAGCACACATATGACCTTAAGAATTGTCCAAATTTGTATACCAAAGGAAAAAGAAAATAAATCAAATCAAGCCCAATACCAACTACCTCTTAATGGTCAATATAAAGGCCTGATTAAGAAAACAACATAGTTGTAACCATGCAACCAATTTCAGCAATCACGACAAAATTAGAGCAAAAATAAATTAAACAAGGTTGAGAGTAGACTGGTTTTATCTGATAAATCATTTGGGTGGAATTTTGAATTTTTTAGACTTAAAAGATGAGGAAGATAGTTAACATCCCTTCTGCCTCAAATAGAGAACATCATCTGGATGATATGAAAGAGGAACATAAAGCATGAAATCTAGAACCATCAGGGTATTTTACTTTGAACATACTTTATTTGGTCAATCAATGATGCTTCTTGGTATAATTTCCACTTTTACAGCTTAGAAGGAAGGCAAAAGTTTCATCTAAAGTTCAACTTCTGTCTTGGCTGTTAACTCATGAGGAAGTTCAATACAATAGATGTGATTCAATCAAAATGGCTTGTGATTTATCTTTCTCCAAACTGAAGTGTTTAAGGGTAGGAAGGAAGTAGGAAACTATAATCTTTTGTTTCTTCAATATTCTGTAGCTTTAAAGTTATGGTTAGGTCATTCCAAAGTCTTGTCTCTCAATCCTCATTAAATTTCAATGCATTTGGAGGATGCACGAAAGCTATTTGGGGTATTGATAAAAACCCACTCCAATAACCCAACAATTTGGGCAGGGCCATGGGTCTTTCATGGGTTTGGGTAAAACTCTCCTTGGAAAGCCGGCTTGCTAAAGGAGGGTGCCCAAGCCTTTATAACCCACATGCCCACCCTTTTCCCTTTCAATGTGGGATCCTAACAGGTATCTGGAATTAAAGAAAAGAAAGAATCTTTGAAAAAGCTATTTGGGTCTAATTCTATCAGGGTCATTCTGTCCTTCAAGTTATTGCTTCCCCCAAATGGTTGTTACAAGCAAAGGCACTTATAATTCAAAAATACAAAGCCTAAACAGAATCCCAAAATTCGACTTCGCCTCATCAAAGTGAAACTCCTATCCTATGTGGTTATCAAAATCATTTCTCGGCATCTTTATGGCTTTTTGTTCTGTATATCTAAAAGACACTTAATTCTCATCCAACAAAACTTGGAAGCAGCTATTTTTTTAATAAATTATGAAAGATTTAACTAGAAGTATTAATTGCAAAGAGAAGAAGTTGTAGTTGACAAAATAAAAGGCAAAAAAAAAAAAAAAAAAGACTAAGGATTTCAGAAAACTAAATAAGTTACAACAGAAACCCAATCCCTTCGCATAAAGAATGAAAGGAATCCTCAAATTGCTTTGTAACCGAAGCCTGTGAAGAAGTGTGTGAAAGAGAGACAAGATTGTCTAGCTGATGCATAGATAACAGTAACATGATTCAAAAAGTTTAGGAAAGAATACTTGAGGAATAATGTTATTTTGATTACGTTTATCTTAGGATTTCAATGTGTTCTAATTTAGCATTATCTAGGAATTAGGTTATCTTCTTTGGATTATATTTATAGACTTTAAGTTAATAATTGAAGGCAACTTGTTTTGATAAACAGAAGTATATGAAGATTATCTCCTATATAGATTCTGCTCTTCTCTAATCACTACTTTTTTGTATCATCTACCTAAATTTTCTCCCATTTCCTCCCTTTTTCCGTTCTTTCACTTTCTATCTCTCTGTCCTGTCCAACATCACTAGGGTTCTAATTTTTAGATTTTTTTGGGACTTAAGGGTCCGTTTGTTACACTCTTCCGAATACTATTATGGGTTTTCCCAATAAAGTTAAAGAGTAAAATTGACTTATTCTCAAAATATTATTATATTATTCAATTTTTTTAAACCCCCTAAATTTGTTAATTTAACTAAACACCCCCAAATATTTTTTTAAAAATTGCAAAAACACCCCAGCAACACACATTTACCAGATTCCGGTCACCACTGCCGAAAGCTGGCCAGAATCTGGTATAATTCAGCCGGTAGTGCGCCGATCTAGCCTTTTCTGGCCAGATCTACGGCCAAAGATCTGGCTGTAGCCAGTCGTCAACGACGGCACAAAAATGGTCTTCATTGACCATCAACGACGGCCACATCTTTGGCCGTCGTTGACAACCAAATGCGACCAGATCTGGCTTTTTCTGGCCAGATTCACCGTGGATCTGGCTGGAAAAGGCCATATCGACACACGACCGGCAAGATCCAGCCGGTAATGCGTCGATACGACGACTCCGACCACCCTCCGGAGGTGGTGGCGGCTGTTCGTATTTAATGGGTGGGTTGGGGGTATTTTTGTTAACTTTTAATATTTTATTATAGGGGTGTTTAGTAAATAAACAAACATAGGGGGTATTTTTGTTAATTTCCAAATCCTAAATCGTAATACCCACCTAATTTAACTTTTTTTTAAATATTATTCTAAAAAGTATCAAAAAAATGAACCAAACGGACCCTAAGCTTTTGGTTAGAAAGATCTCCCGGCCTTTTTGCTCATTGTATTCCATCAGATTTATGTGGACAACAAGTTCACTTCATTCAAATCATTTTTTCTGTGCATACAAAGTTTAAACAATTTATTATTAAAAAAAGAAGAAAAAAAAATGCTCTCCAATTGCTCAAGTAAAATTCTCCACTTGACAAAAACTAACGGCAGCTTTTGAATCTCAACCCAACTGGGAACAATTAAACAAAGTTATCCTACTGATTAATCCCTCTCAACCTAAGCCCTTGGATACTACACCTAAGCACAAATACAAACATAAGCATAAACAAAAGCAAGCTTTTTGATCACATAATTGAAATTAGGGAAGTGGAAACTAACCCATCCAAGACCAGCTTTAAGTGGTGCACAAGAGCAGATATATGACCAGTAACCTAAGGGAAAAAGCAATAACAAAAAATGAAAAAAGAACCACCAAAAAAAAACAATTGAGAGAAATTCAGGGGGGGAAAGTGAAATTCGAATATACAAAGAAATCTTATTCTAGAATCAATTGGACAAAGCTAAGGTGCCAACCTGCACACGAGGTATCAATCTAGTCAAAGTTTTGATAGCTGCACGCCTTATATCCACAGAAGCATCCACTTTAAACAATCGAATAAGTGCAGGAAGAAGCAGATGCATATGCTCATCCAGCGTCCCTATATCATGTAATTGCAATGAGACCTTTTACCAGGTTGCAACTTTATATATATATATATATATATATATATAGACTCTATGAACACGATGGTTTTTATACTAATTACGACACAACTTGGGGATCATCAAACAAATGGACTTTGAATGGTTAAGAATATACCCTGCAACTATCATCTCAAAGTCTATTAATCATGCATGAAAATGTGGTCTCAATGATGCACAGTCCACTGATCTAATGGTCAACTTCGAATCGTAATATGTCAAAAATGAGGGGCATTGCATGAATGCAAGCTTGAAATATAGCAAAGCGATATTTTTATAGCTCCCTCGAGTTCCATAACGGATCCTATCTTGTATCATTTTTTGAATTTAACATCATGATTCCAACCAATGAGCCTTTCCAAGCTCCATACTAGAAATTATTTAAACAGATTTTTTCTTCAAGCAAGCCTTCTGTCTGCTCTCTTCTAATGACTCAAATTATTCTTTTTCTTATATTTTCTGGTGGAAGATAACGGCCAAAATTGATTAGGTGATATTTAAAATCAATACACAAGTCTCACAAGACATAAGAAACTAAGAATTAAGAGAATCTACAAAAATGCCTCAATAAGAGGCACAAGGCCGACACAAAAGAAGCACTCCAAACCTACCAAAAAGCCCTCAGCACCTTTTCTTCAGAACACATTAAAGCACCACAAATGTTGTAAACACTACGGCAAAATGACCTTAATTGACTTTTAATGGCAGAACCACATTGGTAATAGAGGAAGTAATTAAATAACTAAAAAGCTGCATATGAATATTTCTTAAATTATAATTCTTCATATCATGATCCCTCCAGTAATTTCTTTTACACACTGGTTTCCCTAAATCAAATATTCTAGGTCCACCACAGTTCTGAGGTCCAACCACCAGCAGTAATCAGTCAGAAGAGTATAAAACTCAAGTCATACCATACTAACAAATTTTTGACTTTCTTCGGCCCTACAAAAAGAAAACAAATAGCACAGATCCACACATCCAAATGATGTTTTTTTTTTTTTTTTGGCATAAATTCTATGAAATAAATTAACTCTTCTGTCAAACTAAAAGAAAAGAGAGAACAAAAATTTCTCTTTTATTTCATGGTGTTTACTTTTTCTTTTTAAACATGATAAGTAACCCACGGTTAACATAAAGTCGATAGATTGAATGACTAATTCCAAACGGCATTTTACTTTTAGATTGAAAATTAGTACCAAGTTCAAACTACAAATGATTATTCTTTTCACTATATACTTCATCACTGGACCAAAAAAAAACACCGGTTCAGATGAGCAAGATGTTAAATAATTAACAAATTATCATGAGATAGAGAAAACCAACCACCAAACACTTCAAGGGTGTGGAGAATGTCAAGAACATAGGTGTAGTCATTGCACCGTTCAGCATCACTTAAAACTTGAATGCAACATGGAAGAATAACAGGAAGATGTGTTCTGAACTCATCATTAAGGGCCAAGCAAAGCTGCTCCACAAGATGCAGAACCTGCACAAAAGGGAAAGAATCCAAGGAAGCATTGAGAATGGAACACATAAATATATCAAACAATACACATGCATATTATTATCATAACTGCTGATAAAAAACGCACAGAAAATATACATACCGGAAGACCACGAGAAGTACGATTAGTAGCTGGCAAACTGAAGGATGACCATAATTCAGAAATTAGAGAGAACAATTCTTGCAAATATTTACGAATGTGCTGCACAAGAACATAGAATTCCATATATCCTGATACCCATAAAAACCAAAAAGTAATTAAATGAGCCAAAACATTTCACATCTATATATACCTGTCGTACTATAGACACAAGAGTTCCAAGCTTCCATGTTATATAATCCTTCAGATAATCATCACATGTACGAACTGTGAGAAAGAGATCAGGCAGCACCTACAGGAAAATGACCAAGGGAAACTACAGGTCACCAAGCATAACCCAATCAAAGTTGTCAAGAAAGATAATGAATTTCAGCACAAGGAAAAGAAATATTCAAGAATAAAATCAAAAACAAAACTTCACCAAACACAAGGTTATCCCCCAAAATTTTAAATCCTCAGTTTCAGATCAAGGATAGGCATTCAAAGATACCCATTTTTTCCAGCAAATGTTAATTCGTCTAAATACTTACCTTAGATTACAAACATACTACAGTTTCAAGATTTTGAACTTTTTTTTTCCTTGTTTAGTAGAAAGAAAGTATGAAAAAATAATTTTCACATGATATATCATGCTCCGGAAACTAAAGTTCCTACCAAAGAGTATGGTTTTGCAGAAGAGAGCTTATTATTACTAAGAAGTTAGAAGACAAACCTTTGGTAAGTATGGAACACAACCAAGGCCCATTGACTAACCTCGCAAGGAAACATATAAAATTAATAAACATCATGTAAGACAATAAAGAAAATAACAATAACAGAGAAAGAAAATAGAATTCTTTAAATTAAAGATACCTTAAATATGAACATAAGAGATCCTACCACCTTTTGGTGGTAACTAGCAAGCGAAGGATCCCTAAGAATTCGCATGAGAGAATTTATAGCAACCTGAAATTCATGGGCTCATAGAGAAATTAAGACGAGCTAGAAAAAAATACTACATAACAGGTATAACTGCTATGATTTTATTTTTTAAATATTACCGTAGAATAATAATCTTCAGTTGTAGCGAATGATGGCCAAAGGTCCATTGGTAACTCATCCACTGAAGGAATGTGTTGGCCAGAATCACTGGCAGCACGGGTAGCTTCTCCATGCGACCCTGATAGTTGCTGATTTCTTTTATGCACATGAGGATCCAAAGCACCTATAATCCCAAGCACCTGGTGGTGTCCAAAAATGCTTTTAGCATGGCAACACATTTAGAGGATATAACAAAGCATTCCAGTCCAAAATTATACCTTTAACACTTCCCGTCTTGTAGACCAAACTAACTCACCATTCAACATTTTCAAGAGCAAGACAAGTAATTGTGGGTATTCATTATATGGAGATATCGCATACCTGCCAAAATCGTACAACAAAATGTTTTAGGAGTACCCTTTTTTATTGGATGAGAAACATGGAACTAAACATACTAAATCATATGGATAGATACAAAGATGGAGAACCAACAGCCCACCACAAAATGGTAAAACAAAACAGATATTAAAAGTACATATAGAGGATATTACAAGCATTAAAACCAAAAATGTCTACATAGTGGGTACTGAATTTATTCCAACTAAAGGAGTAGAAAATATTTTCCTAATTCCCTAAAAGATTGCCATGCACCTAGTTAAAATTGTTGCCATGTCATAACCAATATCGTACTATGTTACCTATACAGTTGATTTTGCAGAAAGGCATCCATAAACATGTAAAATGCATCAGTGTAGAAGGAAAAAACACATTTCATTCGTGAGTCATCAAATATGGGAATCAATTATTAAAAAGTGACTTCAAAAATTGGTTCATTGAACAGAAAGTGAATGTGCATAATCTCCATCTTTATCAAAAGTGACGCAAAATTTAACTCTTAAGAAAATTATTGACCATAAATCAACAAAAGAGGCATCCCACATACCCAGTGCTCTGGATAACTTGTCCAAGAGTTGTCACAGCCACTTCACGTTTTGCCACAGCTGCTCCATCCAATAAAGCTTCAACAATTAGAGGCATAACTTCGGATACATACTGTCTCATTCCAAAACCACCCTAAACAAAAGTAAGAGTGCAAAACCCTATCAGAAATCATTTTATGTGAGCCGAATAAGCTTAATTGTATTGCAATTAGGCTAGGATACTTATCATATACCCTAATAAACTATAACATCAGATAATGATTAAAAAAATATTTTTTTTATTAGACACAATAAAAGTTTCTTCATTTAATATATTCTACATAGGGGTGAACCAAAAGTCAGAATCAAAGAGAAAGGTAAACACGAATGCAACGACTTCACTACAAACTCACTCAAAGAGAGCGAGAAATTTAACAGCCAGCTCTGAAGTTGGTTAGTGTACTCGAGTTCTTCTCAATCAAACATGTACCAGTTAAACACAATTTATAACTTGACTCAAGCATTATTTCAAATAAAAGTTACGAGTACAAGTTTACCCACCACTCTAGCAAGATCCCCAACGGTTACAAGAACTCCACTAATAATGCCATTATTGGCATTGATCCCAGTACCCTCAAGAAGTCTCGCCAAAAGTGCCTGCAAAATCCAGATACTCACCACATGAAGGAGGAAAAAGAGCATTAAATATTATTAATAAAAAATTTAAAAAAAAAAAAAAAAAAACTTCTCAGGAAAGGAAGAATGAATAGTACGAGATATAACCATAAGTAGCACATGAGTGACAAAACCTTGTGTATTGGAGTGATGTATGGACGTATTAGCCTCTCACAGTTGCGTATCAAGCAACCAAGTAACTTCGCACTTTCTTCTCTGCATTTGTTATCTGCACTGCTGACGCCGCAAGAGAAGTCAATATATGGCACTTTAACTTCAAAAAAGCATAATATATGTTCTTTTCTCTAGCCCAGATAAAGCAAAACACAATTGACAAAAATAATTTCAAAAATAGCCATCAACAATTGTAAGTTAGGTTTGTTTTTCATCTAAAATCGGATAATATTTTAATTGGTCTAAAATCTAGATAGACTTGATGTATGAATCTAAATGACTTTTTATTTTTACAACATCTGAACATAAATACTAAATTGTCTGTTTTTACACACCAAATATTTCTAAAAACTAATATTTTAACATATATATCTTTACAGATGATAAATGGCATTTTATCTAAAAAAAGGCTAAAAAAAAGCTATAATCTCAATTACTTTATTTAGATAATTCATTTTAGAAGTAAAGAAAATACTATTTTAGTACGAAATTCAACTAATTATATAATACAAAAAAATTCATCTGATTGTATAATACACAGTTTTTTTTA
The DNA here is from genome assembly GCF_008641045.1 of Pistacia vera. Taxonomy (NCBI): domain Eukaryota; kingdom Viridiplantae; phylum Streptophyta; class Magnoliopsida; order Sapindales; family Anacardiaceae; genus Pistacia; species Pistacia vera. The sequence continues at coordinate 1,622,193 of NW_022196058.1, forward strand.
ATTTAATTTTGTTAGTCAACTTTGTAATAGAGTAGTCATTGAATTAAAAATGAAGATATAAAAAAATATTATGCTATCAAAATATTTCATAATAGAGATTTTAACATTATTTATAATCAGTAGAAGAAATAATTTCAAATGGATAGAATATAAATAAATTAATTATGTAAGGATATTTTAGAGAATAAAATTTAATGAAATAATTAATTCAATTCTGATTCAAACTTAAGCCAAAAAGTTAGGCTTTCATCTATTCAGATAAAAATATCTGAGAATTCTCATCAAAGCAGAAAAACAAACCACCGAAAACGTCTCAATGGCTTCTATTAAGATGTATTCAAGACTTGAATGGACAAGACAAACCAAATCCCAAGTCTATAGCCCTATCAACATTACCTCTGGTCTAAATATGTCAATAACTGTATAAGATGACGACGAAGGGCGGGAAGAACATAGGCAGGATTTTTTTCTGATAATCTCCCAGCCACTGAGATTGCATACTCTCGAACATCGAAATCCTATCACAACAGAAACATTTAGCTTTTCACATAAGCAACACCAGAAATTCTAAAATTGAATAAAANAGCCTCTAGAGTGAATCAAATTAAGCTTCCGATTAAGTGATAATTAATACAAACAGAATAACAAATTGCACTTGAAACTGATGAGTAATTGATGGACCTTCTTGCATTTCTCATTATTTGCATTTCCCACAATTCATTTTACGAGTTATTGAGCACTCTTCTCTCTTTGCCTCAGATTTCTTCTCCACCTTCCCCAGCCTGTTCTCCTTTTGATCCTGTGGCATTAGACATCATGCATCATGTTACATGACATCCATCAACATTTAACTGAATTAACTATTTAAATTAGAAATTAAGAAGGTAAACAAACAAACACAACATGTTAGCAGATCTAAGATAAATATTGAGGTAAAGTTAGCTATCAATTTGATACAAGAATTAAGTTAGTGAAGCAAGACCTCGTTCTAACTTACCATTTGATTGAATGTCTTCTCCAATTCCTCTTTGCTTAACATATACAAAACCAATAAATGTAAGAACAGAAAATTTTAGCACATGAAAAAGGGGAGAAAATAATAATTCTATCGATGAACTTTACCGATATCTCATCGTCAACCTTCTCTTTCTTCACTGGCTTCTTGGATTTCTTGCACGTGCAGCATTTCTTTTTTGGCTCTGATTCTTCAGCAACAGAACAAGAACAATAGTAGCAACATTTCTACATCCATACATTCAGACGAATTTATTTTATTTCACAAATTAAATTAATCCAACAAAGCAAAAGTATGTGACTCAAATATTTCATTAACCTTGTTATAGTGTTATTTATCATTACCCTTGTTAAAATGTGATCCAAAGATGAAGTGATTTCAATAGAATCAACAATAATAATTATTATTTTATATTTTCCTTGAAAAAAAAAATAAAAAATTGCAGAAACTCTTACCACACAACAAACTGGAAGGCAACAACAAAGCCAGCAAGTCTTGACATTCCATCCGCAGCAGTATGCCTCAGCCTTCATGATTTTTGTCCAATAAAGAGAAGAGAAAATTAAACTTATGAGTTTGAATTAACTTAAATTTGATGTTAACTTGTATACATATTGAAGTTTTGATGTTAACTTGTATACATATTGAAGTTTTGATGTTAACTTGTATACATATTGAACTTTATACCCTCATAATTAAAGAATGAGACCCACAAAAAACAGGCTTACATTATACACATTCCTTGATTCCCTTCAAATAAATAAATTATACAACAAATCATCTAGGCTCACTACAACATTATAGACACATAGCTACTAAAATTAGCTACAGAAAGGAAAACTATAACAAATACATATTTACAGCAACAAAAGTCAATATTTATAACTAATTGAAATAATTTTAGTGATACGACTTCCTTTCTCAAAGCTAATATTCTTCTCTTGCTTTAACTTATTAAAATCGTGACAATAACTAGTTATTTAGTTACAATGTATTACCTATAGTAAAACATTGTAACTAATTAATGTATTTAGCTATAACATTTTATTTACATGGCATATAGCATCACTATTAGCTACGAGTTAACTATATAGCTATTTTTTGTACCCATTGAAGGTGCTGGAGGCTGTACGTCAAGTAATTTGAGTACCCAACCTTAGAGTTAGATTGTTGACATAAATAGGCTCCTCTGAGAAGTAGATCATTTAAAAACACTGAGGTGAGAATAAAAGAAATTATTTGACTTGACCTACTGACTTTTCAAACCAAAACCTTTTCTTTCTTGTTCTCATTGTGACATTAAAGAAAGATTAAGATTTCCCGTAGGCCAAGACTTCATTTATTACTTTTGACCCTATATGAGATCAAAAATAGTCAAGGTCAGAAACTTGCTGAGGAATATTCACCATATTTCCTCAAACCAAGGGAGCAGCTGGCCTTGCTTGATAATAATGGGATTTGAAAGAACTAGTGAAACAGAGTCAAGCAGCCAATCTTGAATGGTAGGCATCAAAGAAGGAATACTGAAATAGCAACCAGTTATATAAAAGGACAATTCTCTAATAAAATGATCATAACAAGCATGTAAAGAAAATATACTAGAATGCCTCAGTGTACTTGACAGTAATTTGTTCAAGGGCATCAACAAGCATACTGGAAAGACTTACATCCAAGAGACCATCCACAAGAGGAACTTCCATTACAAGACCCACTGCTTTTGTAATATTTCCAACACAAGCCAAAGCCTCAAGCAGGGGTTGCCTCTGCGTGGAGAAATCTAGATATCATAAATATGCCATTGATTAGAAGTCTTGTTGCCTATCAAATGAAAACAGCATAACTCAAAGAAATTGTAGTGACAAGGAAAATGAAACAAAAGAGAACTAAATTGATGGCACAAGACTTATTTCAGCCAAAATCCTTTACGTCTTACTGCTTCACGTAAGTGAGATGTAATTGTTGGCAAATAGTGGATGAGTTCCCCTCCCAAAGCACTAGCCATCTCCCCAAGAGCAATGAATCCAATGTCATGTTCAGCTGGAACTCGTAGAACTGTGAGAATGTGATTCATGCATATCTGCAACACATCACAAGTGCATGCACATATTACTGGGGTGACTTACTGCTATATACATAAGGATGATTCATCATCCAAAATGCTCTCCATGCTAGATACAATTATATGATAGAAAATGAAGCAATCCACAAACCTTTAAATAGTTTGTAACAAATTGGTCGCACAAGAAATGAGCAATCGAGGTAGCAGGGAAGTTATACTAAGGCGAACAAGCTGATCCCGGTGCTATAAGTACCAGAGTACAATTTCAGCAACTTCTCTATACCATGACATCATGAGCTCACCAGTATTCCTGTCCAGAAAACATTTCCATTATATCCACATCAAACACTAAAATTAGTTAAATAAAAGGGGCACAACTCATGTGTCCTATATATGAGTATCAGAGCTCCACAAGAAATCCAACGAGAGGCAATGACACAAAGAAGTAAAATAAAGATGCCAACCACAAAACCTTGGTTTCAACCTTGATCCTATATACCACCAGGGGAAGCGAAGAAAAAAAAAAAAAGAAAAAATTGGAAAGACAAAAGTGGTCTTCTCAACTCAAACATCAACTTCAGAAGCCAAAGATTTTGCAAATAATTGTAAATTTTCATCTACCTCAAGAGCTCCCCAACTGCAAGTAAAGAACCATGTATGCTATGTACAGGAGCATTTCTGCCCAACCCATCTTGAGTAGCCTCAAACATTCGATAATACCTATCACAAAGAAATTACATCAGGACTCATTGCCCACACAACAAGTAATAAAAACAGAAGACCAAAGCGAGAGTTCTCCAAATGTTTGAAAACACTTAAAAGTTGTGTACATAAAGTTGCACCAACAAGGAATTTGCGCATTGAGAAAGGCAACATCAGAATTTATAGCATCACCACCCTCAACAATATACCTTCACCTCTTTAATAAGAGATACAGAGCATCAAATAAGCACAGACAACTAGGCTCACTAGTCATGTTAAGATTATTTTTCTTCTATAGGAAACAAAAAGTATATAAATAGAAAGAGAGAATATGGAAGCACATCAGCTCCACTAAGGTGTAAGATTACCTCTTGAAGAGGGAGGCAAAAATTGTACTACAAATATTGACAAGAACTTTGTATAGGTTGTGAAAATAGACCCATTAGCTGTATGATATGTACATGTAAAGCAACCCCAAAACAACAACAAAATCAACCTAGAACCTCACTTTGGTTAAGATGAATCAAGAATAAAAAGGCATCTTCGAACTCTCTTGAAACTGAAGCTCATAAAAATAATATAAAACAAAAGCATTTTAACCCACTAAACATTGCAATCTAGACTTTAACATCTTCAAAAATCCTATTTTTCTTTCACATCAAATCAATCCAAAGATGAACCAGTTCCCCTCACTTACTTAAGGTCTTAGCACATTTCCTTACCAAAAGAACAAGAACTTTCAGCAAAAGGGAAGAAACAGATATCAAAATAGCCCACAGAAAGTGAACTTCTTTTCAAGCTTCAGTCCATAAAAATGAAGCCACCATGTAGGAAAGGAAAAGATGATCTGTTGTCTTTTATTCTTCTGGAAAATACCACAGAAAGCAGAGGACAAACTCATTAAGATTAATTTACCAACTGGTAAGCATAAAGAGTAACACTGCTATCTATTCCAATACTTTCCTTCTATATTTTGTTTTTCACCAAATTCATGGGCACAGTTGTCCTAGTAAGAAATAATCTTTTAACAATATTTGTAAAATTAAACTATGAGAGTAGAGTCTTTGCTCAGTCTCCTCAACTCTAGAAACTTCAGTTTTCCCTTTCTTTTTCTACTTCTGATTGTTGTTGATCTCATTCTGAAAACTTATTATTACCTCGTGAAGCACGGCAGTGTCACCAAAGAGAAATCATGTTGTTTCTGGCAAAATAAATTGAAGACTGTTAATTTTTTTTTTTTTTTTTTTTTAGTTTGATATCTCAGCAAACCCCTCTGCCAAACCATTTAATGAACACAAATTCAAGATTAGGGTCCCCGTTGAAGCCCAAAATCTTCACTAAGACCACAAGCCTAACTAATGGGCGTAAAACCACAAGCCTAACCACTCAAACCTCTCAATGATAACGAGGATAACTAATCCCAATCTCCTATTAGCTGGCATCCTTCTAATTTGAGTGAGTTAAATCTTAAATACAGTTGTCTTTACATATATATAGGAATGAAAATAATTTTATAGCTATCTAAAAGCAATACAAAATAGTAGGATAAACCAGTGATCAACCAAAAGATTTGCAAGTTAGTGAAACAAACAAAGATATTTATAGCATATTTTCTATACAATATTCAGCACCAAACTTAAATCCTATTGTTGCACCTTCATCTATTATCTTAAGCTTTTAGATTAGATGATTACTTAACACAATATTAAAGCTAGGTCGACCAAAGATCTGATGTTTGAATCCCTCACGTTACATTAATTGAATTATAAATTTTTTGTGGTTGTAGTTGTATTGGCGATTGTTGTTGTTTTTAGTCTGCATGCAAGTTCACATTAGAGGACACTTTAGAGCTTCAACACTATAGTGAGCCTTTTAAATATCATCTTTAAACATTTAAGTCAACTAGTTGCTTAACAAAAATCATGATGGCTGCTAAATAGATCCTTCAATCAAGTGTAANATTTTCACATGATATATCATGCTCCGGAAACTAAAGTTCCTACCAAAGAGTATGGTTTTGCAGATAAGAGCTTATTATTACTAAGAAGTTAGAAGACAAACCTTTGGTAAGTATGGAACACAACCAAGGCCCATTGACTAACCTCGCAAGGAAACATATAAAATTAATAAACATCATGTAAGACAATAAAGAAAATAACAATAACAGAGAAAGAAAATAGAATTCTTTAAATTAAAGATACCTTAAATATGAACATAAGAGATCCTACCACCTTTTGGTGGTAACTAGCAAGCGAAGGATCCCTAAGAATTCGCATGAGAGAATTTATAGCAACCTGAAATTCATGGGCTCATAGAGAAATTAAGACGAGCTAGAAAAAAATACTACATAACAGGTATAACTGCTATGATTTTATTTTTTAAATATTACCGTAGAATAATAATCTTCAGTTGTAGCGAATGATGGCCAAAGGTCCATTGGTAACTCATCCACTGAAGGAATGTGTTGGCCAGAATCACTGGCAGCACGGGTAGCTTCTCCATGCGACCCTGATAGTTGCTGATTTCTTTTATGCACATGAGGATCCAAAGCACCTATAATCCCAAGCACCTGGTGGTGTCCAAAAATGCTTTTAGCATGGCAACACATTTAGAGGATATAACAAAGCATTCCAGTCCAAAATTATACCTTTAACACTTCCCGTCTTGTAGACCAAACTAACTCACCATTCAACATTTTCAAGAGCAAGACAAGTAATTGTGGGTATTCATTATATGGAGATATCGCATACCTGCCAAAATCGTACAACAAAATGTTTTAGGAGTACCCTTTTTTATTGGATGAGAAACATGGAACTAAACATACTAAATCATATGGATAGATACAAAGATGGAGAACCAACAGCCCACCACAAAATGGTAAAACAAAACAGATATTAAAAGTACATATAGAGGATATTACAAGCATTAAAACCAAAAATGTCTACATAGTGGGTACTGAATTTATTCCAACTAAAGGAGTAGAAAATATTTTCCTAATTCCCTAAAAGATTGCCATGCACCTAGTTAAAATTGTTGCCATGTCATAACCAATATCGTACTATGTTACCTATACAGTTGATTTTGCAGAAAGGCATCCATAAACATGTAAAATGCATCAGTGTAGAAGGAAAAAACACATTTCATTCGTGAGTCATCAAATATGGGAATCAATTATTAAAAAGTGACTTCAAAAATTGGTTCATTGAACAGAAAGTGAATGTGCATAATCTCCATCTTTATCAAAAGTGACGCAAAATTTAACTCTTAAGAAAATTATTGACCATAAATCAACAAAAGAGGCATCCCACATACCCAGTGCTCTGGATAACTTGTCCAAGAGTTGTCACAGCCACTTCACGTTTTGCCACAGCTGCTCCATCCAATAAAGCTTCAACAATTAGAGGCATAACTTCGGATACATACTGTCTCATTCCAAAACCACCCTAAACAAAAGTAAGAGTGCAAAACCCTATCAGAAATCATTTTATGTGAGCCGAATAAGCTTAATTGTATTGCAATTAGGCTAGGATACTTATCATATACCCTAATAAACTATAACATCAGATAATGATTAAAAAAATATTTTTTTTATTAGACACAATAAAAGTTTCTTCATTTAATATATTCTACATAGGGGTGAACCAAAAGTCAGAATCAAAGAGAAAGGTAAACACGAATGCAACGACTTCACTACAAACTCACTCAAAGAGAGCGAGAAATTTAACAGCCAGCTCTGAAGTTGGTTAGTGTACTCGAGTTCTTCTCAATCAAACATGTACCAGTTAAACACAATTTATAACTTGACTCAAGCATTATTTCAAATAAAAGTTACGAGTACAAGTTTACCCACCACTCTAGCAAGATCCCCAACGGTTACAAGAACTCCACTAATAATGCCATTATTGGCATTGATCCCAGTACCCTCAAGAAGTCTCGCCAAAAGTGCCTGCAAAATCCAGATACTCACCACATGAAGGAGGAAAAAGAGCATTAAATATTATTAATAAAAAATTTAAAAAAAAAAAAAAAAAAACTTCTCAGGAAAGGAAGAATGAATAGTACGAGATATAACCATAAGTAGCACATGAGTGACAAAACCTTGTGTATTGGAGTGATGTATGGACGTATTAGCCTCTCACAGTTGCGTATCAAGCAACCAAGTAACTTCGCACTTTCTTCTCTGCATTTGTTATCTGCACTGCTGACGCCGCAAGAGAAGTCAATATATGGCACTTTAACTTCAAAAAAGCATAATATATGTTCTTTTCTCTAGCCCAGATAAAGCAAAACACAATTGACAAAAATAATTTCAAAAATAGCCATCAACAATTGTAAGTTAGGTTTGTTTTTCATCTAAAATCGGATAATATTTTAATTGGTCTAAAATCTAGATAGACTTGATGTATGAATCTAAATGACTTTTTATTTTTACAACATCTGAACATAAATACTAAATTGTCTGTTTTTACACACCAAATATTTCTAAAAACTAATATTTTAACATATATATCTTTACAGATAATAAATGGCATTTTATCTAAAAAAAGGCTAAAAAAAAGCTATAATCTCAATTACTTTATTTAGATAATTCATTTTAGAAGTAAAGAAAATACTATTTTAGTACGAAATTCAACTAATTATATAATACTAAAAATTCATCTGATTGTATAATACATAGTTTTTTTTTAATTTAATTTTGTTAGTCAACTTTGTAATAGAGTAGTCATTGAATTAAAAATGAAGATATAAAAAAATATTATGCTATCAAAATATTTCATAATAGAGATTTTAACATTATTTATAATCCCTAGAAGAAATAATTTCAAATGGATAGAATATAAATAAATTAATTATGTAAGGATATTTTAGAGAATAAAATTTAATGAAATAATTAATTCAATTCTGATTCAAACTTAAGCCAAAAAGTTAGGCTTTCATCTATTCAGATAAAAATATCTGAGAATTCTCATCAAAGCAGAAAAACAAACCACCGAAAACGTCTCAATGGCTTCTATTAAGATGTATTCAAGACTTGAATGGACAAGACAAACCAAATCCCAAGTCTATAGCCCTATCAACATTACCTCTGGTCTAAATATGTCAATAACTGTATAAGATGACGACGAAGGGCGGGAAGAACATAGGCAGGATTTTTTTCTGATAATCTCCCAGCCACTGAGATTGCATACTCTCGAACATCGAAATCCTATCACAACAGAAACATTTAGCTTTTCACATAAGCAACACCAGAAATTCTAAAATTGAATAAAAAGGACATCAAACTTATTACTGCAATGCATCAGAAAATTTGCAATTTCAAAACAGCTTCATACAAGTAAAATATAATTTTGTAGTTATTTGCAATCAGAGTGAGTAGTGACTAAAGTGAAAGAACTTAGGTTGCTTTTATTGTTCTTATGGAAATTTTTACTTTGTTTCACTGAAATTGGCCTCCGGTTCACTCCCTTCCTGTGATGTTCTCTTCTCTTACAAAAAATATACTGCTTAGTTTCTTTTAAACAAAAATACAACAATTTTTTTTGCAACTTGAATTCCAGTTATCATGACAGAAATCAAGCCAGTTTTTGAAATACAAGTAAAATAGCCCCTTGAGATAACAGGTGTCTATGGAATCAGTTAATTAACCTAAATGGACTTAAACACCCTCACCATTATTGTTTTCTCTGAAAATTCTAACCTCCCCAAATCTAAACCCACTGCCACAAAGCCATCACTTCCACCTCTTCTCTCATAAACTCCAAAGAAGGGTAAAACTTTATGGAGATGTTCAGTCAGAATATCATTAAAGTTCACTTAGGGTGAAGATTTAGAACCTTCTGCAAAAAGTTTGAAAAACATTGGAGTGAAGTAACTTTTTTGCTCACTTATGGCTTAAATTTCAACAGTTTTTGAGGAATTTCCATAACCTTTCCTTATTTCGGGATTGAAAAAATGTTGTTTAGACTGATTTTCTTCTTTCCTTGACTCATGTATTCTTTTCTTTAACACTGTTATGTAAGCATATTATGAACTACTAGTCCTCTCATTATTTCATATTTTTCCTCCACTGTCAATAGAACTAACAAAACCTATAGTAAGATAGAAAATAAATATGACAAACATTATGACAGTACTTAATAAAGAGGTCATACACAAACAGGATTCCAAAGTGTAAAACAACATTCAAAATGGGAAGGTAAAAGGATAAAAGTTAGAATATCATTGGCTTCAAACGTGAAAGTTCAATTTGATATATCCATAAAAGTCACATATCAAGAACTAATTGAAATCATACCTCATCATTCAAAGCAGCAAAAACTGCACTCAGACTATCAGCTTGTGCTAAAAATTCATCAAAACCTCTGTTCCCATGCAGAGAGGAAAAGATAGAATGGCGAACAGTAACATCAGCATCAGCTACAGCTGCAATGAGAAGCTTTTCCACAAGCTGCAGAAGCCCATATAGAAAAATCAAAATTAAGGAAAAAAAAAAAAAGGACAGCTACATTTAAAATTTAAAAAAAGCAGAGCATGGGCATGGTAACATTGAAAATATAACAGAAATAGGAACAGGAAATATTTTGAAGATGGTCCTGAAGTGGACTTTGATTTTCCTAGGAAAGGAGCTCAAATCATGATAAAAATCCTTGATGTCAACCAAGACGTTAAGATTTTAAATTCCCCGTTCAGAACTCGGTTAATGCAAAAGGTAAAAGTTCAGGGTATAAATAGATAAATATATGTACACATAAAAAAAAAATTGAAAAATAGTGTCTATGTCAAGACATCTTTGGGGGTGGTAACTAAGCATCTTCAAGAGAAGCTTAATTGTTTATCTAAAGAGGTTGGAACACTTAAGTTTCTTAATTTTTTTTTCCTCTGCATCTCTCGGTATCATCTTTTACTTTTTTCTCAAGTGGACTTCTGGACCACTAGATCTTGTGCTCACTGATCTTTGTTTCTAGTATTAACATTATTTCTTAGCTCCACAGAAAATTATGAAATAAGAAAATATTGATGTATACAAACCTCTTCAATAAGACGTCTTCGCTTTCCTCCAGTTCGATTGGACCTACTGGAACCAAACTGTGTACATGATACTCCTGAGAAAGAATTAGCAACTAGTTTGCAACAACATAGGGCAGCATCTTTTCGTGTGACCTTATCCTCATCATCCAGATATACAACAACTGATTCTCTTGCAAACTCGAGAAGTTCATGGCCCTAAACCATATATTAAAGTCAGAATGAACAATGAAGCTAACATAGGATTCATATCTGAAAAAATCTAGATGCACACCTTAAAATTAAAACGAGCAAGAGTCTGCAATGCAAGTTGCACTAGGGCCGAACCATTAAGGTCCGAAACTTGCTGAGGAATATTCACAATATTTCCTCGAACCAAGGGAGCAGCTGGCCTAGCTTGAGAATAATGGGATTTTGAAAGAACTAGTGAAATAGAGTCAAGCAGCCGATCTTGAATAGTAGGCAGCAAAGAAGGAATACTGAAACAGCAACCACTTATATAAAAGGTCAATTCTCTAATAAAATAATCATAACAAGCAACTAAAGAAAACATACAAGAATGCCTCAGTGTACCTGACAGTAATTTGTTCAAGGGCATCAACAAGTGTACTGGAAAGACTAGCAGAAGGAGAAAACATTACATCCAAGAGACCACGCACATGAGATTCCATTACAGGACCCATTGCTTTTGCAATATTTCCAACACAAGCCAAAGCCTCAAGTGAGGGTTTGCCTCTGCGTGGAGCAATCTACATATCATAAATATGCCATTAATTAGAAGTCTCGTTGCCTACCAAATGAAAACAGCATTAACTCAAAAACAATTGTGGTGACAAAGAACATGCAACAAAAGAGAACTAAATTAATGGCACAAGACTTATGTCAACCAAAATTCTTTACGTCTTACTGCTTCACGTAAGTGAGACGTAATTGTCGGCAAATAATGGATGAGTTCCCCATCCAAAGCACCAGCCATCTCCCCGAGAGCAATAAATCCACTGTCACGTTCAGCCGGAATTCGCAGAACTGCGAGAATGTGATTCATGCATATCTGCAACACATCACAAGTGCATGCACATATTACTAGCGTAACTTACCGCTATATAGATAAGGATAACTCCATTATCCAAAATGTTCTCCATGCTAGATACAATTATATGATAGAAAATGAAGCAATCCACAAACCTTTAAGTAGTTTGTAACAAATCGGTCACGCAAGAAATGAGCAATGCGAGGTAGTAGGGAAGTTATACTAAGGCGAACAAGCCGATCCCGGTGCTCTAAGTACCGGAGTACAATTTCAGCAACTTCTCTATACCGTGACATCATGAACTCACCCGTATTCCTGTCCAGAAAACATTTCCATTATATCCACATCAAACACTAAAATCAGTTAAATAAAGCAGGCCAAATGATGGCCAGATTTATATTATTTTGATAGAGAACAACACACATCCTCTATTCAACAAAATCTGGAAGATTTTAAAAAAGGGACACAATTCCTGTGTCCTGTATACAAAAATCAGAGCTCCACAAGAAATCGAAAAAGGGGCAATGAGACTAAAGAAGTAAAATAAAGATGCTAACGACAAAACCTCGGTTTCAAACTTGATCCTATATACCACCAGGTGAAGGAAAATAAAAAAAAAAATAAAAAAAAGGAATACGAAAAATAAATTGGAAAGAGAGAAGTGGTTTTTTCTACTCAAAAAACTTCAGAAGCCAAAGATTTTGACAATAATTGTAAATTTTCACCTACCTCAAGAGCTCCCCAACAGCAAGTAAAGAACCATGTATGCTATGTACTGGAGCATTTCTGCCCAACCCATCTTGAGTAGCCTCAAACATTCGATAATACCTATCACAAAGAAATTACATCAGGACTCATTGCCCACACAAAAAATAATAAAAACAGATGACCAAGCAAGAGTTTTTCAATTGTTTGAAAAATTTAAAAGTTGTGTACATACAGTTGCACCAACAAGAAATTAGCGTATCAAGGAAGGAAACATTAGAATTTGTAGCATCACCACCCTCAACAATATTTGTAGCATCACCACCCTCAACAATATACTGTCCCTCTTCAATAAGAGATACAGAGCATCAAATAAGTACAGACAACTAGGCTCACTAGTCATGTTAAGATTATTTTTCTTCTATAGGAAACAGGAAAGTATGTTAAAAGAAAGAGAGAAGTAGGAAAGCGCATCAACTCCACTAAGGTGTAAGATTACCTCTTGAAGAGGGAGGCAAAAATTGTACAAGAAATATTGATAAGAACTTTGTATAGGTAGTGAAAACAGACTCATTAGCTGTATGATATGTACACCTAAAGCAACCCCAAAACAACAACAAAATCAACCTAGAACCCCACTTTAGTTAAGATGAATCAGGAAGAAAAAGGTATCTTCAAACTCTTCACATGCAACTGAAAAAGAGATGATATTAGTATAAAACTAACAACTCTGTACTACACAACAAAGTGGTTCGAAGAGTTGAAAACAAGTTTAGAATTCAAATAGGTATGGAGTCGTATCAATTGGTTCAATTTATCAAACTCTCCAAGCTTGCTCCAACCATAACATGATAGGATTGTGGCTCCTCCCAAATTTTGATCCACAGTCTGGATAGTGGAAATTTATAACAGCAAAAAGATATCATAAATGAACATAAAAATTAGGCACGGTTGCACATGGTAAATCAAGACACCGACCATATGTCACTTCGTGTATTTCAATAGAGCTTCAACTCAGGTTTTTCTACTTTCTCCCTTACTATTTCCTTTTCTCTACATTTAATAACAAAAAAAAAAAAAAAAAAAGAGGGTTCTTGGCGCAAAAAGTATTAATCAACTGTTATTTCTTATTGTTATTTATAAGAAACTATCTTATTTGCATTACTAAAGAGGGGCTTTACAGAATTCAAAAGCAGCCACTAAACAAGCAGTAGCATGGGAAAGCAAAAGGACCTATACACAATGATAAATTAACAGTTATAATTCAAAATTCAGAAAATGAAAAACTAACCACTGCACACGCCAGCGTGTCTCACGCTTTTCAATAACACGAAGGCAAGCACGCAATGCCTCCACCGCCCGCTCTCTAACAGCCAATGTTGGATCCCTCAGTGCAACCCAGATAGCATCAACAAATTCAGGTACATGGACATTGAACACGGTTGAAGCATTTTCTGCCATTTCCTATTATAAAATTACAAAAAAAATTAAAAAGGTGAAAAGATATCCAAAATATGCAATAAATTTATACTAATAAATTTTGCTTTTTAATTAATGTAATGGTAATCGGTTATTTTGGGGTGATAATGGAAAAGTTGGTAGATAAGTCACCCTACATTGAATGGGATGGACTTGGAACACAACAGTTCTGCATTAACGAAAATTAAAAAGCCAAACATTCCAATTTAAAAAACAAGAAAAAACAAAAAGAACATTACTATAGCATAAATGTACAATCAAGGCGAAGTTTCCATTCTTCTAAATGCGAGGAAGAAAATTAATAAAACCTAGCCAATAACTGTAGACAACAAGTAAACCAACATGCTCACACTTACTTTCAAGATTAAGACGGCAGCAAATCGGCGATACTCTACTCGATCCCCACGAAGCCAATCAAGGGCCATTTTTACCTGAAACCAAAAAACAATACTCATCACATGCTGCTCCCATAAACAAACCACAACCCACCAAACAAAAAATGCACATAGCCATAAACCTGAAACTCCACTTCGTCTGCAGTCATTGCTCCTCCAGCCCTGGCTAGATGGCCAAGAACTTTACTTGCAAGGACCAAAATATCTCGATCACGCTTTACCTCAAATACAGTCCTCATATAACCCGAGAATTTGGAAACCTTGGAGGCATTCTCACCCAGAGCCACATCTATCAACTCATCAATGGCTCTTAAAGCGCCCAAATTCTCAGCAACATCGTTGCTATCTAATAGACTAGAAATCCTATCATATAACTGATCCATAAATCGAGAAAAAGCTTCTCCACTAAGATCACGCGCCTCCTCCTCTAGGTGTTTCTTCAAAGCTAACGAAGCACCCTCCTATTGCAAAACAGTTACACAAAACAATCAAGTAAAACTCGAAGCATCCACATAACTCACTCTCACTTTCTTTATTTAACTCTCCTTGTCTTTCCGTACAACTAACCGTACCTTAGGATTGCCATGCGTACAAAGGTCCAAGAGAATTCTGTTAAGGGCGTCGAAGCTACCGCCGCTCGGGGCGGAGGCTCCTCCAGGGCCGCCGTAGCGAAGGGACTGCGACGTGGAGGCCATTGATTGGCCTGCTCCTCAAACCCTAAACCCTAACCTCTCTCTCACTCTCTCGTTCTCTGAATACTATCAGATCCCCTAAATTTTCTCAAGAAATTGAAAGCAAACCAAATAAATTAAATGATTTCTTGGATTCTGAGACTGAGAGCCAGCCACAGAGAGAGAGAGAGAGAGGAGAACAAGTACTTTGTAAATTGAGAATTAAGTTGTGTTTGATGATAACGGCGTCATAATAGTAGTGGTAGGCTTTAACTTTACGCGTGTTTATTTGTTTGTCTGATAATTTCCAAGCTTATGCTCCCACTGTCTCCAACTCTTTTGGCTATTATTTATTATTATTTTTTTTTTTCCCTCTTAATTTTTGCCATGATTTTTGGGGATCAAATATGTTATTTTATTTCCTTTTCCTTAAATTTCTTTTAAATATTTTGTCTTTTTTTATGATATTTGTGTTTAATGAATTATCATTTCTTATTTCTTCTTTTACATAATTTTTATGTTTTTTGTTAATTAATATGCAATATAAAGAGAGTAATCTAGAACAATAATAATACACATTCCAAAAATTATTTTTCTCTTCCGAAATACTGTGTAATCTTATATGGTGTTAAGATGTAAATAAAAATGATTTATTGAATGATATGACAATATCAAACAAAATGACAAGTCATTTGGGATGTGAATTTTGTGATGTATAGCATTATGCAATCTGAAAACCAATTCCTATATGAAAAATAACCTATGGCTAGTTTGAAATTATTGTATTAAAAATAATATGTAATGTGTTTAATAAATTAGATTTTTAATTGTTGTTGCATGTATAATGACCAACAATTACATTTATTTTTTTAATTTTTTTAAATTCAAAATTGATATTTTAATAGGTATTTAATAAATATTTAAAATGTATTAAAATTTTATATTAAATAAATTATTGATTAATTAATAATTTAGAAATATTCAAAATATTGGACTTATGGCATCAAGCAACCACTGTTGACCAGTGGTCAACGATGATCAACGGTGGCACATTGATGTCATATTTGGTTCTATGGAAACCGGTGAATCCAAATCCACAGGAATTTGGTGATTACATCGGATTCTAACATTGATTTTGGCCAAATAAGGTTGTGGCAGCTTAGATTGTCTCATGCTGCCAAAAATAACATAATGGAACCTGATGATTCAATCAAATTAGGCTGCTCCTTTTGACCAACATTGACATTTTTATAGGAGAAATGTTAATAATGTCATCACCTTATTTTTAAATTTTTATTTCATTAATTTTTTCAAGTAATTTATTAAAGAGCTTTTATGTATTAAGATTATAGTAGACGTAAAAATCTACCTGTACGGAAAGAGGGACTGATCCCGTGAGATTAAGGTCACTAGCGATATGCTGCACTTGCACACGTAAGGAAACAAACGTGAAGTGACGGAAAACACCAGGGTAGTGTTTGCCATAGGCACTCCGACGCTCAAGTCAACAAGGCTGAAAGAGGCTAATTTAGTGAGGGCTAGAGAGAAGAGAGGTTACTAGAAGTCTAGTCGGGACATGACTACGGCTGTACTGCGAAGTTCTCAAGCGGGAACTCCAGGGTCTGAAGGTGTAATGTCATCTCCCTTGTGAGAGGGCTGGCCTTTGTTTAAATAGTGACTGTATGGTTTTCCAATCCTGATGGGATTGGGAGTCCTCGTAGTAATTGTTCCTCCCAGGGGTGTATACTTTGGCCCCTTTATCCTGGCGTGAAAGGGAGTTCGAGCATGACTCGGATACAGACTTTGGAGGAATTGAGACAGTAGTCAACTTCCTTATCAGAGTTTAAGTATGAGTTTAATCCGTGGGTGACTGTGGGCTCCAAACTTGACCATAAGCCCAGAGGGTATGCTAGGATCAGGGGGCCTGGGTCCAGATGGTATGGACCGACTGCACTTCATATCGAATGGGCATCATCTGGGGAATTCTAGCTTGGGCTACATCGGGACTGGGCCTAGGCTTTCCTCTTTGTCAGAAGTGTTACCCTATTTGGGCCAAGGACATTTTTTGGCCCTAAAAATTATCAAATAATGACTATTTTTAAATAAAAAATTAATTCTACAAACTAATTATAATAAGTTTACTTTTACTAATAACTTTACCTAACACTATAATCGAATTTTGCATGATTATTCTTTCTTCATTGTACATTGTAATGAAATCGATAGTTACTTTTGTCCAGGATCTTATCTTCAGTCGCGGGGGAGACAATTACGGGTTTACCCAAAAAGTTACTAGTATTCAAAGCCACCAATGCTCAAATTTGGAATTGAAGTGGGCATTGACATTTTCCCGCATCATAATAAGGCTTAGTTTGGGATTATTGTAGCATGTACCATAATCATTTATAGGTCCATTTTTCAAATAATCAACTTCAAAAATAATCTATGAGGTGTTTGTTTTGTTATATATATTTGAAAGAGTTAATGACATTAATTCCCTTAAGATATGATATAATGAAAATTTTGGAAATAACAGAAATCCCCTTGCTATTAAGTTTAGGTGTTAAAATAAACGGTAAGGGGGCAATTTGGTAATATTTATTAACACATAATAGTGCAAATTTTAACGGTTCACTAATAGTTTATTAACGATGTTATTTCAAAAACCTCAAAGGGGGCATTTGGATTATATAATGTTTTATTATAGGGATATATTATATTAACGGAAAAAAGATCACTTCGAAATTACTAAGAATGTTTAGAAAATATGTTTGGTTGGTTTGAATAAATTGGTGAATAATATTTTTAGTTGAGAAATGGGTGGGTATGTTATGTAGATTACTAAATTGCCCTCATTGTTAAATATTAATATAATAATATTTTTTATTATTATTTTTTTGAATCATTTCTTTTAAACCCCTACATTTGAAATTTTGCTAAAACACCACAGTCATATAAAACTTTAATTTATAGCAAAATCACTCCCACCCACCCCAAGCCACTACTGGCAGCTAGCCACCATCGCCAACTACCGCGAACAATCGACGAAATGGCGCAGACTGGCCATATATGGCCGGCTGTGCGCCGACAAATCCAGAAATGGCCATGGATCACAAATCCATGGCCAGAAAACGGCTAGATCTATGGTTATTTCATGGCCAAAGATGTTGCATTGAAATGGCCATAGATCTTTGGCCATGCCATTTCACATCAAAAGATCTGGCATTTTCACGGCCACATCTTTGGCCATGAAACAACCATAGAAACACCAGATCTGGCTGTTTACAGCCATGGATCACAGAGAAGGCCTTAACGGCGCACGACTAGCCATATCCCACTAGTTGTGCACCATTACATTGACTGACATCGGTGACTGGCGGTGATGAGTCACGGTTGACGGTGGTCTTGGGTGGTTAGGGGTATTTTGTAAACTTCTAATCTTTTTTGTGGTTAGGGTGTTTTAGCTAATTTCTCAAATGTAGGGGGGTTGTGTAATAGTTATTGGTAGACATTTGAGGATACTTGTATTCGAAATGGTTTTTAATTAAAGGCAAAATAAGTAGAAAAATCTTATTACCCTGGTAATGTTTTAATAACACCCACTAACAAGGTAATAAGATTACCCCCCAAATTACCAATAGTAAACATTATTTGCAATAAAAGATTACCGTAATATTTTATTACTTGCAAACCAAACACCAAAATCTTGCAAAATAAACGAAGATTACCCCCGTTATCTTATATACCTCTGATCCAAACGACCCCAAACGGATTCTTGTTATTATAACATACCTCAAGGGGATTAATGTAATTTAACTTTATTCAAAAATTACTTTTGATTTTGAGAAATGAGTTACAACCCATGCAAAAAGACCCAAATAAGTATTTTTTAAATGTTTTGTTTCTATTATTAAGTATATTGAAATTTATTTATTTTTTCATTAAAAAGTTCAAAATTTTTAAAAATTAAAAATTGGCTCACGGATTCATTGACTAGCAGTTGCTGTCGTGGAAAATTTTCCGGTGCAAGTGAGTTGACATTGTTGATATGATTGGGTAGATCATCGAGCGACGAGTGCAACTGTGTCGGCAGTGTCATCAAATGTTGCACCATTGATTTGCAGCAAGCTTGCAAAGTTTTGGTCGAACTTTGCTGTATCACTGTGGGCAAATGCCACCATTTTTACAACATCGTCGGTATAGTTGCACCCACTGGTAGGCCATCTATGAAATCATGCCACGGTGTCAACCTACTCACCAAAGAATTTTCCGCCAACGGGCAACCAACCACTATCAACAACTGCTAGTCGACGACTCCATAGGCCAGTTTTCAACTATTTTGTTTTTAATATTTTTAATAAAAAGAATTTATAATTTAAGTTCATCTTAGAGTTTTTTTGTAATTGACCCTTCCAAAATCAACTTTTAGATTCTAAAAGCTACAAATACATGCTTTTGAATTTCTTTTGAAAAACATATGTGAATTACAAAATATACCCTAGGTGAATTACAAACTTTCATAATCAGTTTGGTGTATAATCATTTTTCCAAACTCACCCTAGGTGTTTAATGTGAACCAAATGAAAAAAGAAATAAACAAGAAGAAATAACACAAGCCAACTCCCTATCTACTACATAATCTTGCTTGTTTATTTTTTACAGATTTCTTCACACTTGCAGATATTACACTCACATTTAAAAAAAAAAAAAAAAAAAGAATAATACTATGGGCTCGTTTGGATCGGGTTGAAATTTTTTAACATGGGTAATATTTGTTTAATTGAGCAGATAATCGTGTTTGGAATTTTTGTACAAAAACATTACCGAAAAACAAGATGACAAACAGTGCCAAAAAGGGGACAAATTGCCGGGAATAATATTATCTGATGGGGGGCTGATATTAAAACATTACTTTGGTAATCATAATTTTTGTCCAATCTTGCCCCTAAACAATGGATTATGCGGACGAAAATATCCTTTGTTTATTAATAATTACAAAATAGCCAATTTGCACAAACAGACGTATTTGTCCTCAGTTTTTTTATCTTCCGGACGAAACTACCCTGCTTTTTATCATTTATATCAAAAATGCCACAAAGATTGGTATACCTATATTATCCTCAGATATTTGCATATTGTGACCAATATGCCCTTGAACTTCATTAAAACTACAGGATAAAAGAAAAAATAAATTTCTAAATTGCACAAACAAGCACGATTTCCTTCTCAGTTCTCTACACTAAAACTCATTCGCCACTGGTGAAGTCTTCTTCTCGTCGATCTTGTTCACCAGTTCGTCAGTCCAATCGCTATTTCCGGTAAGTCGTTTGCCCTATTTCCTTTGTATGTTGCATGATTTGTTTGGATTGCAACCCTAAACCCTAACTTGTCCATTTTCTGTCTGTCGTTGGTCCACCATCTCTGCCGCAGCAACGTCGGCTCTTTATCGCCCTCTGTTTGCTCCCCAAAGACAACTTTTTGAAAACTGTCGTTGGTCCACTAACATAGAGAGCTTTAAGGTAATTGTTTTTGGCCATTTTTCTTTTCTTAGAGATATATGGTTGGTCAATGTAAGGGGTTTTTTTTCCTAGTAGCTAGTGATTTATTTGGATACACTGATTGATGTTTATGCAATTGTCCTTTCGTGTTCACATATTGATGTGGTTGTTGCTCTGTATGTTGAAGTAGATCATATACCCTAGTTTTGCATTCTAAATATTGTCATTATTTTGGTGGTTTTTATGGATCATATTGAAAAAAGGCATACAGATTTATAATGATGCCTAGATCTTTAGCAGATCTGACAACTTCAGATAGTATACCCATCATTTCAGTACTTTGAGCCACCAAATTCACAAATAGGATGGTGGCTTATGCCTTATTGTCGTAATATCACATGAGAGAGCATCTGTATAAGTAATTCTTCTGTCAGTACATGCAAATCTCTTATTCTTCTTTTGAAGCCTATCTTACAACCTAGTGGGTCGCAGTTTAGTTTAGATGTCATCAGTCTACTTGCTTGTGACATGTCAAGTGATTCTAAGCTGTAACCAGCTGAAGCTTAAAATATAATGACAAGTAATACACAAATGAGAAGGAAAAAGAACATATTAATTCAGATGTGTCCTAATATTTCGGTAAGAATTTGTTTAGCAGTATTAGGAAAGCATACACTAGTAGTATGTACATGAAAAAACAATGAAATATTCTTGAGATGTAAAAGATGTACATACCACATTAGTAATGATGTCAAAGGAATCATCTTCAAATGGAAGTTTAGGATTTAAATTTATGTCTCGAACAGCATACTCAGTCAAAACCCGTAGAGACATAATTCAAAGCATTGAATGTCTTTACCTCATCAATATAATGGTCATATACTAATATGTGTGCAAATTAGTCCATGATTATGATGTCCACTATAGCAGCGTCATATAGACAAAGGTTTCAACTCAACCAGTTCAAAGAGGGGTGTCACTTTGTCATTATTTACATGCTCATACTTTTTCCTTATTTGTCTCGTGATACATGATACCTATGAAGTTATGCTGATCGTACTGATCTACAGGAAACAAAATAATGCCTGCAAAAAATACTAGCCTTTCCTTGTTTAATATTTTGTTGGGAAATAACTGAAGGAGACAACCACTATCCAACCAATAACAATTTTGAAGGAGGAACCCTAATCAAGATTTGATTAAGTTAATAAAATTGCAATTGCTAAAATCAGCCAAAGCGGTAACAAATTTTGGATTTTTGAACGTCGAATTATATCAGTTAAATGAAATATCTACAGTAAAAATTAACAAAAAGACATCATAACCAGTTAAAGTAAAAACTTACTGGATTCCGTTTGAGCTCTTCTTCATTCATGCCCATTCCAACTATACGATCTTGTTTGTACCCTGGTGGATAATGGCTCACCTAAATGTGAAGCCAAGAGTGAGGGTTATGATAATATAAGATGCACCATGGAATGGCACTGTCATACAGATAAATATGTCTTACCCAACTACTACACATATCTAGAATGCTTGTTCCTGGAGTATTGCTAGGAGGTAAAACCTCTGAATAGTATTTAGTCAATGCAGCAATGGCTGGATCATCAATGTGTGTCACAAATCGAGGAGCTTCATAGAAAATTGAATCAGGTGTCCTGAAATTATCAATTATTGTATTTCAGATATAGAAAACTCAAACACTGTATATAAGCTTGCAGTGACGGGATTCGTAACAATTGAAACTACAAATAGATATTATGAAGTTTCAGCTAAAATGGTGGCCATTTAGATGAGCAGCTTGCATTGTCCCTGATATAGAGTTTAATTCAAGCAAGAAAATAAAGTATAGAGCCTTTACTCATCAAAGCGCTGAAAATCCTCCTCCTTGAAAGGGAATTGCTCTGGCCACTCAACATTCTTCAATATCTATGAGATGAAAGTGAAATGAATTATTGAAATAATGGTACCGTATACTTACATATGGCCTCAAAATTCTCAAAAATCTAAGAATATCTATTAGATTTAAGACCAAACACATTAGTTACAAGAATGTAACTGCAGTGAGCCATATTCCACCAAGTCAATTACTGCCAACGACTTCCCACTCAAACACAAGAGCACATAACATACATGACGCACCCAACTAATTTGAACCAAAACGATCACTGAATAGATGATTCAATTGCTACATTATCAGAAGCTCAATTAATTGAATTCCAAGACTATCCCATCATATTTCATCAAGAATGCACCAATACAATAATATATCACAATTCAATAACCAACAAAAGAATTCTTGTTGCTAACAGCAATTAAAGATGAAAACTTTACCTCTTCAACAGCACCCTTTTGCCTTGCAGAAGCAATGAAAGATTTGGAGGCAACATTACTCGCCATACTAAAAAACTGAGTCCAACATGCGGCTCCCAGACCCAACACCAGACGGCGAGGCGCTCTAATTCCAATGCCACACTTGTTCAGCGCTTTGGAAAGACTCGAAACAGAAGTAGAACACGAAAAAGTAGAGACTGAAGCAGAAGAAAGAGCACCAAAGAGTGGGAGCCTGTGGTGCAGCGTTAGACGAGGAAGATTTGCCATGTTTGATAAGATTCAACGAAGAGAATTTATATGTTTGGATTTTTATATGGTGAGAGTCTGGGATTGGATAACATGGATGTGGATCGTCATCTACCGTTGGATGAACCATCATGATTCTGTAGTTTTGTAATGAACAATTCCACCACTCGTTTATGTTAGTGATGTGGATTGAGTTTACGTGGCCGTCGATCATTTCTTTGAAATTTTTAAGGTAATTAAGAACTTAAGTAATATTATATTTCACATATAATATAATAAAAATAATATTTCGGTTTTAAACACAAAAATTAAGATAGTATTTCTAAGAGATAGATTTAGTTTTAGTAATGTTGTATTATTAAGAATGTTAAATTACCTTGAAGATTACTAGAAATATTTAGGAAAATGTATTTGGTTAGATTGGAATAAATTAATGGATATGCTATATTGATACGTTTGATTGTGAGGAATAAATTGATGGGTATGTTATTTAGATTAATAAATTACATTTTGTTTTAAATATTAATATAATATTATTTTATTATTATTTTTTGAATCATTCATTTAACTCCTTACATTTGAGATTTTGTTAAAACACCCCAATCACATAAAAGTTTAATTTTTAACAAAATCACCCTCACGTACCCCAAGTCACTGCCAATCGTGACGACAGTGGTCGGAATAGCTGGCGGCCAGCGGTGGTGGCCAAATCTAGCCACCAGCCTTGGGTAATTTTTTTCAAGTTTAAGGGTATTTATGTCCTAAAAATTTTGTATATAAGAATAAAATAGTCCATAAATATTTTGGTAAATTGTTTTCAAAACAAGGGCATTATTATCAAAAAATTCAACAGTTAAGGGTAAAATTGTAATACAATTATGATTATTAAATAATCTTAAAATACTTGAGAAAATTACTATTGGTTTTGAAAGATTATCGAAATCTTATATTATTTGATAATCAAATGAAATAATTTAAATAATATAAAATAACATTACCTTAATAATGGGATAATCCCGACCAAACGCCTCCTAACGTAAAAGGATATTACATGATAATGGTTTTTGGTAGGAATCCTTTTATGCATCATCTGATTATGGGCTTTATATATTCATATTGATTTGGTCCAAAATGGGATGAATCCATTGAATCGCACATCAGCCAACATAAGTAGTGATCATTTTGGTAACAACCACTCAAGATCAAATCTAAAACTTTATAATTACTTTTCGTCCAAAATCCAAATCTTTACCTAGTGTTGGACAATGAACTTTGGTCTATATCACACTTTTCATATGCTGGAGATACCCGAAACCATGATCACCTATTTAAATTTTGAGAGTTAGAGGATTCAAACCTAAAATTGCGCGTTTTAAAGTGTTTTATTAATTCAATATTTTTTATATTGCCTTTATTAATTAGAAGTCAACTAAAGAGGCTCTGATACGGCCGTGAGTAGTTGAGAGACACCAAGAAGATGGCCGTTTCTAGACATATTGATGGCAAAAAATAGCCATATTAGAGTAGATCTGAATGAAAATTGTCACATCTATTTTAATCATTTTCAACCAAATTGATGGATTTTGCAGTTAATATGGCCATTTTTTGCCATCAATATGGCTAGAAACGGCCATATCAGAGCTTCCCGGTATCTCTCGGCTACTCATGGCGACTCCAGGCGACTTCTAGCAGCGGATGGCGGTGGCGAGCAATGGCTTGGGTTGGTGGGGGTGATTTTGTTATAAATTAAAGTTTTATATAAGCGGGGGTATTTTAGCTAAATCTGAAACGTTGAATGTTGGGGGTTCAAATAAATTATTCAAAAATTAGTAATAAAAATAATATTATATTAATATTTAAAAAGAGGGTAATTTAGTAATTTAAATAACATACCCACCAATTTATTCCTCCCAACCAAACATATTAATATAACATACCCACCAATTTATTCTAACTAACCAAACACATTTTCTTAAAGATTCCCAGTAATCTTCAAGGTAATCAACTTTCCAGTAATTCAACATTCTCTTAATCAAACGCACCTTATTAAGTTTATAATATGTCGCATGGTAATACATATAGGGGCTGTTTGGATCGGGTTGAAATTTTTTAACGTGGGTAATATTTGTTTAATTGAGTAGATAACCGTGTTTGACATTTTTGTGCAAAAACATTTCAGAAAAAGAAGATGACAAATAGTGCCAAAAAAAGGGTAAATTGCCAGGAATAATATTACCTAAAGGGGGGTTGTTATTAAAACATTCCTCCGGTAATCATAATTTTTGTCCAATCTTGCCCCTAAACAGTGGATTATGCGGATGAAAATATCCTTTGGTTTATTAATAATTACAAAATAGTCAATTTGCACAAACAGACGTATTTATCCTTAGTTTTTTTATTTTCCAAATGAAAATGCCCTGCTTTTATCATTTTTTTCAAAAATGCCATGAAGATTGGTGTACCAATATTATCCTCAGATATTTGCCTATTGTGACCAATATGCCCTTGAACTTCATTAAAACTGCAGTATAAATGAAAAAAAAATTCACAACCGTACAGCCACGATTTCCTTCTCTGTGCTAAAACTTGTTCGCCGCTGCTGGAGTTTTCTTCTCGTCGATCTCGTTCGCCAGTTCGTCAGTCCGATCGCTATTTCCAGTAAGTCCTTTGCCCTATTTCCTTTTTATGTTGCGTGATTTGTTTGGATTGCAATGCATAACCCTAACTTGTCCATTTTGCCTCTGTCATTGGTCCATGATCTCTGTCGCAGCAATGTTGAGTCTTCGTCGCCCTCTGTTTGCTCCCGATAGCACTCTAATCGCGGTTATCGATAAGTTCATCGCCTTCTTATGGTATAGGAAGATTATTAAATTGAGAGGGTTGGTTTGTTTCACTTTAGAGAGGGTAATATTGCCATGGAATAACCGATTTGATCCTGAAATTACATGAAAATAGTTTGTAATGGCAGTAGGGTTTAGGGTTTAATGTCGTGATTTGTTACATTTGAGTTAGGGTTCCTTTGTTTTTTCTATTTAAGGTTTGGTTGGGTGTGTTCTTTTTTATGTGTGTTAGGGCTGAAATTGCTGAAATTGTGTGTATGAATTGCATTTTCAGTTACTTTTATGGTTGCAACGTGATTTGTTTGGATTGCAATTTCAAACCCTAACTTTTTTTGCCTTTGTCGTTGGTCCAACATCTACATCACAGCAACCTCTGCTCTTTGTCAACATCTGTTTGCTCCCAACAGCACTCTAATCGTGGTTTTCGGTAAGTTCCTCGCCTCCTTATGCTGTAGGAAGATTATTAAATTGAAAGGGTTGGTCTATGTCACTTTATAGAGGGTAATATTATCGTGCAATAACCGATTTGATGCTGAAATTGTTAGAGTAGATGCCTTAGAGCCAATCAATTATTGTAGAATTGACTTTTTGTAATAATGTTCATTAATCAATAATAAAAGGCATTTTATTCTATATCGCGTAAATCATTATTATTGCAATATGTATTGATATATGTCCTTAGAATGGTATAACCGTGACGAGGGTATAAAGTGTTTCAGATCTTGATAGTGAGAACCCTATGAGCACATATGGTGGCCATTCTAGAAACGTCCGTAGCCCCAGTATTATTCTGAAGTAAGGGCACAGATAATACGGTAAGGCTATCATAGTGTTGAACGACCCTGTCGAAAGGCAGTGACTGATCTCACTTGTCAAGGTTGTTTGGTGACAACCTGGTGCAACACATGGGTGCTTG